>NW_011888999.1:2299084-2311370 GCF_000151845.1 Pteropus vampyrus | reverse complement strand
CCTTCTTCCATTTACTTTATGTAAACCTTTTTGTAAAGTTAGCAACACGGCCTTTAAAACTTCCTTTCTTATTTCTACACATACAGAACTTGAATGAAAAGTAGAAAAAAATCCCACTAGGAAGAAAAAGGCTGTTAATTTTTTTTATCACTTAGCAGCCAAGACACATGTTTGTTTCTGCTCCCCAGAAGCAATGTTAGCTACTAGTTTTAATCCTGGAAAATGTGTATCTTCAGGAAGGTTTACGTAGATATTTATTCAGTCTTTTTTCAATCCTCTTCATCTTTTCAGTGTAGGCAATAAATTGAGAGTTTGTTCCAATTATTCTATCTCACCATGTGAATGTTGAAAGATAGTTTCCATTGAAGTTCACGTGGTGAAAATCATGATGTGGAGAACCAGCATAGAATGGGATGAGATTTAAAGGGTTGAGAGGAATATCATAACCACCGTAGACATCAATAGTTTCTAGCAAACAAATGGTCACCCATGCCCAAAGAACTACATGGCTACATGGTCACATAAAAGAACAATTCCAATGAAAAATCCAGCTCCAAGAATTAGGGTTTCTAGGGGATGTGCCTATTCATCTTCCATTCCAAATGGAGCCTGAAACTCATGATGAATATGAATATATTTATATATTTTTTTGTGGTGCAAGAGCCTAGGTAAGAAATAGTGCCAGGTATCTTCGATCGCTGCACAACCAAAGCATCTTGCCAGTTGCAAATACCATCTTGGCATTCTTTCCAAATCATAAGGAATGTTGAAATACTCTATGAAATAATAAGTTCCACAAATCAAAAGAAGCTGGATACAAAAGTGATTAAAGAGAAGTACTTTAAAGCATTTCCGTTGGCCTTCCCATGTTTCCTGTTTATCCTTCTGAATTTGTACTTTTTCATGGAAGGTATAAATTGAAACAAAAATCCAGGTAAACTGAACAAGAAATAAATGGCCTCATGAACTATCAGGGATCCCCATGTTGCACTCTGGAATTTTGTATAATTATCTAACATGCAGTTCCAAGCATTTTTAAATGGTTCTTGCAGAGGATTCTCGGGTTACCGGTGTATCTACATACTCCACAGCCAAGGACACTGAACTAAAGATGCTGACACTTTCATTTGTTGCCATTTTTCAAATCTCTGCGGACAGCTTTATAATTCTGGATGATCCCACGGAAACTGCGGCTTACCGTCACCTGACAGGTACAGCGTCCCGAAACCCACCTTTTCCCTCAATCTCATTCTTAATCTCCTTCTCTCTCTTCCTCTTCATCCCACAACCCCTCTGTGTGGCCCCAAGTGTGCTGTATACCCTCCAGGATCTCTGAGTAATAAAACTTTTCAGTTTCCCAATGGCTATTACTAAAAGTGTCTTGCAATCATAGTAAGAACAACAAGGGACAATAGGCTACAACTTAGGTTCCTAAAAGGAAGATGTCTGTGAGGGCTCTGAGTGGGCCCAGGCAAGTTCCCTCAGGCACTTCTAGCCAATAATATTATTATTGATAGGCGAAGCTTGACACAAAGCACATTCCCACTCAATCCTATTGGCTACCTGACTAGTCCATCTATATCCAGTTTTGTTGCCTGAGGAAGAGGTTAAAATGACAAATTAGCATGGACTAAGCTGGCCAGGTGAACGAGGGGTGGAAGGGGTAAGATTGATGAGAGATATAGAGGTTGGTATTCCAGAACTGGTATGCCCAATGGGACGCAAGAATTTCAGGAGCAAAAAACAGCTTGCACAATTGGTCAAGATATAGGACAATCCACATGCTCATGGAAGAACTGGAGAGACAGAGTTTCCTTTTTTTTCTTTTTCAATACACTGAGTATTGGATGCATCAAAGATCTGCTTCAAAGTACAACAGTGCAATGAAAGCTTTTCTGTAATTATAATTTGGGGCATTTAAAACACATTGCTTGGAACCATATTCAGGGTTTTATTCTCTTGGAATTGTTGGTTTCCTGCCCTGAAGACTTAAATCAAAAACATTCAATAAGAACTAAAAGGTCAGTTAAACTCAACTTTAAAAAAAAAAAAAAATTAATGTGGAGCCTAAGCCTATGACCTAAGTATGTCCCTGTTTCTGCTATTACCTTCTACCCAGGAGACATTTTAAGATTTAGAAAGAGTGGTGGTTGAGAGAGAAAATTAATGACATAGGCCCATAATTGCCTTGACATTTTATAGAATAAATTCTCAGTTATTTGATGTCAGGCATGACCTGGATATTGAAACCCTCAGGTACTCTCCAAATTCCTTTTTAGTTAATCACTTCATATCCCTGAAGCTTTGGCCAGAGCCTCAGACAAAGGCCAGCATTGTCAGAAATGCGGCTCCACACTTCTGAGTGAGGGTCCAATGTACAGTGATGAATTACAGGCTACGAAGGGAAATGAGACAGGATAATGTGACAACTGTGAGTCCGCTCTCACTGATGTTGTATATTTCTCCCACTAGTCTGAAGCAAGTCCACAAGAAGAGAATTCTCATGCTATCCCCAGTCACTGGTTTGCCAAAGTTGACTCCCTTATCACATTGTAGCTTAGTGAACACAGAGAGCATGCTCTGCGTAGCTGGGAAGAAAACTTCTGCTTTGTTATTATGTTCTATTGGGCAAAGAGCAACAGAGCAGTGTAAGAGCTGGGCTTGGTGCCACCTTACCCGGGGAGCCAGCTTTCCTGAGGAGCCTGCAGAGGCCTATGCTGCCAGTTCCATGCCCTCTGTTAACAGCTCACAGAATTCTACAGCACCTGAAACATCAGCCAGTCTTGTGCATCCATGAATGGCACACTGCCACGTTCTCCTCAAAATGCGCTCTGGGCCCAGGCAGAGGCATTAGCATCTCCTGGAGCTTGTTGGAAATGCAGAATTTCAGGCCCCATCTCAGACCTACTGAATCAGAATCTGTATTTTGACAAAATTCCCCTGTGATTTCATGCTTGTTAAAATTTGTGACACACTGATTTGCAAAACTGAATCAACTGTGAAGAAAAGGGCATTGGAAAAAATATTCCCTTATAATCAAGAAAGTGAGTTACTAACGACAATGATGAAACCAAAAAGCAAATAACAGAAAAGGACACTAGAGCTATCTCTTGGTGTAGCCTTAAAACATAGGAACCCAGCCTGTCTCTGACTACTCCAGGGTGGAGGGACATTGCAAAAGTCATATGGAGAAAGTACTTGATCGATGTTTAAATCCAGGACTTAACATTTCACTGCACCAACTGGGGAAGCAATTAGCATGAGCCTCCAAGGATGACAAAGTGACTGTCCAACATCATGGGTAAGAGTAATGACTAGGGACAAACAGACCCGAGTTCACTATGCCATAAGCTTTCAGCAAGTCTTAGCTGTCATTATTATGTTTATTCACTGGTCCTCGCAACCTGTGAAAGAGACAAGGCCATTAGCTTCCCCGTTTTAGAGATGAATACATCAAGTTTAGGGAAGTGGAGCCTTCCCAAGGGCACAGGGCTGAAGGCAGAGCTGGGTCTCAAGCTCAGGCCTCGGCTTCTCCTGTTCAGTGTCCTTTACTGCAACAGCAGTCTCTGTGAATGTTAATTAACGATTCGATTTGGAGCAGTGATTACCAGAAAGGGGCCAGATGGACAAGCAGACAGCCATCTACCTCCTACCTGGGTCACCTGTCCCAAACCCCTGGTTAGCAATGAGTCACTCTGTCAAAGGCAAAGATGTTATCAGAGAAAGTCCTATCATCAAGCATGAATGCAGGAGTTTTAAGAGACCAAAACCAAGGTTTTTATGAGCAGATGGGCTATTCTCAAAGTGAACTACAGAAGGCTGTCTTCAGCCCTATGTGGCAAGAGGAAGAAGGGGAAGGAGGTGGAGAGAGTGAGAGAGAAAAGTAGGGGAAAAAAGCTATCAAGAACTTTCCCTGTGCTGGACATAGAACCTCAAATGTGTTATCTCATTTCACCATTGCCACAATTCTGTGACATGGGGATTATCGCCTCCATCTAATAAATAGGCTTGGAGAATTAAAGGAACATACCCAGTTATCCCATGAGAGAGACAAAAATGATTGCTTTTCCTCATCATACCATGTGTTGCAATGCCAATCATTTTTAAATAAACTCTATTTTAGAATAGTTTTAGATTTATAGGAAAATTACCAAAATAGTGCAGAGAATTCTCACATACCCTTCAACCAGTTTATTCTATTGTTAATTATTTGTCACAATTAATGAACCAATGTAGATATTTTATTAAGGCCCCTATTTTATTCAGATTTCCTTAGATTTTACGTTTTTGTCTTTCAGGATTCCACCCAGAATATATATTACATTTAGTCATCATGTCTCCTTAGTCCTCTTGACTATCTCAGTTTCTAATACCTAACCTTGTTTTTAATGACCTTGATAGTTTTGACCTTGATAGCTGGTCAGGTAATTTATAAAATGTTTTCTTACTTGGGATATGTCTTATGTTTTCTCCTGATAAGACATTGCTTTGGGTTTTAGAAAGGAGGACCACAGAGCCAAAGTGCCGTTCACTTCACACCATACCAAAGGTACATGACTTAATCGCTGTTGGTGTTACTCATGTTCCCCTGGCTGAGGTAGCCTTGTTCAAGTTTTTCCACCATAAAGTTACTTTTATCCCCTTTTTCACACTGTATTCTTTGGAAGGAAGTCACTGTGCACAGCCCAACCTGAATTAGTAAGGAGTTATACTTCAAGTCTTCAAAGGCAAAGTAGCACAGGAGATTCTTCTATTCTCCCCCATTTACTTATTCAATAACTTGTTTATATCAGCAGGGACTCATAAATATTTTATAGTTTGGATTATAATTCAATATTACTTCATTTATTTTGTTCCTCAAATTGTTTCAGCCTTGGCCATTCGAAAGCTCTTTCATTCGGCTCCTGTGTTCCTTTGACATAGCCCCATCACTGTGGGTTTTTTTAGCACTTCCTTACTTTCTGGTTCTAAGAGAGGCTCAGGCTCATTTTGTGTATTTTCCTGCCTGAATCCTAGAAAAAGCCACTTTTCCAAAGCACTGTGGTTCTTTTTACTGGAAAGTAGCATTAGAAGCCGAGATCTGGGGGCTAGATGTGTTCATACCTACAGGGATGTCATTTCTCATCTGAAAAAGCAAAGAATAAAAGTATATATTAACTTATGTATATATACATACCCCAAATATTTCTATATGTAACCATATATATCTATAGTAAGCTAAACATGAGTTTATACTAAGGTCTTCACCCTAATCCATTATTGCGTAGATCATTGTAGCTTCCTCCGTAACCTCCCACTCTAATAGTAAGAAACCTAATGCCAGCCATTTTTCTTCTCTTGATTTCATTTTGACTAGCTATCCAGGCTGGGACCCTTTGCACAGGAAAGTCCTTAAGAACCTTTAAATCTCTCATATTTTGGTTTTTAACGGTCTCTTGATTATCTCAGGCTCTTGCTACTTCTTTCCAAACTAGATGATAAATATCTTTATTATAATTTTTCCAGGATTTCACGTACTCAAAGCATGAAAAAATAGTGAGTAATTGATTTAAAGGGCAACAAATCCAACCTCATGTGAGTGAGATAATTTTCATAGTCAAATATTGAAGAGTTCAAATTGTCTTTTTTATTAGTTTCAAGTATAAAGTACAGTGGTTAGACATTTATATAGTTTATAAAATGATCCTCCTAATTGCTCCTTCTCTCCTCCAGTTTTCCACCTAGACAATAATATATTAATGCTAACTGCATTCCTCATGCCATGTTCCCCATCCCCGTGACCATCTATCGACTACTAATTTGTACTTCTTTAGTCTTTCAAATTGTTTTTGTCTTTATCTACTATCAGTTTTAATTTGCTAACTCTGAGCCTTAACTTGCTTTGTATTTTAATTATGTTTAGGTCAGCTCTATCAAATGCAGTGATTTATCCAATGATCTAGAATTGTCAAATCTCTCTCCCCTGCTTCCCACAGTCTCTGCAGATGGCATCTGGGTTCCAGGCTCGTCTACATCACTTCGTGGCATCATGAAGAGGGGTTAGCTTCTGCTCACAACACCTGACCTGAGTCTCCTGTTCCCACTCACTGCCAGTGCGATGGCTCCATCTGTCTCTCCTTGCACTCTAGATCAAGTCTCTTTTGGATAATTCTTGGAAAGGCCTCAGCAAAGACAAAAGATGAAATTATCCACAGGCAAATCATAAATTGTGTATCATGCTGCTTATATCAGTTAGGTTTCCTTAGTCAAAGGTATAAGAGGAAATATTTGGAAAATATTAATGTAGATTTACATGCACATACCTGATCTTCTCCATAGTCAACCAAGTTATCTTTCTTGGCAGCCAGTGGGGATGGGGCAAACAGAGAAGAAATTGGATTCTTAAGGAATGCAAAGAAAGAAATGCAGTCAGCTCCTGACATTCTAAAGCAAGGCGATATGTTTGAAAGCCTAAATTTCTTTCACTCCCATTTTACATATTAGCTTGACATAGAATTTTTCCCATGGTGTAAATGAGAAGGCCGTAAAACTAACAAGAGAAAAGAAAGGATATAAAATAGAAGAAGGAAAAGAGAAGCCCATCCCTTATAAACCAACGCTATTGGAGCTAAAGGCAGAGCGAAGAGAAGCAACAGAGGTAGAGAGGTGACAGGCACACTGTGTTCTGCTCCTCAACCTGAGCTGAAACCCTGACAAGTTGAAGAGACAGTTAGGAAAGAGGGGTCCTGCCAGCCCTATTTGGAATTCTGAGAGGAGGACACCTTGTGGGCCAGGCACCCCGTGTCCATAGGACCTTGGAGATTGGCCCCATCAAAGTAAAAGTCAATGGCACAGCCTGGTCAGAAAGCTCACGAGCCAGAGCGGCTCTCTCAAGCTGCTTTCTCTTTCCGTGGGATATGTTGGAACCTAGGAGCTCCCACTGGGGCCTGAGAAAGGGAAGCACTGGGTATCCGAGTTTGAGAGCCAGCTTTCCAACTATCAAATCTACTGTGGAGAGAGATGGCTCAGCAGAGAAGGATGAGATCTAACCGACATCCCATCTCGCCCCAACTAGAAGCCAATGGAGGACATACAGAAGCGCAGTGGAGGTTTTAGAGCCATCAGTGTTGAGATAAAGTTGGTGGCCAGGAAGTACTACAGCTTCTGCCAAGCCTAGAGAGACCAGAGTGCAAGTAATACTAGCTTCGATTTTAGACACAAATGCCAGTGGGGCAAGCATCCCTTTAGTGAACAAGAAACGTTGTCATGAAAACAAGAGACACCACCATGGAAGCCAGAGAGGTCAGCTGATATCACATGAACCCAAAGAACCTTCCCTTCCCACTGCCAGAGGACACAGTAAGCCAAAAAAGACTGTGGTCAAAAATCTGAGGGACAGACTTTTCACCTAAGGAGACTAAGCCTTATTTAAAAGGAGTGTCTGAACATATTATAAGGGACAAATTCTTCAAGAATGTCCTAAAATAACACTAAATTTCATGTGATCCATAAACTCCAACCAACTTCGTCAGGGAAAGAGGCATTATGAAAAACTCTTGGGCAACTCACAGAGTTAAAGGAGCTGCATCAGGAGCCTGTGGTGGCAGTGGGAGAAGACTCTAGCTGGTAGGCATAGAAGAGGAACAGGCCCTTGAGGAAGGAGGGATGCTGTTACTAGAAACAGGGAGACGGGATACTGAACAGGCAAACACAACAAATACAACTCTCTTAGTAAACAGGGAGGCCTGGTCCAGACTTCCCTCAACAAATTATCTGTTGAGCTGAGTGGAGAGGAACAAGACTACCAAGTTGAATCGGTCATGGCCCCTGGCCTCAAAAGCTTACAATCCAGTGAGAGGAGCCTCCAGAAAAAGCTATATCACCTGCCTGAAAGGCAGAGTAATGTTATGGGCAGAGGACAGCTGCTGGGATAAAATGAAAGAATAACTAGTTCTCATTGGAGGCATCAGGGAAACCTGGCATTTGAGCTGTTCCCTGAAGGTATATTAGAGAAAGAGAAGGAAGGAGGATATCAGAAAAAGTGGGAAGCATGAAGAAAAGAAGTGAGAAAGATAGTGCACTGTTAGGGAAATGCCAATTGACATGGTTGTGCTAAAGAACAAAATTTAACCAAGTAAATTTGAAGTCTACATGGATTTCTTAAGAATCCAGCAGCATCCCACCTAGCAACTGAAAGGGTGCTCCAAGGGACTGTACAGAATGAAAGATTTTTATAGGAAAAAAAGTGTGGCATGGGGAGCTATTAGCAAAAGAAAAGATCATTTTAGACCAGAATATCTGAGGGGCTGGGGGAGGGGATGGCAAGGGTTTTATCATGCAGATTGCTTGTTTTTCCTATGGGGGTGGTGGTTAGAGAGGGTCCACATGACAGATTACCTCATTGGTGTTGGCTAAAAAATTCCAGACTGGTTGATTAAAATTGCATTTGTGGTAAAGGTTGAAACTGCAATTAAGTCAGGTATTATGTCTAGGTTTGGTACATGCATGGGCTTTAGCACAAGTGACACTGCTTTGGGGCCTCCAGCTTTCTCTTTAACAATTTGTGTGCAGAACGCTGGATGAAATGTTGAAGGTAGGAAGCTGGAAAGAAAGGCCAGAAAGAACATTTTACATTCAAGGCAAGCGAGTGTAGCTTCAGTCTGTGGAGCTACTCAGTCTTTTAAAATCAGATTTGCATTTGGGAATGTTCATGCTGGCAGCAGTGTAAGGAATGAATTTGGGAAAGAAGAGACAGGAGACTCTAGTCCATGGAGAAGAAAATGAAAGATGAATAAGACACAAGAATGTCAGAGTTGTTGGAGGAATTTTCCTCAGAAAAAGGCCTTGGCAGTGTCCTAAACCCTCAGTAGCAGCCTATCAAAGGCCAGTTCATCAACAGACACCCAGGATCTCTCTATGCTTGCATTTTCAACAACTGCCGTCCTGTCATTGTCTCCCTGACTCTTCCTCACCAATCTCTCTTCTTGGTCGCTCACATCAACATGCAAACATACTCAGATATCTCTCATCTCTAAAAATATTCTTGATGCCCTAGTCTGCAGCCCAAGCCTTCTGTTCCACTTCCTAAAGAGGGACTTCTATCCTCAGGTTTTTCTCATGATTGCAATATGGCCACTGTAGTTCTCACCATCTTGTCTGCTATCTAAGCAGAAAAGATAGTTGAGTCACTCCCTTTAAAAGAGCTTTCATAGAAGCTCTGCCTAATGCCTCCTACTTACATCTCATTGGCTTCCCCAATTAGCAAGAGAGGCTGGGAAATATAGTTTGTTAATTAAACATTTTGTTGCCCCCCAAAGGGTTCATAAGGAATAAGAAAAGAATAGATATGAGGTAGGCAACCAGGAATCTCTGCTGTACTTCCTTTTATACCCTTCTAGTACACTCCTATTACTCTTTTCGTATCATAATTTCTCAAAAAAAAAAAAAAAAGGTATCAACATATACCACCTCCACTTCCCATTCTTTCTTCCATCAATCTGGGTTCTACCCATATCACACTATGTTGATAAATCCAATGGACAGACTACTCTTCATTACATTGAATTTCTCTGTGGCATTCAAATATTTCTATGTGAAACTCTATCCTTCCTTTCTTAGCTTCTACATCGTACTACTCAGTCTGTTCACCCGCCCCACTCCTCATTCTCACTGATTCCTTCTCCCTTATGCAGTCTTACTCAGTTTGATTCAAGCCTTCCTCCTGTCTTTCTTCTCTTCTATCTCTACAATCCTCTCCTAAGTAATCTCATCCAGTTCCATGGCTTCAAATACCATCTATATCCTGATGACTCCCAAATTTATATCTCCAGCCAAGACCTCATCTTGATCTTCAGCTTTATTTAGTTGCCTACCTGGTATCTCAAACTAGTTCTTTCATAAACTTAGCATGCCCAAGCTGAAAGTATTAACTTCCTCTGACCCCCGCCCCAAACTTGCTTTTCTACCAATTTCCCCTTCTCGGTAAATGGAATCTCCATCCATCTGGTTTCCAGACCAATATCCAGAAAAATCTATATTGACCCCTTTGTCTCTCTCTCCTGGCAGTTTAACAACTTATTTTTATTGCCAGTGTCATTAGCCCGATATATGCCACCATCAGCTCTGTCCTGAACTACTACAATATCTTCCTAATTGTATCCCTTTTCTCTAATCTTGCTCCTCTTTAAACTAATCTATAGAGGGACCCAAAGTGATCTTCTAGTATTTTAAATTGGGTTGTGTTCTCTCTATTCAGAATCCCACAATGCCTTCCTACTGCAATTAGAAAAAAGTCTACTTATTAATATTCTTATATTAATTACATTAAAATGATAATATGTTGGGCACATTGGGTTAAATAAAGATTATCAAAATTTAAAAAAAGAAAAAAAATTTAAAAGAATAGTCTAAACTCCTTACTTAGATTCTGTATGATCCTTCCCTTGCCCAGCTCTCCAGTCTTCCCCTTACCTTATGCTCCTTAGGCAAATTGGTCTTCTGTCAGTTCACATTAAATTCAAACTCATTAAATTCTTTGTCATATTAGAAACGATATTTGCTGTTCCTCCTACCCGGAAGGCTCCTCTCTCTGCTTCTCACATGACTGAATTCGTTTCATCCTTCATGGTTCAACCTAAATATCAGTTCAAAGAGACGTTTCTTTTTAACCCTAAGACACTGCTTCTCACTGTTGTCTACCACAGCATCCTGCTCATTTCTAATATGCCACTGACCTGAGTTTGCAATAGCTGCAAAATTTTTAGTTGCAAATTTATTATTCATTAGTCTACTTACAAGTGGTTTATTTCCCTTCCAAACTATATATCCTGTATATAATACACTGCCTGTCACTCATTACATACTCAATAACTAAATGTTTGTTGAATGAGTAGTTGAAGCAAAAGATAAGTATATAATATCACATTTAATCTCTCCAAAACCCTTATAATTTAGATATTTTTATCCCCATTTTATATATGAGTAAACTGAGGATCAGAGTACTTATGTAACTTCCTCTGAGGAGTCCCAAAGAGTAAATAGAGAAGCAGGACTCAGAGCTGGACTAGGCAGGTTCCGGGGCCTTCTTCTTCCACACCATCCTACCTCCACGTATGCCATCTCTCCAGGGCATCACACCAATGGGTCATTTTTGTGCTTTATAGTTGATCAGATTGTCAAAAAAACAACACCGGTTGCTTAATATGAGATGAAGAACTAAAAAGTCATCCCAGATTTCATTAACTTCCCACAAGTAATAAGGACTCATTAAAAAAACTGATTCTGAATGCAGGAAGAAATTTTAATTAGCGATGGAATAGACTTTTCCTCAGCAACAAGAAGTCCAGAATTTCAATTTATGCTGAAGGAGGCTCTAATTAGCAAGAAAAGTGACTGTTTCCCTGAAGGATGGAGAAAATACTGAAATTGGTCCAGGTCTTTTGCAACTTCCTGAAGACATTCTACATCTCTCAAAGACTGTAATTGTCTGTGATGGCCAGTTTAACCATAAATACTTCCTGTTATACTGGTTACATTTGTATTCTCTTCTTTCATATCGATCTGCGTAAGGTCAGGAAGGGCAAAGTTAGGATAGAAAGCAATAATTATACTCTTCCCTTCATTTCCTTTTACACTTGCTACTTACTTAACATTATTCTTGGCACTTCAATTAATATTTTAACAGCTCTAAGAAGTCTTGCTGTTAAGAAATTCTTTTCATTGTGGTT
Source organism: Pteropus vampyrus (assembly GCF_000151845.1). NCBI lineage: Eukaryota > Metazoa > Chordata > Mammalia > Chiroptera > Pteropodidae > Pteropus > Pteropus vampyrus. Next base: position 2,299,665 of record NW_011888999.1, on the reverse strand, counting down.
TTTATGAACAAAGATGTCTATGGGTAAACAAGATTTCCCAAACTTATTTGACCATGAAACTCTTTGTTCACAGTATGCTTAGAGGATGGTCTCCAAAGTTGGCCACCCACAATTTCTCCCATCCTCGTATGCACATGCTGTTTCTCCTATCGACAGATAGTCTATCTCCTCTCCCCTTGAATCTAAGATGGCCTTGTGATTTACTTTGTCGAATATAATATGGCAAGAATCGTGCTCTACCAGTTCTGGGTCTAGCCATTAAGAGGTGTGACAGATTCTTTATTTGCTCTCTGAGAAACTGGCAGCCCTATTGCACAGATGGGGGAAGCACGACCTTACTTGTGATAAGAAAGTTATGAAAGTGGGATCACAAGTCAATCCATAATGAAATCAATTAAGGGTCTTATCTCCTAACACTTCCCTAGCCAGCAAATATACCGATTTCTATAGTCCAAGCAATGGGATACCATAAGTAAATGGGTACCAGGACTCTGACAATTTTATTACCTTTCTCCTGGGGCCTCCCAATAGAATCAAAGTATCAGTTCCAAACCTCACCTGCTTTTGGACTCATCTGACTG
>NW_011888999.1:2292976-2298684 GCF_000151845.1 Pteropus vampyrus | reverse complement strand
TTATTCTTGGCACTTCAATTAATATTTTAACAGCTCTAAGAAGCCTTGCTGTTAAGAAATTCTTTTCATTGTGGTTTTTATGAACAAAGATGTCTATGGGTAAACAAGATTTCCCAAACTTATTTGACCATGAAACTCTTTGTTCACAGTATGCTTAGAGGATGGTCTCCAAAGTTGGCCACCCACAACTTTTCCCATCCTCGTATGCACATGCTGTTCCTCCCATTGACAGGTAGTCTATCTCCTCTCCCCTTGAATCTAAGATGGCCTTGTGATTTACTTTGTCGAATATAATATGGCAAGAATGATGCTCTACCAGTTCTGGGTCTAGCCATTACGAGGTGTGACAGATTCTTTATTTGCTCTCTGAGAAACTGGCAGCCCTGTTGCATAGATGGGGGAAGGACGACCTTACTTGTGATAAGAAAGTTATGAAAGTGGGATCACAAGTCAATCCATAATGAAATTAAGGGTCTTATCTCCTAACATTTCCCTAGCCAGCAAATATACCCATTCCTATAGTCCAAGCAATGGAATACTATAAGTAAATAGGTACCAGGACTCTGACAATTTTATTACCTTTCTCCTGGGGCCTCCCAATAGAATCAAAGTATCAGTTCCAAACCTCACCTGCTTTTGGACTCATCTGACTGATAACTTCCCTACCCCTCTTTTAGTTAGTAAGTAAGTTAGTTAGTTAGTTAGTTAGTTAGTTAGTTTTATTTCTTAATCCCTTCGCCTTTTTCACCCAGCTCCCCAACCTCCCTCATATCTGGCAATCACCAGTTTGTTCTCTGTACGTATGAGTCTGTTTTTATTTTGTTTGTCCCTGCCCCTCTTTATTTGCTAGTGTGGTGTTTATGAAATTTCATGGTTCACTCCCAGCAAAATGTTGTGAAGAAACACAGTCCATGCTACCAAAAGTAATTTCAAAACAACTCCTCTCTTCCTTGTATATCTCAAACACCATGAAGGGAATGCAAAGTTGGAGCCTCCTAATTCTTTTTTAAAAGCCCCTTGTATTCTCTCCTATCCATTGCTCTGCCATCTGCAGCTATTCCCTTTTATTTTCTTTAACTCATCTCTCCAGTTCCAATCAGCCTCCTCGCCACATACCTCTTATAATCCTCACTTGCCCCTTTCTTCCAGATTCTCCAGTATGGCAAGTAGAACACTGCTCAATGGTGGGGAAGATAACCAGTAGGGACTTTCATACTTTAATAGATGTATCTCATCACAGCAAGCTCTGCAGAGTGACCTGTGCTCTTATTCAGTTGGCCAACAGATGAGGACAGCAGCCATTTTGAATAGCAGTTCTTAACTCAGCAGAAACTATTAAATAGGAATGTTTCTGTTTCCTTTGGTGTTGCCTAATTGAGAGCCTAAGGTTTCCCAATGCCCATCAAGAGACTCCATCTCCACTTCCTTCTCTGGCCGCAATGGCACAGGGGTGGGCACAGGGCTGTGGAGCGGGTACAAGGCAGGAAGGCTGAAGTCAGGCTGGGGCCAGCTAAGCAGAAAAACAACTTTGGTGGTAATTTACCCTTAGCAGAGTGTGTCTGTTGTATTAATCTCAATAAATCTCTTTTTTTTTCTTTTTCCTCTGAGGACAAAGTTGGAATTTTATTTTATTCCTGAAAACCGTAATGAGGGTAGACTAACAGGTCTAGTCAATGATGAAAGAATAAGTCTTTTGAATAGTGGCCCTCCAACAGCCAATATAAAATTGCATGTACAACAATTTAAATGGTGTTTCTGAAGAATATTGAATGACATGGGGACCATTTACAACAAAATAAGCAGGATACAAATTGCATAGAATGTTACAGCCGTAATTTGCTTATTTAAAAAGAGCATGCACCTGGAAAAAAAATTAGCCATGTTAATCTCTGAAGTGGGACAATTTTTTATTTGTATTTGTTCCTCTCTGTATTTCCTAACATATTGTTTATTTTAAGTAAAAGTTTTTTTAAAATAAGGAAAATTAGTAAAACATAACCCAGATAGTAAGCAGCTCTCCGGTGGTCCACAGGTACTCAAAAACATCACCATTCAGTCTCACCCATGCCCTGTGCTGCTCCTCAGTCTCACAAAACTTCATCATGAGGTCCTCACCAGCGTACCCCATCAGGCCCATCCTCCCTTCTAACCAGCACCTGTTCCCACAGCCCTAACTGCCTACACCATGCACTTCCAAGGAAGATGTAGACAATGGGGGTGGTTGCTATGCAGAGGACAAGGGAAGGAAAGTGAGAAAAAGCAAGTGACTGTACTCATTTAAAGTAGAAAATGTCAGCAAGATGTTCTAGGTCACATCTGCCTCTGTGAGAAGGTACAGCATAGCATCTGGAGAAGCCTCCTCAGATATAAACTCAAGGGCATCTCTGTGCGAAGCTAAATCTGGTTGCTGTGTCTCCATGGGAACAAATATAATCCTTATCTTCAAGCCTTTTTTAATAAAGAGCAACTTGTGGGCAACATGACCATCTTCAGTATATCCGTGAAAGTTTTCAGAAAACAAGGCTGGTAGCCAGGAGAACTTGGTAAATCTAATCTTGCAGGTTTAGGGTTTGATTTTGTCAGCTCACCAGATAGCACTATATCTCTGGTATGAACTCACACAGATAATCTCATAAGAGAATGATAGGTAATGAGAATGCCAATTCATTGATTAAAAATTAAAATGACATTAAATATAAAGTTATGACCATATGACCCACCAATTCCATTCCTAGGTATACTACCCAAGAGAATTGAAAATGTATGTCCACACTAAAATTTGTACATGAATGTTTATAGCAGTATTATTCATTAATAGTCAAAAAGTGAAAACAACTCAAGTGTCCATCTATTAATGAATAATTAAAGAAGTGTGATATATCCATACAATAGAATAGTATTAGGCAATAAAAAAGGGATGAAGTACTGCTGCGTGCTACAACATGGGTTAATTTTGAAAATTGTATGCTAAGTGAAAGAAGCCAGACACAAAAGGCCACATATTGTATGACTCCATTTATGTGAAGTGTCCAAAATAGGTAAATTTATAGAGGCAGAAAGTAGATTAGTGGTTGTCAGGAACTGGGAGGGAGGATTTGGGAGTGGCTAATGACAGGTACAAAGTTGCTTTGTGGGCTGATAGAAATGTTCTAGAATTATGTAGTGGTAATGACTGCACAACTTTCTGGAAAAAAAAATACTGACTTGTATACTTTAAAATGGTAGATTTTATGTTATGTGAAAATTTATGTTAAATATATTTAATCTCAAATTTTTAAAAAATTAATTTTAATTTTTTAATTTAATCATTTGATGGCTGCTTAGAGGACAAGATCATCTGACCAATTCATCTTCAAAATCCCCAGATGTGAGCTGAGTCATAATCAGAGTATGTGATAATCATGGATTTTGAGCAAGCGGGTATTCGCATGGTATAAGTGCTTTTGTAGTAACTGATCAGGTCCCTGGGTGTGATCCTGCCCACCACACAGAGAGAACTATTTGGTGCCCATGCCTCACCCCTGGCCACCCAGATAGGTACCAGCTTGAGCAGAAGGATCAGTCCTAACCTTCCTCTGCTTCCTCTTGGCGAGGCTTCTAATTATTGCAGCATGGGCTGGGATTGTTCGGGCCTTGAGCATGATGGAACCTGCAGATAATGTCATTCTTCTCTATATCTAGACAGGAATGGGGTGGACAGAACCAACGAAAAGGAAATGTTAAAATATGGCAATTCTTATAGCCATCCAGCTAGAAACTGATGGCCATCTGAGGCTTGACATCCCTACTCAGTGTTGTCAACCTTCTGTAGACACCTGTGACCCATCTGGAACCATTCCAAATTCTTGAAATCTCATTATAAACAGTCAAAACTTCTGAGTGAGCATCTGGCTGAGTCAGAGGCGACCCGCTGGAGGGGTGGAGCTGGGAAACAGCTAAGATGTTGCCTGGCGCCCTCACTGCACAATTAGCCTTAATGAATCATTTATTTTTTGACCTTGGACTAGTGTCCAAAGAATGATGGGTGGCCATGAAGGCAGTTTTTCTCCTATTAATGGAGCTGTCCTTTCAACACGGCTGTGCTTTTAAGCAAAGGTCTCTGACCCAAGCAGAGGCATCACAGAAAGAAATACATTAAGAAGCTAAACCAAGGCCAGATGTGTGACGTTCTCCATGAGCTATCTTTTCACATTTTGTGAAATCCATCTTTCCATTTTTCTTCTTTTCAAAACTTTAATATGTATGAAAATGGTATCTCAATTTAGGTGCCTTTTTTACAAAGGATTTTCATATTAATTTGGTCTTTATCAACCCTGCTTAATTCATGTTCTCCACACTCTTATTATTATCTCTCCATCTTCTTGACTTTTTCTGGGCCTCTTTCAACAACGGATGCTTACAGAAGTAACTGCATCTATAGGGCCTCTGAGAGCTTTTAAAAGCATCACTTTTTTTCTTATCATTTAAGGAAATCGATTTCTCAAACTATAAGGAAAAAATATGTTTTTAAAATCCTTCACTTTTAAATATTAATAAAAACTAAGAAATCTAACATTGCCACCAGAGCCAATTGCAAGTAGTGATAAAAAAGTTTAAAATATGTCGTTATTTCCACCCCACTCACGCTTCTATTCCTCTGTTTCCATCTCTGTTTGCTGGTGGTAAGTTAGAAAATTTTATTTTGCCCTACGAACACCAACAGCCACCTTGGAATAGTCAAGGTGCTGTTTTAGTTACAAAGATTTAAAACATCATATATTTAAATCCTTGTCTGTAGTAAAGTATTTTCTTCAATTCCTTCTCAATTTAGACCCATCCTGCATCACCACAATATTTTACATTCCATAATAATCAGAATCATTAGATGAATGACAGAAGAGGCTAATTTTCTATTTGAGTTTGTTTTTGGTGGAAGGGTTGGGGATATCAGTTAAATACATACCTTCTCATTTCATGACCTAAATCCTACTCAAGTAGGCTCAGAAATTTCAGAGTAATCTCATCACTCTCAACTTCCAGTCACTGACATGACACAAGATCAAGTGTCTCTCCACCAATCACTCAGCATCTCTATATCAAAGATCATAGAAGGGGTACAGTTTTCTTGTTTTAATTAGCACCGCCTTCCCTGGTACTCTGCATATGTTCTGACAGCAGCTTGAACATTTTTCTTTGTTCTACCTCTCTGTGTCGGAATGAGCTGTTTACTTACCACCTCTTCTCCTAGATTAAAATATCCAGAAGAGTAGGAACCATATCTTATTTCTTGTTTTAGTCTTTATGCCTAGAACAGAGGAGGCGCTCAATAAATAACTATTCCATGAAACAAAATAATTAGCGGATTAAGAAGGCATAGGTTCTTAGATTGTCAGTGGTAATTCACGTTAAAAATAACTATAAACTGGCCAAATCATCTGTAAACATTAGGCACATAGTACCTGTGCATTGCCTGACTAACTGGCCCAAGCAATTTGAGATGTAGTGGACCAACCACGATCATTTTTTCCTAAACCTTTTTATTATAAAAAATTCATACATAAAGAAAAATTACCCAAATGATAGTATAATGAACATCTGTATACCTACAAGCTAAGTAACAAAATGTTGACAATTGTTAATATTTAGCTACATTTGCTTTATCTATGTCTATAAAGTATTGTAGATGTTTTAAAATAGCTGTCTTTTTTAATAAAAAGGCAGTCTTTGTA
>NW_011888999.1:2284384-2292926 GCF_000151845.1 Pteropus vampyrus | reverse complement strand
TTTTTACAAAGGATTTTCATATTAATTTGGTCTTTATCAACCCTGCTTAATTCATGTTCTCCACACTCTTATTATTATCTCTCCATCTTCTTGACTTTTTCTGGGCCTCTTTCAACAACGGATGCTTACAGAAGTAACTGCATCTATAGGGCCTCTGAGAGCTTTTAAAAGCATCACTTTTTTTCTTATCATTTAAGGAAATCGATTTCTCAAACTATAAGGAAAAAATATGTTTTTAAAATCCTTCACTTTTAAATATTAATAAAAACTAAGAAATCTAACGTTGCCACCAGAGCCAATTGCAAGTAGTGATAAAAAAGTTTAAAATATGTCGTTATTTCCACCCCACTCACGCTTCTATTCCTCTGTTTCCATCTCTGTTTGCTGGTGGTAAGTTAGAAAATTTTATTTTGCCCTACGAACACCAACAGCCACCTTGGAATAGTCAAGGTGCTGTTTTAGTTACAAAGATTTAAAACATCATATATTTAAATCCTTGTCTGTAGTAAAGTATTTTCTTCAATTCCTTCTCAATTTAGACCCATCCTGCATCACCACAATATTTTACATTCCATAATAATCAGAATCATTAGATGAATGACAGAAGAGGCTAATTTTCTATTTGAGTTTGTTTTTGGTGGAAGGGTTGGGGATATCAGTTAAATACATACCTTCTCATTTCATGACCTAAATCCTACTCAAGTAGGCTCAGAAATTTCAGAGTAATCTCATCACTCTCAACTTCCAGTCACTGACATGACACAAGATCAAGTGTCTCTCCACCAATCACTCAGCATCTCTATATCAAAGATCATAGAAGGGGTACAGTTTTCTTGTTTTAATTAGCACCGCCTTCCCTGGTACTCTGCATATGTTCTGACAGCAGCTTGAACATTTTTCTTTGTTCTACCTCTCTGTGTCGGAATGAGCTGTTTACTTACCACCTCTTCTCCTAGATTAAAATATCCAGAAGAGTAGGAACCATATCTTATTTCTTGTTTTAGTCTTTATGCCTAGAACAGAGGAGGCGCTCAATAAATAACTATTCCATGAAACAAAATAATTAGCGGATTAAGAAGGCATAGGTTCTTAGATTGTCAGTGGTAATTCACGTTAAAAATAACTATAAACTGGCCAAATCATCTGTAAACATTAGGCACATAGTACCTGTGCATTGCCTGACTAACTGGCCCAAGCAATTTGAGATGTAGTGGACCAACCACGATCATTTTTTCCTAAACCTTTTTATTATAAAAAATTCATACATAAAGAAAAATTACCCAAATGATAGTATAATGAACATCTGTATACCTACAAGCTAAGTAACAAAATGTTGACAATTGTTAATATTTAGCTACATTTGCTTTATCTATGTCTATAAAGTATTGTAGATGTTTTAAAATAGCTGTCTTTTTTAATAAAAAGGCAGTCTTTGTAGAGAGAATATCTAAAGCAAAGTCATTAAGAATTCATTCCATTGCCCAGAAAATGAAGACCAGATCCCTGAGACTTTCAAAGTCTCTGTGATCTGGATCTTATTGATTTCTTTTTTAGGCTTATCTGTTTCTGCTCCTTCACTTCACACTCTTCTCCAACCAGGCTCAACTGCTTTAAATTCTAGGATCAGCATCCAGGTTTCTCTTTCCTTCCTCTGGGTCTTTACACATGCTGTTCCATTTGTCTGGTATGGTTTACCTCCATACACCTTCAGCTGGCTAATTCCTACTTTGCTCCAGGTATTTCTGACATACTCAGTCTGCTTAAGAGCTTCCAGGTGTCCCCCTTGTACCTTTACTAGAGCTCTTAAAACATGTCTGTGACACAATAAGAAATATATGTTTTGTCTCTGTCTTCATTTAGGAATCTAGAGATTCCTAAAACCCTTGGAATCTCTAAAGTGATGTGTCTTTTGTACGATATTTTTTGATTACTGACGCCTAGGGGCTTCTGGATAGCCTCAGGATGGGGCCTGGTTGCCAGGGGAACCAACGAAGTGATTAGAGAGTTGGAACTTTCAGCACTCCCTGCCAATCTCCAGAAATAGGAAAAAGGGCTGGAGGTTGAATCAATCACTAATGGCCAATGATTTGATCAATCACACCTACATAATGAAGCTTCCAAAGAAAATCCTATCTGAAAATAAATAAATTTAGCACAACTTCACATGGATAATAAGGAGGAAAAACCCTAATTGAAGGAGTTTAGAATGCCAGGTGAAGATGCTGGGAGAGTGGTGTGCCTGGAAAAGAAATGAAAGCTCTGTACCCCTTCCCACATACCTTGCCCTATGCATCTTTTCTATCTGACTGTTCCTGAGTTGTATCTTCTTATAATTAAGTTGTGTCCTTTTATAATTAACTGGTAATCTAGTAAGTAAAGTGTTTTGCTGAGTTTTAAGAGCTATTCTAGCAAATTATCAAACTCGAGAAGAAGTTGTGGGAAGCCCCAATTTATAGTCAGTTGGTCAAGAAGTACAGGTGACAACTTAGGAAGTAGAGAAGGGGGCAGTTTTGTGAGGCTGAGCCCTTAACTTGTGGGATATGATCTTAACTCAACGTAGATAGTGTCAGAATTGAGTTAAATTGTAGGACACCCAGTCAGTGTTCACAGAAATTTGGAAAATAGTTTGGTATGAAAATCCACACATCTGCCATCGGAAGTGTTGAAAGTAGTAGAAGAAAAACAAGAGCTTTCCTTTAGTTGGCGAGTAGAAGAAGCAAGGGAGTTTTTTTCCTTAACATGGCACATGTGTCTCTCCACTATTAGATTTACCTAGATAATAAGGACTGTATATCATTTATCTCAGCACCCTTCCATACCTAACCAGGGCTTTCCACACAGTAAGTGCTCAGTGAACATTTGTTGAAAGAAAAAATTCACGAAGAAGCACTAGACTAGGTAGGGACTAAATGCCTTTAGCAAACCTTTCCCTCTTTTGGCCTTAGTTTCCCATTTGTGCTCAATGATCTTTAAGGTTTCTTCCAGACTGCAAACTCCATTATTCCACAGGGTAGAGAGGAGTAACTTCTACCGCTACTAAATGCCCAGCAGTTCCTATGGCACCCACAGGTTCTGTTGGTCCAGACCTGTAGAATTTTGACCTGAATGCACCAGGTACTACAAGAGTCCAGAGGCCCTCCCTGTTTCCAGGGGACAACCCAAGGCAGATTATGTGATCTGTCTTCTCTTCATCCCAGGCCCATTTTCGAGCCCCCCAGAGATTTAACAAACGGATGCTATAGAAACAGCATCCCTCTCAGAAGTCTTTTCCTTCTCTAAGCCCACCACTGCTGAATATGCAGATGACGTCCTGGTACGTGCAGGACTGGGTCTTAATTACAGCCGACATAAGAGGAAACTAGGAAATAACATTAAGTATAACACAGAGCATTTGTAGCGAACTTTCACTTACACCAGCTCACCTGATGCTCACGTCAACAGATGAAAGTGATTGTAATTATCCCTGTTTTATAGATGAGGAAACCAAAGTTTACCTCAGAAAATTAAGAGGATTTGCTGAGGTCACAAAGTTAGAGTTTGAAAAGACTGATTTAAAGCTAAAGCTGATTTCGAAGCCTCTGTTCTTAACCTCTAGGAGCTACTGCCTCATAATTCAAACAAGTTCCCGTGAGACCTTAGCACTACATGCTTAGAGAAAAATGGGATTCCTGGAACTGACCAAGTATCTGGGCCTCACCAGCAGTCTGACCTCCCAAGTCTAAAATATAATTTAAGGCTGTCTGGAGCCAATGACCAATTGGATGGATAAGACAGAACCTTAAGATATACCAGGTACTGGCAGAATTCATTGTCACGGGATTATGAGGACAGTCACACCCTCCCAAAAGCCTTACTCCTCATCTTTAGTTCATTAATTCTTCCAAAAGACCCATGAGAAGCAGGTTATCATGCCCATTTTACAGACAGAGCTACTAAGGCTTTAAAAGGTGACTTATCCAAAGCTAAGTAGCAAGTAGCTAATGGAAAAAGGGTTTATTCTAGATCTTCTGTTTACAATTCCAGTGCCCCACACACTAAAATTTTAATCACCTCTAGTCACAGAAGGCATAGCCAGCATAGATGATGATGATAATGGCCAACATTTATTGAGACCTATGTATCTGTGAAGCTGGAAAATTAACCTACTCTCCTAAGATTAAATGTTCTCTCTCAACCTCACAACAATCCCATGAGTAGATATTACTGTTCCATTTTACAGATGAGAACTCAGTCAGGTGAAGTGTGATGCTGTGACTTATAACAAGAAATATATATTTCATCTTCACCCAGTTTCTGGCACAAAGCTCCTAAAATCTTGGAGTTTTCTAAATGATGAGGGTGAAAGTTGTCTTTTATGTTAATGAGGTGACTTTCGGACCTTATCTAAGAATGGGGGTTAGCTGCCAGGGAGCCAGTCAAGAGATCTGAGGGTTGAAACTTTCAGTCTTACTCCCTGACTGACTTCCGGAAAGGGAAGAGAGGCTTGAGATTGAGTTCAATCACTAGTAACCAATGATTTGATCAATCTCGTGAGTGTAAGGAAGCCTCCATAAGACCCCCCCAAAGGACAGGGCTCATAGAGCTTCCAGGTTGGTAAACACACAGAGATTTGGGGCGAGTGGTGCGCTTGAAGATGATATGGAAGCTTCACAGCCTCTACCCAGCCCTCGCCTTGAGCGTCTCTTCATCTGGCTGTTGATTCATATCCTGTAATACTTGCAACAAATCAGGAATCTAGTGAGTAAACTAGTTTCCTGAATTCCGTGAGCCACTCTAGCAAATTAATCTAACCCAAGGAGGGGGTCGGGGGACCTCTGATTTATAGCCAGTTGGTCAGAAGTATAGGTAATGACCTGGGCTTTTGACTGGTGTCTGAAGTCTTATGGGACTGAGCCCTTCACCTGTGGGATTTGGTGCTGTCTCTAGGTAGACAGCGTCAAAATTGAGTTGAATTGTGGGATACTCAACTGGTGAATTTCTTGTTGTTGTGGGGACCACCCGCCCACCGCCCCCCCCCCCCGCCACCCAACACACACAATAGAACTTATGAAGGAACTTACCCAAGATCACATAGTAAGTAACTGGTAGAAGCTGAATTTCAACTCAGGTGTATCTGGTTAAAACATCCTCTACAAGAAAACGAGACCTGTAAAGAACTAGTAAAGATTTAGTTTGTCTTTATTTTGCTCACACTCTGATAGATTCCTCAGCTCTGTAAGCTCTCACTTATCAAATCCAAACCCTCCTATCTATATCAGTGTTTTGACGGCATGTGACCCAAAATAACAGCTTAATGTTTGAACATTATTTTTCTCTCATGTAAGAAATTCCCAGAACTAGGTAGCCCAGGGGTGGCATAGCAATTTCAGAAAAGTCAGGAACCCAGGCCATAACCAGCTCTCTCCTCTGCCATTCTTATAGTGTGGCCCCCATCCTCAGGATCCAAGTGGTTGCTAGAATTCCAGCCTTGGTGCCCAAGTTCTAGGAAACAAGATAAAGGAAGAGATGAAGAATAGTGCACGTCCTTCCATTAAGAAACTTCCTGGACTTACCTCAGAACATGTCCATTTACATATCCCCCCTCCCAAACTTACATCTAGCTGCAAGAAAGTCTTGTTACCACATTATTCAACAGGGATTTCTATCACTGAGGAGGAAAGGAAGAAAGAATGATAGGGCAAGCAACCAGCAGGTTGGTCATACTATCTGACAAGACTCAGCATTAGTTTCATCTCTTTCTTGAAGCTCTTCTGACCACAAAAGCCCAATGTGATCTCGTCCTTCTCTAAACTCATCACATTTACGAATGTGGCTTTTAGCATGTGCTGTACTAGCTTCTGTATTATTTATGTGCCAGATATTATAGGTAGAGGTATGATGTGGGACAGATATATCTGGGTCATGAAAATGGATATAGATATGGATATTCATAGATCTAGATGTAGATATAAATAATGATATAAATATAAACTTTCAGATGAGTAGCACAGTGGTTTAGAAGTACAGGCTTTGAAGTCAAACAGATCCAAGTTTAAGCTCTATCTCTACCCGTAATTTCTGTGCAAATTTGTAGGTTAATTAACCTAAGCCTCAACTTCCTAATGTGTAGAATGAAGATGATAATTGTACCTACCTAGTAAAGTTGTACCTACCTAATAAAGTTGTTCTGATGACTAAGTAAGATACTGTATGTAAAGGACTTAACACTATGACAGGTACATAGAAAGTGCTCATTAAATACTAGCAACTCACTTCTCTTTCTTCCCAATGGCGCCAATGAGAATGATATCATCTTCACTTTTAAAAAGCTGAAACTGAGGCTCAGAGAACTCAAAAAATTTGCCTAAGGTAAACTCAGTAGTATTCAGTGATACTATTGAGACATGAACCTGACTTCAAATCCTGAGCTCTTAGTTCAAGATCCCTGTCTTCTGTCTCTTTTCATTCCTGGCATGTCGAGTACATAATAGGCTTCTTATAATTTCCTGCTGCAACAAATTCAAAAGAATCAGCTGTCATTCTGTCTTTTGGTTAAACAGGCCTTCCAGGCTGTTTTCTCCACTGCACATTAAAATACAGGCAAAAATATTTTTAATTTTCAAGATAAGAATCATTTTCATATGAAATCCATATAAAGTGGAAAATCTGATTAGAGTAAAATTTATTTAGACAGAAAATAGCTCACGGCAGCCTTTTTGACTAGCAGAGAAATAATGGGGAATATCAGATCTATCAAAGAAAAACATCGAGCTGCTCACCCTCGGAGATGAAATTTAGCATTCCAAGATGCATACTTCATTTGCTCCGGATACAAAACCATTTGAGTCTCTTTCTCACTGAGAATAAAGATATTTTCATAAGCAACAATTCAATTTTGAGAAATAACTGCCCTTGGGAAGGGAGGATTCAGTATACCTACATACATTTCTAAAAATTAAAGGATACGCTCATTCCACTGTGCTGAGCTGTGACCAGGAACAGATCAGAACCCTTTTATAGTCCTCTAAGTTGAGTACTTCTTAATACGAAGAGGCATGGATTCAATGTCAAAATTCCTGGGCTCTAGTTCCAGAAATTGTTTCCTCTGAAAGTGCCTTTATATGCAATCCACTTTCCTTCTTTGCATTTTAATTTTAGCTTCAATAGAATGAGAGAGTTGGGCTATCTGACCATTTAGGTCTCTTCTTATTGAAATAATACTTTTTACATCTGGGACTAATTCTGGGTATTTGCAAATAATTAAGTAAAGCATATTAAATGTTACAGGTCACATTTTAATTTGTTTTGTCTGCTGAATTTGTTTTTTTATAAGGCATCATTTCTCCTTCATTTTTTTTCACCTTTGAGGATTAGTACTCTGTATAGATGTTTGCATATTGTTGACATGTTGATGAAAATGTTTTTCTTCATTCTAACATCTATATAGCATTGTATACACTTCAAAGCAATTTCACTGTCATTATCTCACTGTTTTCACCATTAACCTCAGAGGCTGGCACCATGTTATTGATGCAGTGGAAAAAGTAAGGATTTGGGCATCAAAGAGCCTGAGGCCAAATCTCAGCTCAACTCTTTATAAAGTCAAGAGATCTTGAGACAGTTGCTTGATTTTTCTGAGCTGTCCAGTTTGCTTACCTGCAAAACTAGGAAGATGGTAACAATAAAATGAAGTTTTTGTGTAAAACACCTAGCAGCTTAATAGCTGGTCTTTCCCTTTATTTGGGGAGGACATTAGAAGGCTAGAGAGTTAAGAGCCTGCTAAATTTATGAGCTGCACAGGGCAATATCAAACAAGAGGAACAATTTTAAGACACCTGTAAAGAGTTGTACTTTGGTTTTCTCATATTTTTGTTTGAAAGGTAAGGATGGATATGTGTAATAAGTGGGAATGAACTGAGGAAAGTATTAGTCTGCCTAGGGAGCTCAGGAATTCTGGAACATCCAGCAGCCCAGTCATTCCACCTTATATCCAAGGAACATTGATTGAGCATTTACTGTTTTCGAAAATATCTGCCAGGCCTCAGGAGGTGGGTGGAGGAAATGAAGGGAGGTGTGGTTAGGGCTAAGATCTTATTGGTTTTACTCAGCAATTCACGAATCAGGTAGCATCCAGTCTAGCAGACAGAGAGGATCTCCGAAAAGCTGTACAAGGCAAGAATTTTTATGACCAAAGTGAGCAGGGACAAGGAAGTTATACTGGGCATTTCCTAGTTAGTTAAAGCAGGGTTACTTTCCTCACATGGAGCAAAGGGAAGTCTTGGAGCTGGGTTAGGTAACTTGTGCTGAGCAAGCTATTGCTGATTGGTTGACCTAGGCCTTCGTTTTGCGGGGAGCTAGGCATAGAAACTTAGTTAAGTCTTGGTTTGCTGGCCTGGTTACTTTAATCTGGTTACTTTAATAGGCTTTGAATTGAATAGGGAATGACACCATCCTACAGGCATTATGAAGAGTAAATGAGGAGCTAATACATCCACTTGGTCTCTGAGAAATCCTACTGGCTGATATTCAGAGATGGACTTGAGTGGATGGGAGAGGGGATGAG
>NW_011888999.1:2272542-2283089 GCF_000151845.1 Pteropus vampyrus | reverse complement strand
GCAAACGAGGAACTGTTCTTGCTCAAGTAAAAGTTTATGACCTACTCAGAAGATACAGAATTAGTAAGAGGCAGAATCAAAGCTTCAACCCAGGTCTCTCTGACACCAGGCCTAGGTCTGCTAAAACATGGTGGCCTGAAAACCTGAGCCTGAGAAACTAAGAAAAAAGCAAATTACCCTAAGTTTATTTACAGACCTGTTGCAGCTGATGCAGGTGTGAGAGCTACATCTTCTTCAGAGGAAAATAAAGTAGAATTCTTGGGTTACCAGAAAATATAGCAATTTAGAGATGTGTTTCGTTTACTTAACTAAAAAATGTTGTAAAAACTTAAAATATGTATTCATTCAACACATGTATTGAGTGCTCAGTAACACCTTCATTTAAAAAAATAGAATTGAGTAAAATGGAAAAGATTAACCTGAAAAAGACATGGAAAACCAAGAAAAAAAAGTAAGATAATTGATATTTTTTGGACCACCTATTACTTGTCAAATGCTTTACATACATCCATCTCTTTGAATCTTCACAACATTCCCATGAGATACATCTTATTGCCCCTGAAATGTTACAGAAATGTTGCAAATGTTGGAAATCAGATTGGCGAGAAACCAAGCACCACTTGGAGAGTTGGAGAACTTAGGTTTATTATGCTGGTGGTCCCAGAAGAGCTAGCACTCTGAAGATCTCGGCCCTGAGCTCAGGGTAACCTTGCTTTTATAGGGCTTATCCACACCATTACAGTTGTCATGGGCTGATTGGTTGATTTCTCCTCAGGCAATTACTTGTTATGAGTTATAGGCTGGCAGGGGAGAGTTGCTATGGGCTACAGGCAGTTACAGAGCATGAGATTTTCAGACAGGAACTTAGGCAATACATCTGTTCTCTAGACAGAACAATCAAAGGGGATAGTGAGTCTTCAGTTGATCTCGAGGTCACTCTGCCTTTCAGCCTGTGTGGCAAGCATGTCTACAGAAGCAGAACAAAGAGCTGATTACAAGGTTAGCCATTTGAGTGGAAAATTCCTCTTCAATACTAGTTTACTAGGGTTGCCATAACCAAGTACCTCAGGCCGAGTGGCTTAAACAAGAGAAATTGACTGTCAAAGTTCTGGAGTTTGGAAGCCTGAGATCAAGGTGTCAGCGGAGTTGGTTTCTTCTGAGGCCTCTCTTCTTGGCAAATTGTCTTCTCTCTGTATCTTTACATAAGACTTCCCTCTGTACTTGTCTGTGCCTAAGTTTCCTCTTCTTATAAGGACACCAGTTGTACTGGATTAGGGCCCACCCTAATGACCTTATTTTAATTTAATTACCTCTTTAAAGACCCTATCTCCCAAAACAGTCTTGTTCTGCAGTACTGGGATTGGGACTTCAACATATGAATTTTGGAGATGACACAATACAGCCCACAAAGAGTCTCCACTTTGTAGGTGAGAAAATGGAAGCTCAGAGACATTAAATCAGTCCTCAAAGGTTACTCTGCTGGTCATTTTCAGAGCTGAGATTGGAATTCAGTAAGTCCTACTATCTTCCCACAAAATCAGCCTTTCTCTTATAGAGGCAGTCACAAAGTATAAAAAGAGTAAAGAGTCTGAAGTTTAAAATCAATTATTAAAAACTAAATGATTTCAAACACGGATATTACTTTTTCATGACTGTATTGGTCAAAATCCTTAATGGCAAATAACAGAAAGCAATATGGGTTAACTTAAGCAGAAAAGAGAATAAGTACAAATAATGTAGGAAGGAAACAAGAGAATTAAAATGTTAAGTCAAGCTATATTCAGAGAAGGCAATATGCTGATTAGCCCTATGGCCAGACCATGAGGAAGCCTGCAGAACAAAGGAAAATTTCTGCTGGGATTGCTTACAAACCATTTACTCCAGAAAGGGAAAACAGGAAAACAAAATCTTCAAGTCCTCCCTATATGAAATAAAATCATTCATTCCCTACAGCTAAAACTATGGGGGAACCTATGGATCAAAGGCTGGAAATTGCCCGCAGACCTTTCACGCTACATAGTACCTTTTCACGCTACATACTCTTATCCTTTCATACTGCATGCCCATAGCATCAAAAGAAAATGTGTAAACAAAGTCTTTAAACTGTAATTCCTAGAAACTAAGAATGATATATAAATTGAATTCCCTGAGGGGTCCCTCTCAGTGTCTATTCTCTGTCCCTCTCCCTGTCACTGTCTCTCACCGTGTCCCTCTGAGTCTCTCTCAGGCTCTCTCACTTTCTGCCTCTGAGAGGAGGCCAAGCTCTGTCTATTGAGTGTTATCCTTCTTTAATAAACTCTCCCTCTTCCTCTCCCTCAACCCCCACCCCTCCTCTTCCTCTTTCCCTTCCCCTTGACCTTTCCCCTCCTTCTCTCTCCCTCCCTCCCTCCAAGGCTTGAGCTCCCCCTCACTTGGGCAAATTTGCCCTGTCCTACACCAGAAGGATATTAGACAGCTCACACGTGGTAAGTTAAGTGGCAATAAGGATCAGAAAATAGGGCAAATCAGAGAAAGCTATAACCAAATTATAACCAAATTATGCTGAGCTAAGCTGGTGCTATGGGCATTGCTGACACCATTCGTGCTAGATCCTGGCTGCTAATGCTGGCACTGTAGCTTCCAAACACTACATCCCTCAGATGCCTCTGTCTCCACTACCCCAGGATGAATTCATAACTCCCCTGCTTTTTTCTGTCACTTCAGATTTACAGTCCCAAGGCCATATCTATGCTCTGGCTGCCAGGGAACTGCCAGGGAGCAGAAAATCTGCCATCCTCAGCTTCCAGTCTAGGGATGAAAGATAGGAATGTTAGGATATGAGGCAGCATAAATGTCATAAATATGCACTATAGGGACTTAATCTACACATTTTTAGCAGTGGTCAATAGACCATAGACTAAATATTGCTTCTACAGGCACTTCACGAAGGAAGAAGACCCTCCAGTTTCATCTTGATAAGGTGACACCACACACATTGCCATAAATCAGAGCATGAACATATGGGCTACTACCCTGAGGGGAGAATGTGATGTGGAGGCCAGTGGGCCTGTATATTGAATTTATATTCCCAAGTCTGATCTAACGTATATTTTGGAAGCCATGTAAAACACCAAGAAAAGTGCAATCTCTCTTAAAGAAATTCATTCATCAATTGACAAGCATTTATTCCACATTTATTCAATATGCTAGGAATACTAGGTACTAGGAATAAAACATCATCGTGACACAGCCTTAGCTCAGGAATTGGCCAGTCTGATGAGAGAGGGGACTATAACGTGAGGTGGAGAGTTCAAATGTTACAGACAAGATCCAAGTGAAAGGCTTGGGGAGGTCACTCAGGGAGAGGACTCGTGTGTGGCAGGGGTTACTGAAGATTGTATCAGGAAGTTATTTCACTCTGGTTCTTTCACTCTGGTGTGTATTTCAAAGCTATGGAAAGAGGTCAGGTTTACCTCTTTTTTTCATGAAAATGTTTAGAATATTTCCTCTCATGCTTTTATGATATTTTGGACAGTGAATCACAGGCTGACAACAGATCTAACCCAAACACCTGGCAAGAATCTAGCACATATTGTGCTCAGAAAACATTTCTCCAACCAAATCAAACTACATATACAGGTTAAATCTCTTCCCAGTTTTCTTCACCATAAAATAAAACTTATGGACTAGACCAATGATGTCTGAGGTCTCTGATAATGCCAAGAGCCTATGACTCCACCTTGCACACTTTTTTAGAATATTCGGTCTCTCAGTTCAACTCAAGACTTTCAAATATTTTCCCATTAATTTATTATAAACCTGTGGGTTCCAGCTGTTGAGAATTTATTTAGTGGATGCTGATTTCCTTCTGTCTGGAGTGACTCAGGCTATGTCTGTGAAATGTCAAAACAACCACTGAGCTTTGTCAAACAGCTCATCAGCGCTGATTGAAGGGAGGGCAGCCAACCCCCCAGTCTGAAGGGAACAGTCAGTTCAGTTAAAATGCTTACTCTTATGACCTCAGGCAGATACAAATCTTATTCACTGGATCTTTAGTGTCCTCAAAGGCACAGGCTCAACCTTCCCTCTAATCAGGTAAAGGAAATTATTGTAGACATTGTGCCTTGAGATCACTTTTGTAAAAGCACTTTGCAACTATGACACGCTATCAGAATGTGACTTACTACATTATTGTTACTAGTGAAGATGCTATAAAAAAAAACCTGGAAAAATATACAGCAAATTGTTAGTGGTGTTTACATCCCAAAAATGAGATTAAAAGATATTTTCTTAGATTTCTATTTCTAAAAAATTTGAATTTAAAACAATGAATTCATATTTTGTTCCAGCAAAACCAAATAAGAGGAAAAAAAGAAAACCAAATACTGTGACTTCCTCTACGTGTATGCAGTATTGTTTTATAATAATTTTAACCCCTTGTCTTGTCCCTGGGCATTGAGTTACTCGGAGTCCTGATGCTGCCATGTACTAGCAGGGTGGCCATTAGCCCAACCACCTACAATCTTGAAGCTTATTCCTTTATGTGTAAAATGAGGATAAAACAGACAGAACTGAGCCACTGAGAGGACTTAAGAGGAGAATTTGAAAACAAAACAGTGTAAGTAAAATCAAGGAGGTATTATCATCCTACCGGATCCTTTCAGAGACCATGCTGCTTTTAGCTGGATTTCTTATCTCCCAGGTTAGGAAGGATCCAACAAAGGCCCAGGGAGGTTAAGTAAATGGTTTCAGACAACAAAAGTTTCATTAGCTCTGAGGTTCATTTTGTATTCGCCTATTTTTATGCATATGTTTTCATGCATCTGTTGACTTGTCTAGGGCTAGGGTATCACTTGCATATCATTTTCTTATACAATCCCAAAAAGAATACAAGTACAAAAGATGAAAACTTCAGTTAACAAATCTACCATTAACAAAACAGTTGTCACCATCTTGGGCAGCAATGAAGAAAGAACCATGAATCCAAGCCCTATTGAAGGCTGCCAAATGTAATTTTCCCCAGCTTTATTTATCTCTATAAAGCAATTAAGCAGAAGGCAGGAAAAATGGGAGAGAAAAAAATAGCTCATTTCAAATTAAAGCAAGCTACATTTCTTGTGCAGTCTTTTCTCCTCCCCCAAACCCCAGTTCAGCTGCAGCCTTTAGAAATGTCTGTGGATTTTTAACATATTGAGGCTCTGTATCACATTTCACAGTTCCTGAAATGACAGCGCACAAGTTGTCACTGTGAATGGCAGATCCCAAGATTAGGGGCTCAGCTGCCTCCATCATTAAGAAGGGTATTGCTGGGAGTCATTTCTTTACCATTCCACGCAGGCATGGTTGGCCTACCCCTAGACAGCTGTTTGTCCCTGGACAAAGCATTTAACACTTTTGAGCATCTGTTTTCCATCTGTTGAATAGGTATATTGATATCTGCTTTGTAAAGTTGTTTCAAGAATTAAATGAGATAATACATATAGGAATAAATGAAATTAATAGTAAAGTACCTAGCATGGGGTTCGGAATACAGTAGGTGCCCCCAACCACTTGTTACCTAAAAGAAACATTATGGTAGAGGGCTAAGTACCTGGATTCTGACTCAAACAGCCTAGATTGAATTCTGGCTCTGCCACTTACTACTGTGTACTTGACAAAGGCATTTATCCTCTCTGTTTCTTCTCTGTGAAATAGGGACAATGACAGTGCCTATATTATAGGGGTTATAAAATACTTAGAACAATAAGTTTTTGTTAAAACAAAAAAAATTGCAAAGAGCTCATACATTATCTAAACTGCCATGTGGGAAGTAAGAAGGCAGAGGGAACCACATCAGCCAGTCATTCACAGCATCACAACTGTTCTAATGATCCAGCAGCACACCCTCATTTCTCTCTGAAGCTGTTTCTGTGCCTCCTGGCAAATTCTGGCTCTCCACTCTCCTCTGTCAGGCTCGTGGCTTCTGCCACTGACTTCTCTGCGCTGGTCCCTGAGCTTCTCCACCTACTATACCTTGCACTCAAATTCTTCGACAGGAGGAATTTTTCTCACCTATGGCTCCCCTTTTCTAATACACAGATGTCAGTCCAGGCCATCTCAGAAGCCACAGGCCTCCCTCACGTCTAATCTTCAGTCGCATAATTCAAAGCTTACTCACTTCTGTCCTAGGAAGGTGGCTGGCTTTAGGAGTGGTGAGCATTTTGAATTATGGTTTCGTAACAATCATAGCAAAGTTTAAATCCAATCATCTCGTTTTGTAGATAGGAAACTGAGCTCCGAATTCAGAAAGTGAATTGCCCAATGTCATACACGATGTTACAAGATAGAGCCCACACCAAGTCACATCCCATTGTTTCACCTACACCTTTGATAGCGATTTTTTATAAACTCTTCACTTCTATTGAAGCTTTCAAAAAATATAACTCAGCTTTCATGAAAATAGACTTTATTTAACATTTCACCAATTTATATAATGTTTTATTGAATTACATAATGACAATAACAACTACTATAGGAATAAACAATTTAAGCTCAAATAGAACTGATTCTCAGTAAATAACTAGTAACTCCGTTGGTAGGAAGGAAAGTCAACAGCAAACCAGAAAGTAGCCTCTTAGCTGCAAGGATCCGTCTCCCCCAGGTACCAATCAGAACGTTTGCAAAGGAAATAATGAGCCTCAGTTTACTTGGCAAGGCAGTAAGTGGAGGTTAGTGAAGAGAACTTCTACTATAAAACCACGGGCACAGGGCTGCATCTGGGTCTTGGTGGGGAAAGACAAGTAGAGTAGGTGTAGCAGTACTGGCAGAAGTGACCAGGGCTGGATAAATAAATGCTTTTCCGGGGGCCTTCTATCTTCTGGGTACTCCTTAGCCTAATCTCACTCCCTGTTACCACCAATCTGGTCTTTCCCATAAACTCAAAGGTTTTTAAAGAGGCAGTGCCTCTGATGTCCTACAGGCTTGATTTCTGCCATCTGGTAGGAGGTGGTGTTGGCCACAGGGTGGGGCCAGTGCACAGCTCTTTCTATACCTGGCAGCCGGAAGGGAGTTTTGCATTTCAAAGCGGGAGAAGAGTTGGGATCTCTGGGCACCTTTTTCTTGGCATATCATGACTTCAGAAATACTATATATACAAAGAAGCATGTTAGGCTTGGCAGACCCCTGATCCCTGAGACTGTATAAATACAAGAACAGCCTGTACTGCCTAGGGAACTGGCCCTGTTCCTTTCATGGGACGTTTGTCCAAGAAAAAACAGCAGATCTGGTCTGTCCCTGTGGCCTGGAAAGGAGGGCATGCCAAAAACAGATATGTCAAGCAACAGGGGGCAAAGGGAACAAACAGTGACATAAGTGCTGGGGAAGTACCAGCCTCAAGCAGGAGAGAGCAGGAATTCTCTAAGTATTTGGTGACTGGATAAACGTGCCACTCTCCTGTTAGGTGTGTGTGGGCCTGCCATTGGGAGCCACCGAGTCTTTTATGTTCTCATAGCATGGTAACCTGTAATGGCTATGTCAGGATGAGTCATAGCAATTTATGGGATGAGTCACAGTAACTTACTTATGTTATTACATGTCAATATCCACATCAAACTGAAAATTCCACACAGGCAGAATCTACATCTCATCCTTATATTCTCAGGAACCAACAGAGATATGTGCTCATAATCATTTCTGAATGAATGAATGAATGAATGAATGAATGGACATTCTCTACCATTTATAAAAGATTTTTACTGTCATTATCTTACCTGATCTTCCCCCTAAGACCTTGTTAGTCAGAGCAGGATTTATCATCCCCATTTTATAGATGAGAAAATCACCTCAGAGAGGCCAAAGTAGAAGCTAGAATGAGTGCGTGGCAAAGCCTTTTCGAGAGTAGAACTTGGATCTCAGATCTTCTTCCCAAGGAAAAATAAAATGAGGATGCATCACTTCCTGGTGTGTAAGAGGAGACAGAGATCTTTGGTCTGACTCTGGCTTTGTGGACAAGGACAGTGAGGCCTAAAGAGTCAGTCAGTGGCAGAACGAAGGTTTGAACCCAGGTCCCCTATCTCCCAGCCCAATACACTGTCCTGTTCAACACACAGAGGCTCTCTCTGCCCATCTATCTGGGTATTGGTCCAGTTGTTCTGGATGTTGGTACTGGCAGAGCAACAGGGAAGGAATTATGATAAAAGACTAGAACAGACATCAGGGCACCTATGTTGCCATCAACTATGCTAAGAGCAGAGAGGCCAAGTGCTCACCAGTGTCCCTCACTGAGGGACCCACTGAATCCAAAAGAGTCAGGTTACTCTGTCTAGCTTTCAGCTCTGAGACTTAGCAGCCTTTCCTTCATTGGGGGGGTGGAAGGGGTGGGATACCTCCCACCACTCCGCCTAGGTCACATTAGCAGAAAGCAGTCCTGAGGATAAGGAAAGCATGCCCTCACTCAGTGCTTTGGCCACAAGTAGCTCTCGTGACCTCCATCCTACTTGGATTCGCCACAAATATCTGTCCACCTGTATGGGACACTATCACTTGATGTGAAGTCACCATCAGTGAAGGGCTTATCTCAGCTGGAAAGTTTTCTGCAGCCTCAAGTGTCCTGCTGGTCACCTGGGAATGAGGAATGAGTAGCTCAAACCCAGAACCACTGACAGAGCAAGCAGGCTCCAGGCACATGGGGAAGGAAGGGGAGCTGCTGTCAGTCCTGGCTCAGAACTATTCGGAGTCCACAGGGGTCCCTATTCCAGTGAGAAGAGACCTCATCCATCCCACATAACCCTTTCCAATGCCTGGAATGGCCACAGAAGGGCTAGGTATGTAACCTGGATGCTCCTCAGAGACCCACTCCCTCAGCCTGTGGAAGTGAATGATTCTCTGCTTAGGCTTCTGCCAATTCCTAAGGCTTGTGCTCTCGTGACCCGGTTCCAGGGGCTGTGCAACTGACTCTGTTTTGTTCCACATTACCCCAGATGCATTCCTTAGTCCCTTCATTTGTTTCCCCAAGAAAATGCACCCATTTCGCGAGTTTAGGAGAGGCGACAGAGAGTGCAGGCTTCTGCTGTCTCCCTGACTCCAATATAGATCATGCCTTTTAACAGACACCATTAATGCCCCTTGTGTGTAATGCCTCTGGTGGGTATGCCCACATACACTTCACCCACTCCTGAGTCCACCGACAGCGACAATACATCGTTTCCAGAACACTGCATCTTTCTCCAGGACACAAAACTTGGTCAATCCATCCAGGGCAGTCCAGAAGTGCCAGCCAGAGACAATCCTCAACCAATGAGGGACAAGAGCCTGGAAAAATACTCCAGCTTGCGTGACTCCAGGTGGGACAATTCTGAAATATATTCAGTTCAGCTCTTCAGTCCCTTTGGGACTGAGCCCCAGTTGCCACAGTGGAACCTCTTCACTTAAACACCTTTAGTGGCTTTCTCCTTCCCCTGTCACTCTCCCCTCATCCTCCCTTGTGCTTCCTGGGATCACCTCTCAAATAAACTACCTGCACCCAAGCCCTCATCTCAGGGTTGGCTTTTGGAGGAACCCAAAGGTAGACACTCCCCTGGGAGCACCAGAATTTTCCTTCTCTGCTATTGAGATGGTTTGTTTCCCTCCTCTGCTAGCTCAGCCCTGCTTTTTCTCACAACTGTCGCTCTCTCCTTAACAGGAATTCTGTACCTACTTTATGAAAAATTTCCCTCTTTCTCAATCTCTCTCTCTCTCTCTCTCTCTCTCTCTCTCTCTCTCTCTCTCTCTCACTCGCTGTGTCTTGTATGCATGGTTGTTTTATGTGTGTCTCCTCTGTGAGGAGCATGTGCTTAAGGTGAACGGAGTAACATCAGGGCACTCCAACTAGAAAAGCTCATTTTGTCCTCACCCAACCAGTACACAGCTGCTGGAACTGGGAGCTGGAAGTCCTGGCCTCTTGTCTATTTGTACCATTCACTTGTTAGCTTTGGATGTGTCACATACATTTCGAGCATCTATTTCTTTATCTGTCAAAAATAAGAGTTGGCCTTTTAGAGCTGAGAGGTATCTAGGTTGTAGAAAGAGAGCTGGAGATGACATTACTTACCAGATGAGCAGGCCATGCCCCCTCCAGTTCCTCAGTTACCCTGGTGTTCTTTCCTAGTAAAACTAGAGAGTTGGTCCAAATGGCCTCTCACCTTCTCCAGCTCTCTAAAGCCACAGAATCTAGTCCCTCCCACTGGTAACATTAGGAGATAATTACCAAACTGTAGAACGAGAAAAAAAGTGAGTGCCTTGGTTTAGCTGATGTCGTTTTCAAGGCAGAGCAACCTGCCCTATGACAAGTGGATAATCAAGAAGAAATAACACATGCCTGCTCTGAGATCCCCCTGCCTACCGGGCTCATGAGAGGAAAGGCATCAACAAGTGCTTCCTGGCCAGAAATGCTGGGATAGTTCTTGATGCCTCTAGAGCCCTTGCCACTGAGTTCTCCACAGAGCATAACTCACATGTATGAAATATTTAATGAAGAAAATGAAAGTTCACCTTGTTTCCCCAGACGGCATGATCACAATGTGTCCTGGATGCCACCTCCTAAATACAGACTG
>NW_011888999.1:2266626-2271327 GCF_000151845.1 Pteropus vampyrus | reverse complement strand
AACGAGTGCTTCCTGGCCAGAAATGCTGGGATAGTTCTTGATGCCTCTAGAGCCCTTGCCGCTGAGTTCTCCACAGAGCATAACTCACATGAATGAAATATTTAATGAAGAAAATGAAAGTTCACCTTGTTTCCCCAGACGGCATGATCACAATGTGTCCTGGATGCCACCTCCTAAATACAGACTGCCTTCACAGCTGAGAGCTAACTACAGAAAATGTAGAGGACATAAAGCCACTTTCTCTGCTTTAATACTGTTTTTTTGTGGTTATAAAAGAATATTTTAAAAATTTCCTTGCAGGGAATTTTTTAAATTCAGCACAAAGGAGACCCTGTGCCCTGGGTCCTGTGGAGGGCTGCAGGCAGCCTGTGGGACACTAACCTGCTGGGAAAATGCTTTCATCTCCCCGAGTCACAGATCTCTCATTTGTAAAATGGTGGCAATAACACATCCCTTGCAGAGCTGCTGAGAGGATCAAATGGAATAGAGGATGTGCAAGTACTTCACACACTGTAGCTGCCTCCTTAGACTGAGAAGGGCGTATGCTTAGTGGTTAAGCACAGAGGTACTGCAGCCTAAAGGCTCAGAGTCAGCTTCCAGCTGCCACTCACTGATTGTTTCACTGATTTTAACACCTTAAGCAAGTTCTTTACCTCTGGTGCCCGTTTTCTTACCTGCCAAATGAGGTTGATAATAACATCTGCCTCAAAGCGGAGTTTTGGGGATTAACTGTGGCCATTTACATGAAGCTCTCAGGTCAGTATCTGGCCAAGTTGAATCCTCAACAAAAGGTAAGCCATTATATTTATAATTTAGCATATGCTCCATGAAGGCAAGAATATTGTTCTATTTCCAGATACTTGCACAGTGCCTGACACATAATGAATAGTAAACCGATATTTCTTGTCACCTTTCCCTCCCTCAGCCACCCATGTGGTTGGTCTCTTCTCCAGGCAAAACCTCCCTGGTCTTCTAGTTGCATCTCAGCTGACGTGGACTCTAGGATGTGTGTCCCTGCTCCGTTCACTTCTGTTCATTTGTGCCTCTCTTCAAACACAGTGCCCAGCCCAGGAGAAGGGCTGTGGGTTAAATGAAGGGCCTCCAAATCATAGCCTTCTTGGTTGGGACCATTTTTGACACTGAATGTATGAGTGCAGGCTGAGGTGAACTAGAGGTATATCTTATCCGAAATGGTGTGACCTGGCTGACAGGCAGTGTGACAGCTGGGCCCATAACCATTGCCCGAGTTATGAGGTGCCAGCCCAGAAGTTATGTCTACAAGCCAGAGCGGGCGTCAGTCCAGAGACGTTTTCGGCAGATCTGCCTATACCTACAAAGGCTGGAGGAAAATGAAAACTGCCATTGAAGCTACTTGGCATCACACAGATAGACAATTGAACCAAAAAATATAGGACTCAAGGAATTCGACAGTAACTACACTTTCCTACTGAATGTAGGAGGCTGCGTTGTGTAATATAAGGGCACTGGACATGGCTTCAGAAGACTCAAATTCTGCTGCATTCCTTCTCTGAAACTCAGTTTCCCTATCTGGAAAATAAATGGAGATAAAATTATGGAGATAAAATGGAGATAAAATTATCTACGCTATTTCTTCTGTCTCTCATTGTGAAGAGCAATATAAGGTAATGAACCTGAAGAGCCTGGAAATTGTAAAGGGCCGCATAAACTTAAGGAGGATCAAATGTATTTTTGCATTTCTTTTTTAGCTGCAAAGAAGAATGATAACAATAATGCTTTTAAGTTTTGCAGGACTCTTAGTCCATGAGTGCTTGCACTGTATTCCTACCTCCTACCACAGGGTCTGGCAACTGTAGATGCTTAATAAATATCTGATAAATAAAGAATTAATGGCTACCACCAGCATTTCCATTTTTCTAATCTTTAGGACTCAAGGAAACATCATTTTCTTAAGTGAAAAAAGCATAACTTAGTGACTCAGACAGACCTGGGTTCAAACCCAGACTCGATCATTTAATAGCTCTCTAAGGCTAATAATCAGTTAATGGCTCCAAGCCTTCGTGTCCTCTTCAGGAAACTATGGACCATGTGCCCTTATCATACCAAGTTGCTGTGAGGGAAAATAATGAAATAAATGTATGTAAAGCTCTTAGTTGTTATTAGTAAGCCTCTGATGTTTTTCTCAATTCAAAAAAAGTTAGTTTCATATTAAGTCAGAACCATAAAGATCCTTCAATATTCTTTATTCCAATTTTATAAGTGGAACCCACCAAGTTCACAAAGCTCTCAGTTGTGTTCAAGTTGCCTTCCATCTGGGGCACCTGGGTGTCTTGGGAGGTGCCACAGCACAGATAGAGACCCCAGCAGGGGCCTGTATCCATTCTCTCCCAGACAGTGCAAAGAGCCCCATCTTCCTGGTGTCTGCCTCCAAGAGGGAAGGGAACGGCAGTATTAGGGATTGCAACCATGGGGGTTTGTGTCATTTTTCTTAGTTGAACTCCTCTGATCTGCAGATTTCTTTATAGATATTTGTACCTGATGAAAGAAATTTAAAATTTTGGGGACTGAGCATAAAACCAGAAAGCGTGACCATTATCCTTGTTGGGTTTTGATTTTTTTCTTTTGCTTTGTTTTGTTTTTTTAATGATTGTATATTTTAATTACTGTAATCTCCACCTGCTTTTTTTTTTCACTTAGAGAAAAAGTACTGGAGCACATATCCTATGACATTTCTCTAAAGATGCAAAGGACTGAGATTCTGCATAGCTCATTATATTTTCTCAGTAATGCTCTAATTACATTTACCCAAGCCATGTGCTCCTGTTCCAGCTGAGAAACATCTACACTGAAAAGCTTCTCCTGCAGAGAAGAGCAGATGGAAAAATGATAGAAGAGGGGCTCCTTCGGGGAAAGAAGCCCAGATGCCAACTACCAAAATTTCTTCTTTGCCTATCACTGCAGAAGTATGGTAATGGCAGAATCTGAGGTCATACAAGGTGGCAACTTATCTAAACAATTTCACAGGCATCTTTTGGCAATATGTACAACTTCCTGATGCTGGAAGCTATGTGAGGCATTTTAAGTGGTTTCTCATCTCTGAAGGTCCAAGCAGAGCCTGATGACTCTTTGGGGGGATATTGTCATCATAATGATGGCTCTTCCTACGTGCCAGCTGTTCTGCATTTTTCATCTCTAAGTCACACAATAGCCATGTAATAATGTTATTCCCTCATATTATAGATGTGAAAATTGAGGCCTAGAGAAATTAAAATAACTTAAGAGAAAGGCAGGTCAAAATAGGAACAGGGAGTCCAACTTCAGGGAGGGTCTGATCAGCAATGTCCAAGGATCCTTCCTATTCTGAGGCGCAAAGACTACAATAACATTGCCATGTGTGTACTTGCAATCATGACAGTCCTCTACGAAGACAAGTTGCTATTAAGCCTTAAAACCTTCTCTGATTCTCAGCTTGTAGTAGCCTCTGATCACTTATTCCAATTCTTTGACCCTTCTCACCTCCCTGCACCCCATCTCCAATGAAAAGGAGAACAGAAATGTGCAACGATCATAAACTTTGTGGAAGACATAACTGGGTATTCTCTGTTTCACTAAGGGAAGGTGGGGATGAAGTTCCCTAACTTGGAGAGATGGAGCAACAGGTGATTCCTGCCTGAATCTGGGCTGGAGTACCATTTGCTTTAGAAAAGTTAATGTATGTATTTCTTACAAAAGCTTTACAAGGAAAATACCATTATTAACCCCTTTTTCACAAACCTCCATTTACAAATGAGGAAACGTAAAGTACAAAGAAGTGAAATAACTTGTCTGAGCTGGTAGGAGGCAGAGCTTAGATTCAAGCCCAGGCAGTCTGGCTCCAAAATCCAGATTTTAACCACTGCCATAAACCATCTCTTAAAGCATGCCATAAAATACCTTGCTTACTAACACCGTATCTCATTCTCTAGTGAAGACCTTCCCAATGCAGTACCTTGATCTTGGACTTCTCTGCCTCCAGACCTGTGAGAAATTAGCATTTGTTGTTTAAGCCACCCAGTCTATGGTATTTTTGTTAAAGCAGCCCAAATGGACTAAGACATCCATCATCAAGCATCTCAGAAAGAAAAGACAGAATGTTTATGAGAGTGGAGGAAAATCATAGAATAATAAAGCAAAGAAGATTCGCTTCATAAATAAATTCATAACATTTGTGCTTTGATGCACCTATCTCTTCCAAATACGTAGCAATTATAGATAAAATAAAAGAAAAAGACATAGCTATGCTCAAAAACTATGCATACATCTCAGTAGACCAAAAAAAGAATACAAAGAGTGTAAAACAGAGACCAATGCCATAGGCCCATTGGAGTCCGGTATGTGAAGCAGGTAACAGTGGCCAAGAGTTTAGCCCCTGAAAAGACACTAGGGCTAAAATTATTCATGCAAGATAAGAAATTGAAACCGGGGCTTCAAGGCAGGGGCATTACATGTTTGTAAAGATGAACAAAACTGGTGCCAATTCATGGCCTGGGGTTGAGGCTCTGAAGAATATAAGGAGCTTAGAAAGAAGGGAGGCCATAGATCAGCCCAAGAACTGAATATAAATAAATAGTCCTGTGATTTTCCAAATACCACTATAAAATAGGAACATCAAAATTCCATCATATGGCCTGATTCTGAGAGTTGTAGGGTGCTAATTGGAAAAAAAAAAAATGCAGGGTGGTG
>NW_011888999.1:2235800-2265311 GCF_000151845.1 Pteropus vampyrus | reverse complement strand
AAATTTGATGAAGCTTTTTTTGTTCCTCTTACATGGACAGGTTTTTAAATGGTTCATGAATATTTTATAAAAATGTATATTCTTCGTTTGTTGGGTATAAGACTTTCTCTCAATCAATTAGGTCATGGTGTAGGGAATTTATGGCCCTAGGGCTAAATCTGGCCTACACCTTGTTTTTGTAAAGTTTAATTTGAATACAGCCAGCTCTTTCATTTAGCTATTATCTATGGTTGCTTTGATGTTACACAGGCAAAGCTGAGTAATTGCAAAGGAACCTCATGTGGCCCACAAAGCCTAAAGCCTAAAATATTTACTATTACCCAGTCCTTTACAGAAAGTTTGCCACTCCTGCATTAGATAAAACTTTTAATTTTGTTGTTCAAAATGTTCATTCCTTACTAATTTTATATCTGTTTAATCTGTTAGTTCATGATAGCGGTGTGTTAAAATCTCCAACTATAACTGTAGATTTATCCATTTTTCCTTAGAATTTTGTTTTATAATTTTGACCCATGGGAAAGCCCTGGAGGTCCAGGACCTTCACTCTCTCCCCTGCACCCCTCCAGCCACCCTCTTGCACTTGGAATTATTTTTGGATATGAGTCAGGTATGAGCCCCTGTGACCCCAATCTCTAAGAAGGAAATGCTTTCACATTGTTTCTATTTATTTGACTTGAGGAAGGTATTCAGTACTGACAGCTGTCAAAGAAAGGCAAAATGGAACATTGTCATGTCTCGAGAACAAGCTATCAATTTCAGGCTGCAAGCCCAGCCTCTATCTGGGCCCAAACAAATATCTCCCTGTCCTTCCCTTAAAAAAGTCTAGCAATGCTGGTTGTAAGCATGATTGTGGGAGAGGCCCAAAGCCAAGAAATGTCATCAATGTGTCTGTCCCACAAGTTGTAGAGCAAGCACATTTGGAGAGTGACCGGCAAGATTTATTGTAGGGAAGATAATTTGCCGGCCAGAGAGACTGACTGCATTCTGCACGCTACGTGACTTTCTACAGCTGCCAGAGACAAACCAGGGATTAGGAGACATTTTAAGTCCCACCACAGATATTGCCACATCAGCAGTGACCCAGATGAAGTGGTAGACGATGTGACCCCTTGCCTAGTACTGCTCATGTAGGAAAGTAGAGATTTTAACCTGAAAGAAGCAAGTTAAAATTGAATTTTTTAAAATTTCAGATCAGGTCAACAAGTGTGTAGTGTCCAATTATGTGCCAGGCCATGAGCATGGCTCTTACACACTTTGTTTAATGTAAACCTCACAAAAGTTCCTGTTTCTAGGTGAGTATACTGAGGTTACACAGCTGGCTACTGAGTGCTATGATGTGAACCACTTTTGTCCAGCTTTGAATCCCATGCTCTCCTTCCTTCAGAACTGAGAATTCAGAAACAAGGTCATACAGGACACATAGATCCATGATGCAAAGCAGCATGGGGCAAGTGCCTCAAGAAAGGTGGGGGGTGCTGCAATGGTGCAGAGGGTACAGAGAAGAGAGTCGGCCCTCACTGCACACTTAGGGTCAGGGCCGCTGACTGTGTTATACGAGGACCTCTGGGGTAAGCATGTGTGTTCTGGTTCCACAGATAAGGAAACTGAGCCGGATACTTGCCAAGGTCACATAGCTATTTAAGGTTTAGACCCCAGATTTGAACTCGGCTCATTCTAATGCTAATTCCTTCCCATTATACCATTTTCTGGGAGATTAGATCAGATTTTGGGAGGCAGAAGGAGACTTTAGTAAATCTTTACAGAGAATGTTTCTTAAGAAGATCCATGGAAAAACTGGTGGGATTTCAACTGGTGGATGTTGGAATGGGAGTCTGGAATGCCAGGGAGACTGCAGGAACAACAATGGAAGAGCTCAGGAAGTGTTTGCGGAACGTGAGCCATGGCGTTTGGCATGAGCAAGAGGTGCAGGCAGTGGAGGGGAGATGGGGATGTGGGCTAACTCTACAGAGAGAGAGCCTGACCAGACTTAAAAAGTTAAACATCGAGTTACCATATGACCCAGCAATGTCATTCCTAGGTATATAGTCAAAAGAAATGAAAACACATGTCCACACAAAAACTACATGTCCATAGCAGCACAACTGAGGCAGGACTTTTCCATCGAGGTGGGCAGCCATTGGGTTTGTGGAAAGAGCTCCAGAAGCAACAAAAGCTGAGGTTAGATCAGCAGAGTTTTGCTTTGCCATCTGTATATGAGTAAAGGGGGACAGAAAATCTGGTGCCACAGTTTTAGGCGAGAAGAAACAAAGCTGTCAGTATTCATAGATGATATGTATCCACACAAAAGTCCCAAGACTTTTATTAGTCAAATTACGAGAATTATGAAACATTAGTAGGTAAAAAAAAACAAAAACAAAAAAACAAAAAAAACTGTGGTATATACATATAATGGAATAATATTCAGCCTTAAAAGGGAAGGAAATTCTAATATAAACTACAACGTAATAAACCTTGAAGACATTATGTTAAGTGAAATAAACCATCACAAAAGGAAAATATCTACTTATACAAGGTCCTAAGTAGTCAAATTCACAGAGACAGAAAGTAGAATGGTGGTTGACTAGAGCTAGAAGTGGGGGTGGGGAATGGGGAGTGATTGTTTAATGAATACAAAGTTTCAGTTTGGGAAGATGAAAAAGTTGTGTAGATGGATACTTGTGATGGCTGTACAGTAATGTGAATGTACTTAATGCCACTGAACTGTACACTTAAAATGGTTAACATGGTAAGTTTATGTTATGTGTATTTTACTGAGATTTTAAAAATAGTATTTTAAAAAATATGTGAATATATAAAAACTTGGAAACACAAAAACATTTGCTACATTATTGGGGTAGTAAGGTTGTAGGTGACTGTTTTCTACATGTTTGTTGCTATAAAGTCTTTGCAAAGAATAAAAACTTCAAAGATAAAAAATGGACAAAGGTTTGAATAGTTTTTTTCAAAAAAGATATACAAATAGCTAATAAGCACATGAAAAGATGCTCAGCATCATTAATCATAGGGAAAGCAAATCAAAATCACAATGGGATACCAGTTCATATGCACTAGGTTGGCTATAACAATTTTTTTTTTAATGGAAAATAAGTGACAGCAAGGAGAAATTGGAACCCTTATACACTGCTGGTGGGAACATAAAATGGTGCAACTTCTTTGGCAGTTCCTCAAAAAGTTAAACATCGGGTTACCATATGACCCAGCAATATCATTCCTAGGTATATATACAGTCAAGAGAATCTAAAACCCATGTCCACACAAAAACTTCTACATGAATGTTCATAGGAGCATTATTCATAATAGCCACAAAAGGACGCAGCCCAAATATCCATCAACTAATGGGTATCTGTTCTAAGTTGACAGTTACCTTCAGCACTTAGAAGATACTTATTCCACTGTCTCCTGGCCTTTATTATTGACATTGGGAAGTCTTTGAATAATCTGTTTTCCCTTCTGGTTTTGCTTCAGATTTTTTTGTGTGTGTTTAAGACTTATCTTTGGTGTTTTGCATATTCACTGTGAAGTATCTAGCTATATTTATTTATTATTGTTGTTGTTTTTAATAGTGCTTGGGACTTATTGGGCTTCTTAAATCTGAATGATGTCTTCCATAAGTTCCAGAAAATTCTCAGTCATTATTTCTTGAATGTTAATTATTCTCTGTTTTTAGTACTCCTATCGAGTCTGTTAAACTTCTCCTTCCACCCTTCTAATTTATTGACATTTATATCGTATTTTCTATATTTTTATCTCTCAGTGCTCATTTTCTCTGTGCTCATAGATTGGTTTTAAAAGTAATTTTAAGAATCTTTTTTACCAATATACTGAGGTATTTTTTAAATTATCATATTTTTCCTTTTTAGAGGTCTAAATCCTGATTGCTTTTGTTTTTGTTATTATAAACCCTACTTAAGACTTTCTAAATCCACCTCCTCTTTTTTGCACAGTGTCTTTTTCTTTTCTTAAGGTTTTAATTTCTTTTTTGTATTTATTTAACTATCTTTAAAAACCACCTATAGTCTCTCAGATTGTTCTACATTATATAATTCTTGGAGTTCTATGTCTTTTGTTTTTGTGTCTGTCGATTCTTGCTCATTGCTTCATTATGGGTTTTTTAATTTGTGACCTTAAGCTCATCTCTGGCCAGGATTTGCTCTCAGAATCCTATATAGCTTGTGGTGAGGGAGAGTTCTTCTGGGGTGGGGTTGTGACAAAAAGACTCAGGAGACAACTTGAAGAAGCTCTCACTGGACAAAGATAGGACAATTCAAGCTCCAATAAGAATAATATCTACAATTGATTGAAATAATATACCATGTATTATGATACATTAAAAAATCTTATTAGACACGTTTAGAAGATTCTCTTTTCTATATACACTATATGTAAAGGTAACCGAAGAGTTGCTAAAAAGTGTCTCTTTATAAAAAGAAATTCCAGCTAATAGATGAAGAAATGATTCAGTAAGAAGTCACTATTTTGCATCTTCAAGGGATATAATAGATGTAGTCGATGATCATCAGTGGCTGCTAATGTCACAGAGATAAGCAAGACACGATGCGCTTTCAAATAGAAGGACACAATCCCATTGTAACCATTGCAATCCTTTAAAACACACGTAAGTGCCACAAAGTTTCAAGTCCTGAATGAGAGAATATGGTTTTAAGCATTTAAACATGTGGATAGACTATTGATTTTGCTTTCTACTGAATTATCAATATATTAAAAAAATTAAAAAATAAAAAATAAAGGCAGCCCTTGAGATTGAATCATTTTCCTGTAACATATAGCTACACAATTAAATATATATTCTATATTCTGAAGGTCCAGTTATTTGGGTGCACCAGAAATCTCAATGTGATTCCTTCATGTGCTTCACAGAAACAATCCCTGTCTACCCATTGGATGACTACACGGAGTCCACAGCCACTTGGAAGGCAGCTTCCCATACTCATTGACACTGTTCCTAGGTATATAAGCTCAGCCTTATATGACCTCATCTAGACAAACGGGTTGAGAAAGAAGCTTTAAAACACCCACAAAGATTAGGACTTAGTTGAGGTAGAAGTAGAATTATGACATCCAAAATTTCGGTGAATTCAAGCATAGTGTAACAATAGCAGTTTATTACTCATAGTCCTGAGGGCACTCAGAGCCACAGATGGGACACAGCCAGGCCCTCGGTGAGAAACAACATCACGCATTTCAAGAGAGAAGCCCCTAGGAAAGTGCGTTTTAAATGTATTCTTCTCCTTATTGATAAGGAATCTTTTAAGCTCCTTTCTATTAATGATGTAGGGAACTAAGCATTTTAATCAAAGTCCTCATTTTGAATCCTCTTTGCCATTTTGTTTCTGGTACATTGGGTTCCTGGGTCCTTTTGTGAAAAGAATGGAGATGAAAGATAATGTGTCACCATCTGAATGGAAATCAAGCATGAGAACTTATTACAGACTCAGGTGAACTGAAAATAGAATAAACAGTCACTATACTACAAAAAGGAAACCACTAATTAGATTTTTGAGCTCAGCATAAATTGCACGTTAATACAGGAACTTACTGTATATGGATTCAATTTTCTTGAATAAAAGGATTCACTAGCTAGATGTGTCCCCAGAGGCTTAATTGTGCTGAGCATCCTCCAGCAATAGTTGTATTGAAACTAAATAACATTGTGAGCCATCATGTGTGTCTATAGTGTTTGGAAGCTGGTCATTCTAAATTATTATTATTATTTTTATTTCAGCCTTTGGAAAATGTCAAAAATGGCCAGAACTCATCCCCAGGTCAGACAAACAAATACACCTACATTAACCAAACACAAAGCAGGCCCGTAGGTTTAAATCTCTATATCAGTCTGACATCAAACAGTCCTCAGAAAGGATGTGGGGTTGACAAGCCTTAGGGTTGACAACAGGTGACTGAAAGCTCTAAGAGCATGGCCACCTTTTGACAATTGCATTATTTCAAAAGGAAGCAGGAAGGATCAGAAGAGAGCACAAGTGCAAAAATAAAGATGGACAGTGGAAAGTAAATGTAAAGTCGGGGAATTATTTGCTCAGCAGAAACACAACAGAGGAAGACAGAGCCCAGCATTTCATCCTGACACAGCTGAACTCAGCCCACTACCAGAATAAACTGGGAGCCAATCAGACATACACTCAGAGCTCAGAGGATAGGGCAACTATTTATATGTAGTTCTCCCTGGGTTAGCTTTCTATCAGGACAGTCTGCCTCCAGGATCCTCCAGGTTTAGAGAACAATGGTGGCTGCCTGATTTTGAACTACGCCACCCCTCATCCCCGGAAAAGAAAACGAAATCAACAATAAGACCAATGAGGAGACCTTGAAAAGAGAGAGGCAGAGAGTAGAGAGAAGAGGAAGGAAATCTACCCAAAGTGAATAAAAGTCAAGCTTTTTCCAAATCAATGGTGCTTACAGAGTGGTTCCTGCAGTTTCAGCATCTGCATCACCTGGGAACTTGTTAGAAATAAAAATTCTCAGGCCCCACTGCAGACCTACAATCAGAAACTGGGTGTCAGCCTGGCAACTTGTTTTCATCAGCCCTCCAGGTAATTCTGATACGAGCCAGAGATTGAGGACCACTATCTTAAAAATGATCTTCCTAAGACTGTGCCCCTTTCCTTGCCCAGCTGAGAAAGCTCTAGTAGCTTTTAAGTCAGCTGCTTCTACTTCTAACAGAATATTGTAAAAATGCTGATTAAATTGACACTGACCTTCATACCCGAAGCTTAAGGAAAGAAATTCAAATAAAACTTCCCCAGTGAACTCACCCTGTGACATCTTCCCCTTTTCTCGGTGTTTGTGACCTCTGTTCTTCCTCTAAGCTCAAGGCTTCTAATTCATTTTTCTTCCTAATTTTATTGTCTTGCCTTACAATAAGGTTCTGATAAAGATCTTTCAACTAAGTTAACTCCATGCAGATTTCAAGGTTGAATTAGGCAGTACATTGATATGGCCTTCGGAAAATTAAATTAGTAGTGTGGCATCACATATTTATAGCCATGGACAGCATTTTTTTCATAATTTATAAATTTCATTTTATTAACCCTCTTAAAACTGGAGTCTATTTTTTCTGAAGACTCTTGGTATTATGTATATAATTTTATATATATGCAAATATAATTTTTGCGGGGGAATCCTGGCTATTATAAAGTGCTTTTGTTTTCTCACCTTTAAAACATAACAGTAAAAAATAAACAGCAATACTAAATTTCAAGTTCATGTGGAGACTAGATACAATATAGTGTTTGTCACCAGTATATGCTTAATAAATGCTACCCAATGTTATTAATATTTTTATCTTTGTTATACCTAAAGTTCTTAAATAATGAAAAATAAAATTTTTTAACTCTAATAAAATTATGAAAAGCCTGGAAGAATACTGGGAACTTAAAATTTTAATTTTAAGAACCTTAAATACTGGAGAGAATAAACACAGCAAAAGAAACTTTGCAATTCTCTTTTTCTTAACCATAATACACCCAGTAGGATGGTTCGTAAGGGTCTGTAGGTTCTCATTATCATAGTGCGTTTGGAAGAGAAGAAATCACTAACAGAATGGCCCCAGTAGAGGAGAAAGTGCTCATAGAGTGAGGGACTTGAGGACTAATAGGAGAGTAGTTCCCATCCTGCCTCTTCTCTACCAGAGATGTGGGAAAGCGTGTGTGCAGCCTGTGAGCTCAGACCGCCTGCCTTGGAATCTGGGCTCTGTCACTTCCTAACTGTATGTTCCTGTGCAAGTCACTCACATTGCTGCATCTCTGTTTCCTCATCTCTAAAATAAAGACAAAAATACCACTTAAATTTGCCGAGCATATAAGACTAAAATGTTTTTGAGTGCTTAGTATGAGCTAAGTACCATTTAAAATTCTTTATATGTACATGTACTCATTTCTTTAATTCTTTTAACAGCCATAGGAGCTACCACCATTTCATAGCTAAGGAAACCAAGATACAGAGAGGTTCGGTGATTTCCCGGGGTCCCATAGCTAGGTGACTGCAGGCCCAGGGATCAAACCTGGACCGTCTGGATCCAGAACCTTCATCTACTCCCCTGTGTGGCTTCCTTGCAACAAACGGGAGCAATTAGTATTACGACCACCACTGCTTCTACAGATGAAGATGTAATTTACCTGTTCCAACTTTACAGCACTGATGACATTGATTAAGCACCCACTGCCTTCAGAACACAACGTCGAGCATGGCTGTAAAACTCTGTCCCTCCCCTCAGTAACTTCTAATCTATTTCAGGAGATAAGACATAGATAGTAAGGTAAGAAGAAGTAAGGTCAGAATTTGCTCATTACTTATCAGATGTGCAAAGGAAGAAGGGGAGGAAGGGAGGAGAGAGAAAAGAAACCTGTAGCTCTCGTTTTCTATGACTTATCTCACCTCCCTCTCAAGCACTCATCCTAGAAGTGTGAGATGGGGAGAGGAGGGGGGAGGGAGAATTAGAAAATTTAAAACCCAGAAGCTATGCTTCTTCTTGTTTCATTCTAGCTCCTGCGCCTCAGCTTTTGACAGGTCTCTGACTGGTGTCCTCTGGGTCTTTTTCTCATTAAAGTTGAAGACTAATATCTTGCTCGCTGGCTTGGCTCCATCCTGGATCTCACTGGAATCACTGGTCCTCCAAGGCATCTGCAACTATTTCGTGGTCCCCAGCATGGGTGGCCTGCCCTGCCCTCTGCTATAATATCTCTTCACCTATAACTATTGTGGACAATCCCCTTGGTCTTCTGAGCTTATCAGCCAGCATCTCCCAAGTATCCCCAATGCCCAAGGACCACATATAACTTCTGGATCCCCTAGGAAACAGACAATAGAGAACTAAGGGCCATCTCTTAGGCACTTCTTTTAGCAATTCCTACCCTATCATCTTGGGAACCTTGTAAGCAGAGTGCCATTTCAAATTCTGGGCTTCTCTATGGGGTTTACAATGCCTTTGGGCTGTGTGTGAGGAAAACAGGGCACACCAGATCACGTTTTCTGTCTTTATGGTTCAATCATCCTGTCCACTGGTCCATGACCATCCTGGATATCTGTTCCCAGAGAGAGGAAAGGAAGGTCATTTGCATCTGAACTTTGCCTCCTTTCCTCTGTCTCACCTCTTCCACGCAGTACCAGAAAGTCTTCCAATTTCCTCTTCTCTCCAGGAAGGAACATTCTTTATGTCATAGCCTCCTCCTTTCTTCATTTCAGCCTTTCGGTCTAGTCCTATTAGAGAAAACACCATGAAAAAGAAACAGAATTAACAAGAAGCGAAAATGCAACACAAGTTACTTTGGATGTATTTTCTCTGTTACATGCACAAACCATTAAGCTATCCAAGGGAGTTATGCTAACCACTTGATAAGGTGCTACAGGAGTTCAAGGGAGGAACAATCATCAAAGATAAGACAGTCTAGGAAGTCTTCGCGAAAGTGATGAGATCCAAGCTGAGTTTCGAAAACTTCATATTCCTTGGACAAGCAGAAAAAATTGAAGCTGGCATTGCAGGAAGGGAAAACCAGGTGAGCAATGGCCTGGCACCTGTAAGGTTTCTTGGACACATCAGTTAGGATGGAGCAAAGGTTTATTTAGGGGAATGGTACAAGACAAAGTGAGAGAGGACACTAACGGCCAGATTATGATGGGCTTTGAATGCCAGACTTTCAATGTCACAACATTACCTTTTTCATCCTCGCAAAACTCCCTTAGGTAAGCAATTCCCATATCTCCATTTTACAGATGAGGACACAGAAGCCCCAAGAAATTAACTGACTTATCTAAGACCAAAGAGCCAGTTGGCTACAAAACCTGTCATCATGTCTGAATCATCACACAGGTAAAATAAAGTTTTATTTGACAGCCAGTACTTTCATCTCCCCACATGATGCCTTGATGAGGAGAGGTTGGTATCCATATACCAGAGTCATTTTCAACCTCACCAACACTCATGTGCATGCACGCATGCACACACGCACACAGTTATTCTAAGGTCATTATCGATTCTCTGTGCAGCTTGAACTTTCATATGTGTGCTGTAGGCACGACAGATACTGTTGGTACTGACAGTTGAAGGCAAATTGAATTTTCTCCTTGACATCTCCACAGGATATGGTTTACCAAAGCAAAGCCCTTTTCTATATGCCACAGGCTCTGAAAACATGACCACACATTACATGATCATGTAATGTTGCTGTTACAAGCTCTATGTGATTTACTTTGAAATATTAAAAATTGCTTCTGTCAGAGCACAGGCCTTGGAAATAGGAAGGGCCTATTGGAGTGTTGCTGGAGCTGATGGGCAATCATTGCTGTAGGCCATGGATAGAAACGGGCAAGGCAGAGAGCCCAGCATAGGCAGGCCCTCAGACAGGGGATAAACATAAGGATGTGGGGGAGCTAGCAGGCACAGGAGTGGTGGACAAGGTACTCAGAAGGGACCAAGCTAAGACAAAACACTTCTCCCGACATCCACTCCAGGCTCTCAACTAATCCTTGTGAGGAATAAGATGTTCCAAGCCGTGCTCACTCTCTGTTCAGCAGCTCCACTTAGAAAACTGACACAGGTCTAGGTAACCTTGAAATGTTTACCTTTAACCTAGTTACTTAAATTAGTTACTTCATCACAATTAGGTTAAGTGTAATACCTACTTTCAATCCCAATCAATCTCTAGCCTAGAGGTGTGGATCTTTTGATTCACGTTTCTATCATTTCCCTCTCAATATCTATTTTTAGTTTTTTCTTCTCAACTTCTCGCAGAAAATGGGGCAGAATTATCAGCTGACTTCGTGTCTTAATAGACTACCATTTCTCCCTCTTCTTTTTTTAAGCCTATTGACTTATATTATGTAATCATAGCTATAAGAATAAGCCCTTGCTTCTCTAAATCATGCACCAATTGATTTGAGATGAACAAAGTGTATTAAATGTCGATGCTTTTTAACAAATGTTCGCTGTGGGATTCTGCCCTGGACTGCCACACAGAGAAGGCCATCCCAGTCATAGGTGCTTACGGGGAGGCCGCGACATGTACTCAGAGCTCCCCCCAGCTCTCAGATTCTATAAAGCAGGCGAGTTTCATCTGAGTTTGACAGGAGTGCTGTCTCGGCTGGCATTTGTTTACCTTACTTTCAGCACTGGACTCTAGAGCTAAATGAGCTCTTCTCCAGTCCTTGTTCCAAAGGAAAGTCTGTCTGTCCACAGGTGTGCACAGGCATATTTCTTTTTCTTAACTTTTGAGCATTTTTTTCAATTTCTACACCTTGAATTTCTATTTTGCACCACTTCCTCCTGCACGGACAGTCCACAGGACACCTTCTGTTTTCCCACACCTTTAAATCTTTACATGCTGATCTCTCTACCTAAGGCACTGCTCTCCTAGAAAATATTTCCTGGAAAGCCTTTCATAAGTATCCCCAGAGGAGTACAAATGCTTCTTTGTGCACTCATCATACTTTATGCACTCAACTGACATTTAGAAACAGAACCAATAGGATGTGTGTGTAGATGTGTGTGTGTGTGTGTGTGTGTGTGTGATTTATTTGAAGAAATTGGCTTGTGTGATTATGAAGGCTTGATGAATCCAAAATCTGATAGGGAAGCTGACAGGCTGGAGATTCAGGAAAGAGCTGCAGTTTGAGTCCAAAGGCAGGCTTCTATAGCAGGGGTCCCTGACCCCCAGACCACAAACCAGTACTGGTCCCTGGAACAGGTTCACACAGCAGGAGGTGAGCAGCGGGCAAGTCAGAGAAGCTTCATCTGTATTGGCAGCCACTCCTCAGCGCTAGCATCACCACCCCAGCTCCACCTCAGATCATCAGGCATTAGATTCTCATAGGAGCACTGGTCCCCGGTTGGGGACCACTGTTTTATGGAACCAGAAAGATACAATGTTGCAGATGAAGTCAGAAGGCAGTCTGCTAGCAAATTCTCCTTGCTCAGGGAAGGAGGTCATTCTTTTGTTCTAGTCAAGCCTTCAACTGATTGGATAAGGCCCATATTATGGAGAGCATTCTGCTTTACTCAAAGTCCATCAATTTAAATGTAAATCTCATCCAAAAACACCCTCACAGAAACATCCAGGATAATGTTTGACCAAATATCTAGGCATAGTAACCCAGACAAGTTAACACATAAAATTAACCATCGCAATGATTCTGTCTCATTTGTCTTTAGCATCCTCAGCACCCAGTGAAGGCTTAATATATAGGGTGCTTGATGAATGAATGTTGTCCAATGAACAGAGAAGCAACTTTTTCAAAGACTTGAAACATCCAGTTCAGTATGACTCAGACATTTGCTTTTTGATATACTTATCAGCATGATTTTTAAAAGCCCTTAAAACAATAGTGGTGCTTTATTTAGAGATTGATGGATAATCTAGACCTGTATGCAAAAACGTTATGAACAAATGCTATGAAGAGAAAAATCAGCCTGTATCAAGGGATGAGAAAGGGTATATCATGCCCATCCCTAACACTGAGACCATGTGATATTTCCTCTTATGGTCCCTCTCCTTCACTGGGCCCCAGCGTGGCAATGAAAATATATCCAGCAAGGACCTTCAAACTGATCCCTGGGCACAGTCTGCACCTACTCTGTCATTCCTATTGTGCTTAAACTACATGATCCACAGTTAGAGACTGCAGTTGATGGAGTCTCAGGGTTTTATCCAATAAATTCAGAGAAGCCACTTCTCTATTCTCTCATCCTTTGGTCTGTATGTGACTCTTCAAACTTTACAAATGTATCTTGAAGCCAGGGTAAGAAAAGAGGGAGTTGGAGATGCCATTATGAACTTTACTAAGATTATACTTAAAAGTAATAAGATGTCCTTGAAAGACCTAAACTAGTTTAACAGAGAGGCACATGGGGGTATTCTGTCTAACTGGTAAAGAGGAAAATGCTTCGGGGGTTGCTTGGGGATTTTTTTAATTTTATTTATTGCAGCTTTTTTTTTAATGACATTGGGGAACTGAGCTCCTACCTTGGAACTCATTTTTGTGGTTTTGATACAGCTCCATAAATTTCAAGAAGAGCAAAGTGTCTGCGAACTTATTCATTCATTCAAAACACATTTACTGAGGCCTTGTACTAAGCCATGATGATGAATAAGATCCAGCACTTTCCTTCAAAAAGCCCAGTGGGTGGAGGCAACCGTATTCAGATGGTTTTAGTAGCATTATTTGATTAAAAAAAAAAAAAAACTGGAAATCAACCTAATGTCTCTATCAAAGAGAAAATAGAAAAATAATGGAGAAGGCCCATAATCCCTAAACTTTGGAAACTGATAATGATTTCATAATTATTTGGCAGGAGAGCCTGACATAAACTAACATAAGGCTATTTGGTGTCTTTATTATTCCCCATAGTATGAAGATTTTCTACATTTTAACCAGAAATATTTGTGTGTTTGATTACAAATGCTTCTCATGACTCTAGTGGGGGGACGTGTTATGTAATTAATGGAATAATATATATATGTATGTATACACACAAATTATATATACACATATGTCCTGTTACCTTTATAAAAACAAGTAAAAAAGGCTATGTTTGAAAACACATCTGGCTCCAGGAAATTTTACTAAAGCCTTAAGGACCTGTGTACTCATACAGTAGGATTCCACCAGCAATGAAAGTGAATGAGTTAGTTATATATATTAACATGGATGAATCCCAAAAACATGTTGAAGGAAGGAAAGCAAATCACAGAAGAAAAATTTCATTATGATACATGTTTCCTAAAGTTCAAATCCTAACAAACTGAACACTTAAGAATACACACATTTTACCACTAAATAAAATTGTAACTAAGAGAAAAGGGATCATAAACACAGATTCTGAGCAGTGGCTCCTCTTTGTAGGGGAAGATGTCCACAAGTTAAAAGTAGAGTAGGTGGTGCATTGGCAGCACTCTGGCACAAATGCTTGCTGAAGCTTCTGCAGGCCAGGTCCCCACTTGGGGCCAGTAAGAGAGCATGGGAAGAGAGCCAGTTGGGGTGGGAGATGGGTTATGGGCTCTACTAATTAGGAGGCTGCCATCATCCTCCTACAATGACTTCTTTGCAAAATTGCAGTGTAGAACCTGTGTCGAACAAGACTATTGACTCAGTTTTCTAGGTTTTCC
Organism: Pteropus vampyrus; assembly: GCF_000151845.1. Taxonomy (NCBI): domain Eukaryota; kingdom Metazoa; phylum Chordata; class Mammalia; order Chiroptera; family Pteropodidae; genus Pteropus; species Pteropus vampyrus. Next base: position 2,251,155 of record NW_011888999.1, on the reverse strand, counting down.
TTGCCCTTTGCCCTAGATTTAACCTCACATTTCCTGATTACACAAAAAGGGAGTTGGTTCAGATAGGAGTTGGCAATAGGGGATGAGCTAAAAATAAAGGCTGCATCGGTATGGGGTCCTCTGATGGGAAAGGATACAATTAATAACCTCCACTCAATAGGAAGTCAAGGTATAAGTGATTCATCTCTAAATATGCAATCCTGACTTTATGAGCATTTCAAACACTTCATGAGAATTGCTAATGAGAATGCAAACCAACTTGATATTCAGAACAGTTAGCTTCATTAAAAACTAATCACAATTTCTACTCATGGTCCTCCCACCTCATCCTACTTTTGCACACAGAAACTGCCTTATTGAATCTGACTGTGCTATGTAGAGCCTGACAATGGAATTGCAGAATGCTTAAATGTCATAAGCTTTACAGAGGCAATGCCCTCCCTCAGTAGTACTTGGGGAGATGTAGACATGACTGGGAACAGTGGATGATGAAAAATAATATTTATTACATGGTCCTAATTGTAATTCACTGAAGACTTTTATCCATCCACTCATCCATGTACCCGTCCACTCATTCTTTCTTTAGATAATGTTCTAGGCACTGTGCCAAACACTGAAGGTTAGAATGTTGAATATGGTCCTTGCTCTTAAAAGACCTCCTGTGAGAAAGGGATACAAACATGAGAACAGATTACTGTAAGCAATGTAGTAAATGCTGCAATAAACACAAGAGCCACCCATTGGACTACCCTGAGAATAAATAGGTTGCTATTTATTTATAGAATAAATTTGACTTTTTTATGCATTGGAAGGACTGAGGGTGCTGCTGAAATATGAAGAAGGGCTGGCAAGGACAGAAAAGGTTCTATCAGAAGGTCAATATTACCTGAGTTTTGAAAAACGTTTAGCAGCTGGCCATGTGAAAGAGGGAAAGAGGGATATGCAAGAATAGATTTGTTCCTTATAAAATAAGGTTTATGCTTCAGCTTGAGTCATTTAACCGTGAAAATGTCAGTTCCTTCTGTCAGTTCCTTTGATTCTTGAGGAAATTTCAGGTGTTCAGAATCTGCAAATTCCATTTAGGACAATATGCCACAAGTTCCAACAGACCAAGTATATATGTAACTATCCTGGAGAACCTAGAATCTGAAAACCTATGAGGCAACAAATCAATTTAAAGAATAATAAAAAGTAGTTCTACTATTTGAGCACCAACTCTTCACTAGGCCCTGAACAGGGTACTTTATAAATAACACTTCAATGAATTCTTGCAAAAACTGTAAGTGGTATGTTTTATAGACATTACAACTGAGGCTCAAAGCAGTGACTTTATCCACACAAAGTCACAAAGATAATAAGTAGAGGACCTGATTTTGTTTGATCCCAAAGCTTTGCTCTTGAGGAGATGAAATGAATTAAGAAACAGTAAAGCTTTAAGAAATCATGTAAAGTTCTCCCCGTTCCAGATCTCTCCAATCGTAGTTTTGCAGGAGGATCTAAACAATCTTACCATTTCCCATGATCCACTGAAGGACCCACCTCTTCTCCAATAGATATAATGAGAGTAAAGTAACAGTCGTGAACTTGTATTCTTTTAGACATTTATCTCAAGTGAAGCACATTTTTGAGAAGTACTTCCAACACTTCTTTACAGGTAAAAATTATTTGTATAACTTTCAGAGAAATCGCCAGACAATTCTGGCTTCAATAAAATAATCAGAAGTTATTGCGTGTAACAGATTTTATTACTGTTGAGAATTACACAAGCGTATTCCACTTTCTCTAATATACAATAATCAAAGGGACGTTGTTCAACAACTCAAAGGCAAAAATAAACAACACTGATATTGAGCCACAATATATCCTGGCATAAACAGAAAAAATAAGCCTTCAATTTCTCTTTTTAAAACCCTGAACCAATGTTTCGGCAAGCATTTCTGAGACTTGAATAAAAAAAATCCTTCTATATTACTAAAAGTTCTCCAGAGAAATAGAACCAATAGGATGTATATAGAGAGAAAAAGAGATTTATTTTAAGAAATTGGTTCACACGATTATGGGGGCTGGCAAGTTCAAAATCTGCAGGACAGGCTGGAAGGCTGGAGACTAAGGGAGGAATTGATATTGCAGTCCTGTGTCTGAAGGCCCTCTGGAACTTGTCTTTTCTCCTAAGGTCTTCAGTTGATTGAATGAGACCCATTCCTATTATGGAGGGTAATCTTCTGTACTCAAAGTCTACTGGTATAAATGTTAATCCTATCTAAAAAAATACCTTCATAGTAACATCCAAACTGGTATTTGACCAAACAGCTAAGTACAGCAGCCTAGCCAAGTTGACCATTATATATCCCGTATCCCACATCTTGATAAATGGTAGCACCATGCACCCAGTTGCTCAAGTAAGAAACGTGGTATCTTCCAGACCTTTTTTCCTCCCTCATTCCACATACCCAAGTCCTGAAAATACTAACTCCCAAATATTTCTAGAGTCTGTTCCTTCTTCATCTCCATATCTACTGCCAAACCACTGTGTCTTAATGGATATATTAACATAATCCTCTGACAGGTCCACTTGCTTCGAATGTCCCTTTCCTCCTACATTTTGAAACTGTTAAATTAACTTTCCATCTTAAAATACTTCAGCGATGCGATTCTTCATGGTTTCTAGATAAAATCCAGTCTCCAAAAAGCATGGCCTATAGGCACTTCATAATCTGGCCCCTGCCTGCCTCCCTGGTTTCATTTCTCACCACTTACCCTTACTCACCCCAAACCTGGACAGCTACTTGCTGGTGCTAAATGCCCCCATGACTTTTTCATATTTCAGGGATAATTCACATGCTGCTCTCCCTGCTAACAATGTCTCGTCCATCTGGCAAATGCCTACTCCTCCATCATCACATCCCAAATTTTCCTTCTTCTTTGATCATGCCCATCTTTGCCACCCACACTTTATACAGTATAGAGTTACATTCTTTTTTCTGAGTCCCCACGGTACTTGGTTCAGACATATATTGATCACATTTTATGAACACATAAAAATGTATCTATTTGCATGTTTGTCATTACCATTAGCATGTGATCTTATTAAAGGGTTTGATTTTTGTCCTTATTCATATTTGCATCCTCAGTTCATGAGGTCTCTACCATCATGACTTAAACACCTCCCAAAGGTCTTACCTGAAAATACCATCACAATGGGCATTTCAACATAAGAATTTGAGGGGACACGAACATTTACACCATAGCAGGGTCGTTTTGTGTATTAAATGAGATAAAACAAGAGTAGCTGTTACCACCGTCATTCACCCCCTTTCCCTATCTGCATCTGTTGCTCTTCCCACTTAGAGGTAAATGGTCACATCAATATATACAGCCAATTATTTTACCCTTTCCTTCTGGCCACAGCAGTTAGTTCACAAATGCTCACGTGGCCCAGGAACAACAAATGAACTCAATGACTCGGAGGCTTGAAAATGAAAGATGGAAGATTAGATCTTACTTTTCTTTAGAATCATGGGCTCTAACAATGACATAAGACTCTAAGAACAAACTGTATAGCCATCTGTACCTCAACATAGAAAGACCCTGCTTGAGAATTAAGAGAACATCTAAACCAGGATATGCAGAGACTGTATCTTAATATGCCCAAACTCCAGAATCCAACGGTATCTAAAGCTAGCTCTGCTCTTAGGTTTTCTAGTACTTAAACAATATATCATCTTTTTTGTAGTTTACTCTAATAAGAATCACTATAATTTGAATAGAATCTGTATAGAAGGAGTGCAGTCCCTCAGATTCAGTGGCCAGATTCCAAAGGTGAGATATAAAGGAAAAGTGTCAAAGTCCCTACTTACTACCATTTTTTTTTCTCAAATCAGGTACCATTTGGCCTTTCTGAAAAACTGTATATTGTAAAAGTTACTAAATCACATGTTAATATCTGAAATGGGAGGATAAAAAGTTTAATCCAGAGGGATCACATAACAGTTCTTGGCTAACTGATAAGAAAACCAGATTATATCTAGAGCTTTATTTTTATATCAGCTTGTGTATCTGTCTGGGTTTGTTCAGAAAAACTGAGACCTCTCTAAGTATCTCAGTAGAGGAATTTTAATATAGGGAATTGTTTACTCAAATGTTGGAGGACTGAAAGAGCAAAAAGGTAACTTTTGAGGTACCCAGAAATAGTAACCACAGTCAGAAGTTACCACTGCTAAGGCTGAGGGAATAACAACAACAAAAAAGACTAAGGAGGTGCCCCATGGTGCTTCATTTTTGCCTGTGGTGGAGGGAAAACCTGGCTGCTGCTAATACCACTGAAAGGGTGAGACGAGGCTAATGATAGGAGTTCTAAAAGAAGCCAGAAGCTAGAACCAACCATTATCATTGGGGCAAAGGGCTCCAGCTGGGATGACAGTGATGAACAAAAAGTAAACAGGATGAAGGTCACCTGTCTCCTCCTCTTGCCTTCCTACTTCCCTCTAGTACCTCCTATTGGCAAAACCTAACAAGATGCCAACTGGCAAAGGAGAAAAATGTCATGCAGAGATCCAGCACCAGCTTCACAAAGCAAAATATAGAAAGTTGGATTTGGAGCTGAGTGACAATAATTTAATAACCAATATAGCCTACTTTTGAATCATATTTCCAACTTGATTTATCTCTCTTCTCAATAAGTGACCAGACAATTCTCTTATCAAGGGAATCTTCCCAGCTCCATTTGTCTTGACTGTCAAAGACAGAGCTCAAAAAATCCCTAAAAGTTTTCATTTCTTTATTTTTCAAGAATTAACTACATCTTTGCAAGACATTTCTCAAATAGAATTCCAAATAGAGAGCCTGGGTTTGTTTAGCCTGACAATCTTATAAGAATAGTTAGGCGTGTTCCAGGATCTTTTCTCCAAGGAGTACCAGAATAACCACAGTAAAGTAGGGAGCAAGAGAATAAAAATCAATCTAAGGAAAACCACTATGGCCACTTGCTCTACAGGACAAGGAAGTAGGTCGTATTGATGCCTACTCCTAAAAACTTTATACATCTTTATAAACCCATTAAAGTCCACCATTCAATGGCATACACAGGTGTCATTGTACTCACTATAGCATATATGTCCCTTTAAGCCAAAGGACTATATGAATATGCATATTATAATATCTTCTTTACTTTCCATTTATCCCACAATACACATCAATGTGACCTGAAAACAAGGACCTGAACTATTCTGCTTAACTTGGTTATTTGCCACAGTATAGTGAATTCAGAGTATAGTGGAGTACAGTGGAATTGAAAATAAATGAGCTCTAATAATTGAGCTCTTACAAATGGAGTTTTGAATTTTCATGATAAAACACCTTGGAGTAGGGTATTTTTAAATTTGTTGTGCTGACCACTAAGTGAATTCTTTACATCTGCAAACTCATATTTTTCGGTTTTAGAATTTTTGTTTTATCTCTTAAATAATTTTCTTCCCTCTCCTGATTTCTTTCTGAAAATCAATCAGCTATTGGACCTCTTGGCTTCTTGGATCTTCTAATTTCATCTCTTTTCTCCTCTATATTCCATCTTTGTCTGACAGTCTGCTTTCCAGTAACTCAGTGGAAATAAGAAAATCTGGGCCTCACTATGCAACACATCAGCTTTCACTTAATTCTTTCAATAAGATGTCTGTCCTCTACTGTCCTTGGTGTCTTGTGTGCAGAGCCTATCTGATTTGATTTCTCCAAAGAATAAACTTCCTTTTGCCTGCTGAGAGGTTGTTGCCAGGTTGATTAAGATGCAGAAGAAAATCTTCTCATACAATCCTGTATTTGGCCCCATCTCTTACCTCTACCTTGTGAGCCATCTGGTACTTCCAATTCTTGAGCTTTTCTGGAGTTCTAGAATTGAATCAGTGCTGCTTCTTCTTATCTTTTTATGCAGGGTTCCAGGAAAAAATAATTTAAATAATATAGCAAAGCATTTAAAAGCACAGGACCTATGTCCAGATTGCCACGGTTTGAATCCTGGCCCCTCCACCTACTAGACATTTGACTCTCTGGACAAGTTATTTAACATCTGTGCTTCGGTACTCAGTTTATAAATTGACGTCATAACAGTACTTACCCCTTAAGGTTGTTATAAAGATGAGATAATACCTTTAAAACATTTAGAGAGGTGAAAGAGTTGTACATTAAAAACAAGAAAATATTGCTGAAACGAATTAAAGAAGACACAAATAAATGGAAAGACATCCCATGTTCATGGATTGGAAGACTTACTATCATTAAGATGTGATTACTACCCAAAGCAATCTAGAAGTCAATGAAATCCTTACCAAAATCTCGATGGCATTTTTTAAAAGAAATAGAAAACTCCATCCTAAAACTTGCGTGAATTCTCAAGGGACCCTGGACAGCCAAAACAATCTTGAAAAAAGAACAAAGTGGATGTCTCATACTTTCTGATTTCAAAGTTGTTATAAAGTTACGGTAATCAAAACACTGTGGTACTGCATAGAGACAGACATATAGACCAATGGAATATAATAAAGAGTCCAGAGATTTGGACAAGGATGCCAAGACCATTCAATGGGGGAAAGGACAGTCTTTTCAATAAATGGTATTGAGATTACTGATATCTACATGCAAAGAATGAATTTAACTCAAAATGAATCAAAGACCTAAATGTAAGACCTAAAACTATAAAACTCTTAGAAGAAAACATAGGGGAATAACTTCGTGACATTGAGTTTGAGAATGATTTTTTGGATATGACACCAAAAGTATAGGCAATACAAGTAAAAAGAGATAAATTGGACTACATTAAAATTAAAAAAAAAAAAAACATGCATCAAAGGACACAATCAAAAGAGTAAAAAAGCAACCCATGAAATGAGAAAAAATATGTGCAAGTTATATATCTAAAAAGTGGTTAATATCTAGAATATATAAACAACCCCTACAACTCAAAATAACCTGATTAAAAAATGGAGAAAAGACCGAAATAGACATTTCTCCAAAGAAGATATACAAATGGCCTTTCCATATCTTGCTTCAGTCCTAGAGAGTCAACCCTACCCTCCCAGATACCTCTAGTGAGAAATAAATCAGACAGGAAATTTCTCCATTTGGGACATTATCACTTCCTTAAAAACACCAACTTTTGCATGGCTAGGTCAAGAACCAGAGGAGAGGAGGAGCAATTGGAGGGAGTGGGGGATGGGGAATCATTCAATAAACTATAAAAAATGTCTAACAAATGTACTGTATACTTGAAACTAATAATAAAATAAAATGTTTAAATGATTTGTATTCTAAGGTGACTCCTTTCAACCTTCCCATTTCGTGGAAACATCTTTCTATCTAGGGTTCCAGCCTATATCCCAGGCACTTCTCCTCATGACTTAGCCTGGCATTCAGACACCTTAGAAGTTATGTAATTCACCCTAAATTTTGTATATTGAAAGAAAACTGAGAATTGGAGAGGGAATGGGGCATGACCAAGAGGCAGCACTGTCGGAGTCTGATTCAAGTCTGGATTTTCCTGTCCAGCCACCAGTCTCGCCAGAAAAAGGGCGACTACATATCTTCAGCGCCACCAGGTAGCCTTAAGAAACTAGGCTTTAAGGGTCTCCTACTAAATCAGAATCTGAGTTTAAAAAGATCCCTAGACAATTTATATATATATACATTAAAGTTTGAGAAACATTGCCTTAAATTATTTTGTCTGTTAAGTGGGATAATAGTACCTACGCCTTGTGAGATTGTTCCAAAAATTAACAATAAGGTATTCTGCAAGCAATAAGATGCCTTGATTTGAAAGCTCAGAGATTCTTTTCAAGGAGTTTTAAAACTCAGCCATCTGGCAGAATTAAAATAAATGAAATCTCCATACGCTGCTTAAATTTAATTCAAATATCCTATAACTTATGATAATGATTACAGCAGGAGCTAGAAAATAATTCAAATTAAGAAACAATATATTTAGTTATTGGCTCTTGGGTGAGACTGTCTGGGTTTGCTCATTTCCTAGAGAGCCAACCTTGAGATACTTATCTTAACTAACCTCAGTGAGAGGTTAGTTATCTGTAAAATGTGAATAATAATGCACTACGTGGCAGCAAGAATTCAGTGACATAATCCATGTGAAGCACTTAGCACAGGGCCTGACACATGGTACTTTTTCAGAGAAGGTCAGCTCCCATTGCCATCATCATCATCTTTGTCATCATCATTCATGACATGTCCTCTGTTATATCACTCGATGACTGTGTCTTGGGAAGGTCTCAGCATAAATGCTCCTAATGAGAGACAAGACAGGACCTTCTCTCTCTTTGACATGAATATTCATTCAACTGAAACCTTTCTTTCGCATCCATAAAGGTAAGCTAATCAGTGGTAAGTAAACTCAGCTTTCTCATATTTAAGCCAGATTTCCTAACTTCTTTCTAGTTCCCCTTGTCTTAGCTAATTAATATTTTCTTTTTGCCAAACATTTTGTGGGGGCTCAAGATGGTTTCACGCAGCCTTGTAAATGTCTTTATCTCCTCCAACTGAGCGCAAATGATAGCATTTCAGCAGCTGAACAGCTACATTCAGTTCAGAATTACTAACTAGATTTTCACCAAGTTTCCATATTATCTGCAATGTGAATTCTCTATAGGGGCTTAGCAGGATTCCAGTTCCTTAACTTATCCTCCTGCCCTACAAATTATTCATAAAAAGCAGCCTCCATCTTTCTTTTCAGAACAAGTTCCAGAAAAAGATATTCAATTCAGCTCATATTTTGGCATATTATACACACTATTACCTCAATACAACCCCTAGGAAGTAGCTGAGGCCCAGAGATCCTTGATGACTCAGTAAATGGTAACTAAGGAACCTTGTTCACTTTCCCAAAGTCACACAGTTGGTCTGAAGGGACAACACCCAGGTCTTAGAAAGTTCCAAGGTCACACAGTTTGGTGTCTCTCAACCCATATCACTAGGTTTATTCTTCCTAATGTTTGACCGAATCTCTCCTGCTCCGATCCAAGCCTATTCACTCTTGTCCTGTCATCTACAGAAATTCCTTTTTAAGTCTCACTCACCTTGTCCTTCATACAGATTTTTATTGGGAAAAATGTGTTCCACCCCCATCAGCCCCAGAGTCCACCATCTTTGAATGGGAAGAGGTGAAATAAAGTGTGGCATGTACACTCACTCGAGAGTTGGGGTAAAGAAGTGGGCAGCTCTTGAACTGTGAGCACCCTGTAGTAACAAGCTAGTTCCTATCTCCAAGCAAGAGAGAACACAAGGAACATTATAGGTTCTCGCTTTTGCTTTGCATGTGATGATTTTCAAAGCACATTCTCATCCTCTTGAGCCCTCCAACCATCCCATGAGGAGGGCAGAGCAGGAGCTATGATGCCTCATACGAACCTCAGAAAGGCTAAATGATTCTTCCAAAGGAACAAAGTGAGCAGCCATGCTGGGACCAGCCAGAAGAAACACCAGATGTTTTTCTCTGGCTTTCTCTCACACACAGTGGGAAAGAAAGCTCAGGATGGATCATGCCCTAAACTATTATTAGAAATGCTCTGATCATTAGTTGATGCTTTAATGGGGATAAGCTGGCAATCAGCTGAGAATAAGAACAGTACCTACACAAACCCACTATCATGGGGAAGCCTAGGATGGGGTCAGATGGAAAAAGGGGAGGCTTCTCAGGACAAACATGTCAAACTCCAGTTTTATTGAACATGAGTTCTGACCATGCCAAACCAACCCATTTGCAAGCTCTTTCAGCTCTGGTCCTAGGCCAGATCCCTGGGGGACAGGGACCTTATATCGCTAATAGCCAACACTCTGCTGGGCACAAAGTAAATTCTCATACAGGTCTGATGAATGAATGAAGGAAGGAATGAATGAATATATGTCCACACTAACTCCTGGTTTTATCTTTCACGAGATCATTGCCCTCGCCTTTTCTCCCCTGCACTCTCTCAAATCTCTCTAGCTGGGCTGTCAGGGCTCCTAAGCAAGAAGGGCATTACAGCCCAGCGAAGGCCTCCCCCAGCCAAGCACAGAGTACGAGAAGCTGTGGTCCTGAGACAGCGGTTTTCAGTTGAATCAAGTTAGGCAGTTCTATTGCTTATTCTCCTCAGACACATCAGATTTGACATTTCTCCCAACAAAGGGATTTCTTGTTGCAAAACAAAATGAAATCAATACAGTTTTATTAACCATCTGATGTAATAAATTTGTCCCACATGACAGCCTCTAGGCCTGATTCTTACCAGTCTAGGCTGAGTCTGAGACATGAAAGGAATGTGTCCAAGTGTTCTCCACTCCAGCCTCCTCCTCTCTGACCCTGAGTACCACCATCCTGATTCCATCCTTTATTACGTCCATCCGAACTTCTGCACAGTCTCTTAATCACTCTCCTAGGCTCCAAGTTCTGTCTCCTCTAGCCTTTCTCCACCTGATCTGAACAAATTTCCCCCATTCCTGTAGCATTCAAGGTCTTTCATGATGTAGCCCACCCTTCCTGATTGATCTCTCACCACTCCTCTCAATCATCCCATAGATCAAAGGAATCATTCTCCAGACAGCACATGAACTTCCCCACCTCTGGGCCTTTGCTCATGCTAGTTCCTCTGCCAGGAGTGCCCTTCCCTTCCTCTTTACCAGGAAAATTCCTACTTATCTTTCACTTCCTCTGGGAAGCCTTCTCTAAAGTCCCCAGAAAGAAGCAGTTACTTCCCCCTTGATGCTTTCTCAGTATTTTATTTATAGCCTGATAATTGGCACATTATCTTTCAATCTTCATTTACTTGTCTCTTCTCCCACTTGTAAACTCTTCTATGATGGGTATGGAGATGGAGTGTTATTCAACCTTTAGACATCTTTGACTACCCCATGCCAACCACACAGTATCTGTGCTGGGCACACAAAAGTGTGCTAACCTGCACTGAAAGAGCTACCAAGGGTTGTCCAAATCTCTGGAGAACTCAGGAGCTACTGATTTAGGCAATTCACATGTTGCATGCTGGTCAGAGCTCTTAAAAGTTAAGGAAGACCTTCATAAGAGTATACAAATTAGTAAAACATTTTAGAGTGTAATATAACAATATATTTCAACATTTCAAACCTGCAGACTCTCTGGCTCAGCATTCTACTTCTAGGAAGTCTTCTTATAGACATTTTCACATACGTGTACTAAGAAATATCTACTAGGAAAAAAAATGGATACAACCCAAGTATCCATTAATAGGAGCACCAGTTAAATGGAAAACGTTTTACCTCTCCCATGTAATACTATTCAGTTACTAACAAGAATGAAAAGACCCAGATGTGCTGACTTGGAAAGCTGTCTGAGATAAAATGATAAATGAGAAAAGCAAGTTGCAGCACAATGGAAAGGAAATGTACCAAATTATTAACAGTGATTATCTTTAGGACATGGTATTAAAGAATAATTTCATTCTAAATCCCATAGATTTCCATATTTCTTATTCCCAGAGAAGTCATTAATTTAATAATAAAATACACGCTTTTTTTTTTTTTTTAAAGCAGAAACCTCCCCTCTCCTCTCCACTTTCCTGACTGGATGCTCTGGAAGATGAGTTATACACAGGCTGGAAAAGCTAGAACCTGCTTCCCTGTAGATGTTCCATGAGGGAGGCCCAGCCCTTAACGGCTGCTCCCTCCCAGCCGCCAATCATGCCCCCTCTTCTTCTGTTGATGCTGGCAGGAGGGGTGAAAAGGGAAGGGAGAGTTGCAACAGAACCAGTGGGGAGGGAGGCAGGTAGGTGGGAGAACTCTGATATCAAAAGCTGCCTCTGCCTTTCTCTCATACTCCTTGTTGAGACCAGATTGAGAGGAAAAAACAAACTGCAGGTTCATCAATTTACTGTGGAAATAGCCCTTCCCTTTCCTTCCACTGGCATCCCTGGCCCTGGGCAGGGTCTCCCACAGCAGAAAATTCTGCAGACACCAAGGCTGACCTGTCCAGGCACTACTGCTGGAAGAAAGCAGATGAGGACACAGCTCCTTGGAAAGGAAAAGGACAGAAACAGTTGAAAGAATTGGTAAACTGCATAATATAATCTTTCTCTTTGGATGAGTGTCCTTTGACTCTACTTTAAATGGTAGAAAAGAGCACCAAGAAGAGACTGCTGCCAGCTCTCTTCTTATTAAATGGCAGGACCCAAGTCTGGCATCAGCAATATTCCAAAAGCCTAGGAAAGGACATCAAGCCAAATAAGCCTCTTCTTTCTTCCTACTGTGTAAACTCCAGGAGCTAAGCTGGGCTGGGAGGGCCTGAAATATGCATATGTGGTAAATAAAAACAATTCTAGTAATGCTATGTTATTGGTTCTAATAATGCTATTATTATTACTAGCCATATAATGGCTCAATAAATATTACCTTCTTACTCTGTGTTAAGCACTGTGCAGATGCTTTCTATGCATTATCTCACTTTAAAACAATCCTATAGTAAATACTATTTCCCTATTTTACAAATGAGAACATCAGTGCTGTATTAAATAATCTGCACAACATCGCTCAGCTAGTAAGTAGCAACACAAGGATTGGTTTAGCTCCATTCTGAACCCCTATACTACAATGGTTTGTACAGTAGAATCTTGGCCTTCATGAGGGATACACAAAGATGAGACCGGAATATTAGACTGAGCACACACACTTATCTCCCCTTTAAAATCATATAATCTTCAGGAAAGATATTTTGAAAAAAAATAGTGAACCAATTAACATGAGAGGCAGTATAGTACATTGGTTAAGCACAGAGCCACTGGAGCCAGACTACCTAGATTCAAATCCCACTTCTACCATCTACCGGCTATGTGACCTGGGGCAAACTGTTTAATCTCTCTGAGCCTCAGTTTCCACATTTTTAAAATTGGTTATTTTGAGGATTAAAAGTTAATATAGTTAAGTGTATTCACTTCCTATTGCTGCGGTAACAAACTACCACAAATGTAATGACTTAAAGCAACACACATTTATTAACTTATAGTCTTGGAGATCAGAGGTCCAAAATGGGTCTCGAAAGGACTCAAAACGGGCTAAAGTCTAGAGCTGTGTTCCTTCTGGAATACCTAGGGTAGAATTTATTTCCTTACCCTTTCCAGTTTCTAGAGGCTGCCCACATTTTTTGGCTCACAGTCCTCTTTCATCTTCAAAGCCAGAATCTCATCACTCCAACCTCTGCTTTCATTGTCACATCCCTTCCTCTGAGTCTGACTCTCCTGCCTCTCTATTTTCCTCATTGGGAAAGAGCCCACCTAGATAAGCCAGGTAATCTCACCATCTCAAAAATCCTTCTTTTAATCATATCTGCAAAGTCCCTTTTACCATGTAAGGTAACATATTCACAGGTTCCAGAAATTAAGATATAGATATTTTGGGGAGCCATTATTCTACCTATTTCAGTAAAATTAGCTAGCGTGCCAGATAGCTAGCTAGACAGATAAATAGATCTATATCTACCTCTGTATATCTATTATTTGTCTGTCTGTCTATCTACCTACCTACCTACCTATCCGTTTTGATACTAATAACACTAAAAATAAGAAAGATTACCTATGAACAAATAAAGACTTCAGGGAAATTCCCAAAAGATAGAAAACAAATGAGATCATGTCAATGGATATACTTAAAGCCCAAAATGTGACAGAAGACAACTGAGTATAATTCTAGGGGAGCACCAACCTTGGAGTCAAAATATGTCAGGGGTAGAAAGGATCCTGGGCACTCTTCAGGAGTCTTAATAAAAGGGTTTCAATAGTGGGAGCTGGTCTGTGGGTCCCATCATACCCCCTGGTTCTTCTAAGAGGCAGACAGCAGGGTTTATACAGTGAGAGTGAATACTGTGATGTAACAGGCCAGGCTGACTGGGAAACAAGCTACCAGCACATATACTGACTCTCCTGCCACAGTCACAAAAGGTTGAAAGCATAATCTGCATTCAGACACAAACTGTCATATATAAAAATGAGCACTAACCAAGAATTGTCAATAGTTAAAGAAAGCAACACCCATAAAGATTAAGACTAAATTTAACTAACCAGAACTAACACCTAAAGAGCAAGGAGAAGAAAACTGTACACTCAGTTTAATTACTCTCCTCAGGGAGATTTGAGAAGATATTCCTTCCTAGGAAAAAAAAGAAACAACACAAGGCTCTGAAATAAAAGTAATTAAACATTAACAATGATAAGATGAAAAAAATATGTTGACTTGAAAATTTTAAAACAACTTTTTAATTACTCTTAGGTTAAAGAGAGAAAAATTAAAATTACAAATTATTTTAGAAGTAAACAACAATGAAATTACTAGATACCAAAACTTGCAGAAAACTATCAACATAGTATCAGAAAAATATCCATGGCCTCAAATGCATATATTAGAAAACAAAATAGAAGCTAGATGGAGGAAGATAACAAATCTGAAAAGAAGACAGAAATCAATAAAGTAAAAAACAGGAAAAAAGTCAAGCTGATTAATAAAATCAAAAGCTGATTCCTTGAGAGGACTAATAAAATAACAAATCTCTAACAACTTTAATCAAAGGGATAAAAAGGCCCCCCAAACTACCATTAAGCTAAATGAAGGGAGATATTATAGATACAGAGAAGATTATTAAAATTATAAGAGTAATATTTCTATCTAACAAATTTGAAAATCTAGATGAAAAGAATTACTGTTAGGAAATATAAATTGTCTAAAATGACCGTCCAAAAATAGAATTTCTAAATAAACCACCAATAACCAGGGAAGATACTAGGGAGTTCTACCAAAACTTCAGGGAGTAAATCAAATGCAACAATAACCAAAAACTGTAAAATACCTAGAAATAAGCTTAATAATATGAAAAAAACACACAATAAAACTCATTGAATGACATAAAAAAAGGTCTAGACACACCATATTCTAATTGGAACGCTTAATACGAAGATGTCAATTCTCTCCAAATTAATCTGCAAATACAATTCCTTTAGAGTGAGGAATATACTGAAAATCAGTTTATTCCTCAAGTTACAAATACACCTAAGCTTATAATTTTCTTTATAAAACATGTTTTTCTAGCTAAAATCACCACTTCCTTATTTTCTCTCTTTTTCCATAATCCTGATAACAATTGGCTCTTTTGGATTACTATTTTGCAAAAAAGAAATAAAATTCATTATATTTATAAAATAAATATATTTAATACTTTTTACATACCTCACCCTCTGTGCAAATGCATAAGGTATATATTATCTCATGTAATTCACAAACCTTATATAAGACACCTTTAGTTAAAAGAAATAACACTGATTTATGTACCACTAAGAAAGGAAAATTTCCATTTAATCTATATATCCTG
>NW_011888999.1:2227992-2235750 GCF_000151845.1 Pteropus vampyrus | reverse complement strand
AGCTAGCGTGCCAGATAGCTAGCTAGACAGATAAATAGATCTATATCTACCTCTGTATATCTATTATTTGTCTGTCTGTCTATCTACCTACCTACCTACCTATCCGTTTTGATACTAATAACACTAAAAATAAGAAAGATTACCTATGAACAAATAAAGACTTCAGGGAAATTCCCAAAAGATAGAAAACAAATGAGATCATGTCAATGGATATACTTAAAGCCCAAAATGTGACAGAAGACAACTGAGTATAATTCTAGGGGAGCACCAACCTTGGAGTCAAAATATGTCAGGGGTAGAAAGGATCCTGGGCACTCTTCAGGAGTCTTAATAAAAGGGTTTCAATAGTGGGAGCTGGTCTGTGGGTCCCATCATACCCCCTGGTTCTTCTAAGAGGCAGACAGCAGGGTTTATACAGTGAGAGTGAATACTGTGATGT
Source organism: Pteropus vampyrus (assembly GCF_000151845.1). Taxonomy (NCBI): domain Eukaryota; kingdom Metazoa; phylum Chordata; class Mammalia; order Chiroptera; family Pteropodidae; genus Pteropus; species Pteropus vampyrus. The sequence continues at coordinate 2,235,311 of NW_011888999.1, read as the reverse complement.
AACAGGCCAGGCTGACTGGGAAACAAGCTACCAGCACATATACTGACTCTCCTGCCACAGTCACAAAAGGTTGAAAGCATAATCTGCATTCAGACACAAACTGTCATATATAAAAATGAGCACTAACCAAGAATTGTCAATAGTTAAAGAAAGCAACACCCATAAAGATTAAGACTAAATTTAACTAACCAGAACTAACACCTAAAGAGCAAGGAGAAGAAAACTGTACACTCAGTTTAATTACTCTCCTCAGGGAGATTTGAGAAGATATTCCTTCCTAGGAAAAAAAAGAAACAACACAAGGCTCTGAAATAAAAGTAATTAAACATTAACAATGATAAGATGAAAAAAATATGTTGACTTGAAAATTTTAAAACAACTTTTTAATTACTCTTAGGTTAAAGAGAGAAAAATTAAAATTACAAATTATTTTAGAAGTAAACAACAATGAAATTACTAGATACCAAAACTTGCAGAAAACTATCAACATAGTATCAGAAAAATATCCATGGCCTCAAATGCATATATTAGAAAACAAAATAGAAGCTAGATGGAGGAAGATAACAAATCTGAAAAGAAGACAGAAATCAATAAAGTAAAAAACAGGAAAAAAGTCAAGCTGATTAATAAAATCAAAAGCTGATTCCTTGAGAGGACTAATAAAATAACAAATCTCTAACAACTTTAATCAAAGGGATAAAAAGGCCCCCCAAACTACCATTAAGCTAAATGAAGGGAGATATTATAGATACAGAGAAGATTATTAAAATTATAAGAGTAATATTTCTATCTAACAAATTTGAAAATCTAGATGAAAAGAATTACTGTTAGGAAATATAAATTGTCTAAAATGACCGTCCAAAAATAGAATTTCTAAATAAACCACCAATAACCAGGGAAGATACTAGGGAGTTCTACCAAAACTTCAGGGAGTAAATCAAATGCAACAATAACCAAAAACTGTAAAATACCTAGAAATAAGCTTAATAATATGAAAAAAACACACAATAAAACTCATTGAATGACATAAAAAAAGGTCTAGACACACCATATTCTAATTGGAACGCTTAATACGAAGATGTCAATTCTCTCCAAATTAATCTGCAAATACAATTCCTTTAGAGTGAGGAATATACTGAAAATCAGTTTATTCCTCAAGTTACAAATACACCTAAGCTTATAATTTTCTTTATAAAACATGTTTTTCTAGCTAAAATCACCACTTCCTTATTTTCTCTCTTTTTCCATAATCCTGATAACAATTGGCTCTTTTGGATTACTATTTTGCAAAAAAGAAATAAAATTCATTATATTTATAAAATAAATATATTTAATACTTTTTACATACCTCACCCTCTGTGCAAATGCATAAGGTATATATTATCTCATGTAATTCACAAACCTTATATAAGACACCTTTAGTTAAAAGAAATAACACTGATTTATGTACCACTAAGAAAGGAAAATTTCCATTTAATCTATATATCCTGTTTTTAGAGTCAATAAAGTTGGGAAAAAATAAATAAAAAAAAACTTGTCTTGGAATCAATGAAAGATGGTATTATCCCCATGAGTATAGGTAAGAAAACAGAAACTCATTCAGAGATGTAAGCAAGTTCTCCTCTCTTGGTTTCTCCTGTGCTCTGGCTTGAAAATGTCCTGCATGGCTTGTGTGTCCCCTCCCCCAACCAACACTTAGAGCTGGTTTTGTTTGCTCATTTGTCTGTAATTAAGCATATGCATAAAAACTAACCACACTTTTCCTATTTAGAAGCATCCAATTTACTAGAATGACTCCAGAAAAGCCATTTTGGGAATGGGTTCTCTGTGTTTAAAGGCAATTCGAATGTTTCATATGATGTAAAGATAGGACCTCTCACTCAGACTACTTCATATACTAAATAAAGCTTTCCTTTTTATGACAAATGTTTCAAGATTTGGTGGTGGGGGGGAGCGGGTTGAGGGAGGGGAGCTGCATGGGAACACTGGAAAAGAAAAGCAGCATTCTTCAGTAGGAAGAGGACTTGATAGAGATCCAGAGGCCTCATTCTAATTCTGACCCTCTCTTGGATCCACGAGGATTGGTGGGAACCTGTGAGGAGCAGCAGCTACAGTCCCTCAGCATTTCTTTCTTAACCCACTCAAGTTGGAAAAAATCCTAGAGGACTCTACTCAAACCCTCATGTTATAGTGAGGAAATCGAGACCCTGAGGGAAGGAACGAACAGTCCCCATCACACGGTCCATGGAAAGAACAGGAACTCTGAGGTCTGTCCCAGGCCTGGGCTCAAGGCTGGCTCTGCCATTGGCTGTCCATGTGACCTTGGGCAGGTCCCTTGAGCTCACTAAAAAAAGGTATAATACTTCTTCCCTTAAACCATTGAGGATTAATGATCCTGACACATAGCCTGGGATAAAGAACATAATCAATAAATATCATTTATTATTTACTTCCTGCAGCTTCCCATAATTTACCCTGGTTATGTCTTCTCAAACTGTGCAGAGTAAGTTTGATTCCTCTTTAATACAGCAGCCCTTCACTTAAGTGAAGAATGCAGTCCTGTCATCCAAGTCTTATCTAGATTAAATTGCAGAGTCCCTTCGATCATATTTTTGGGGGCATGATTTTTCAATACCTCATGGACCCAGCTAACCTCACAGAAAAACTGCATTTGTAAATGTTTCTTTTAAATTAATACATATTACTAAAGATCAACATAGAAAGAAAATACGATAGATCCTGAAAAAATATTCACAGCATATATTAGAGGAAGGATTATTATCTCTCTAGTATACATATGGGAAAAAACTCTATACCATATACCACACAGATCTTTTTTAAATTTAAGACCAAATTAATAAGTAGACAAAGGGTATGAACCCAAAAATCACACAAGAGTATTTGTAACTAGTTTATAACTAGTTTATAAACAAATATCTAGAGAAATAATCAATCTCATTAATAACCAAAGAAATAAAGACAAAAAAAAATGATTATGAGATGCCACTCTATATGTAAAATCAGTAAAGGAAAAACTTTTCGTCAAAATAATATCTGGTACTAATGAGGGCACAGGCATACTGGTAAGTTCAAAAGTACAGATACTAGGATAAATTTGTACAACTTACAGAAACAATTCGGCAATACCTATAAAGAGCAATAACAAATGTTTATATTCTGATCCAGTAAATTCAATTCTGGAAGTTTATCTTTAATCATGAAAACATTTTATATTGTTTATAAAAGAAGGCTCAAATAGCCAACAATAAGAGATATATTTTAAAAATTCAATCTACCTCATCTAATATAATGGTTTAAAAGTCTCTGTACCCACATGAGAAAATGGCAATAATATACAATTTATATTTAACAGTTAATAAACAGTTAATAGTATTTTTTATTGCAACTATGTTTTAAAGAAAAACTCTTAAAAGTTTGTAAATAAACACAGCAAAATGTAAATAATCGTTTTACTGTGATGGTAGAATAATTTTTTACTTTTTTTCACTGTAGCTGGGAGACTATATGATGATTGTACTCATACGCTCTGGGGGCTTGCTGGTGCACTCTTGGAGGCTGCAACTGCAGAAATATCTAACATCTCTGCAGCAAATTCAGCTAAATCATTCTTTGCTTTGACTAAGGATTTCATCAAAAGGACTTTTTAAATAATAATAATGCATTTATTTCAAAAGCAAGTGTTGCCAAAAACAATTTTTCCTGAAACCTAAAACTCCAGTATCTTGCAGCTGTAAAAACATATCAGTTCGGTAGGGATGTATATATATTTGTCTAAAAGATGTCATGGTTATTTTTATTTGGGAACAGCTCTTGCAGTTGAAATTATAAATCTGTGCTTTTTTTTCCAGAAGAAGATAAAAATATTAACACGACAGCCAGGGTTTCATTTTGTCAGGAACAGCTTCCCAAACAGCTCCTTGAGAACATTGTTTCATTTCATTTGCTGGCTACCATGGTGAGGGTCTCTCGCCTGATCCTAGTTCCGGCAGTCATTAGCTATGATACTATATGAGCAAGTTATTTCACTTCTCTAAGCCTCAGTTCTCTCACCTGAAAAACGAGAAGAAGAATACTAAATTACAGATGTGTCGTCGGGAATAAATAAGAAAAAAGTGTGTATTTTCAAAGACCTATCAAAGCACTGGGAATAGAAGGGATTACGAGGTGTACGGCTGAGCGTAGTTTCCCACTCCCCCACCAACTCGCAAGTTTCCTAAGTGAAATGTCAGTGTGGGGCAAAGTCTGGCAAAAAAGTATCCTTCACTATTATGAGGCCAGGAACGCCAATGCAGACCGGGCATGCGCAGAACTCCTTTATCCAGACAGCCCGGATTGTGGGTTCGAAGCCCAGTGAGTGACCTCCTTTGTAGAATCCCAGATCCTACAGCTCAGGTAGGAAGGGCAGATCACTGTAGAAAGAGCACAAGCAAACAAAAGAGTTTGCGTGCACAGGAGCAAGAGGGCCTCCGTGGGCCTAACCATAATAGAGCTTAGTCTGGGCTTCACAGGCTGGGGCATAAAAGCAACTCTGGTATGTCTGAACTTTACAAAGCATGGAACGAGATGCTAAAGGAGCACAAGGGAGCAAGAAATAGGTAGTAGCACTGTTCCCTGAGCAAGAGAAATTCAACCCTTCTAGAAGGAGGAAGATGACAAGAAACTAGGCCTATGTAAGCTCTGAATTTTAAATGGTTCAACCCAGTGGATGCTCCCCTCCGTGGTCCAACAAAATGTGTTCAGACATGGGCGATCTGTAGCAATGCTCTTCCTACATGAAGCGGAGACAATGAGGTGGAAGTGAGGACTGCTGAGTCTCCCCCAGCCACTTCAAAAAATCCCAGTTGAGGCATGCCAGCCATTTCCTGTTGGGACATAGACTGATGCAAAGACTTACAAAGATAAATTTTTAAAAATCACCTTAACAGTGTAGCAACAGAGTGAGGAGTTACAAAATCCTGCCCCCGAGGCCCTGGATTCTGAATGTACTTCCGTTACACCCAACTGTACTAAGGATCCCCCTCTTCCCCTGAGTTGAGGCCTTGTCTTTCAACTTTCCAGGACTGGGCTCACATGTCTGTTTTCCTTATAACTACATATCTTTCCAATAAATGCCCTGTTCTCTTGTTCTTACACCACCTTCAATGGTTAGGAGGCTGGAGGCAGGCCCTTACACACCGCTGGTGGCCCATAGGGCTGGCACAGCCTTTGGGAAAGCCCACTTTGCTACAGCCGCCTTTAGCTTAGTGCATGGCTCTGTCAGAAGGGGGAGAACACCACTCGGGGCCTGGACGTGGACTCAGGCTGGGGCCCACAGATTCCGCACTATTATCAATGAGACAAAATAAATGAAGTTGGAGCAATCTGAGCCCCATTATTACAAAGAAAAACTCGTTCATAGACATTATCTTCTGATTTAAACAATATTTTCTCTGACTTTTCTTTAATGCTGATTATTTTCCCATCTTATGTCCTTCAGAAAGGAAACAGAGGGCACCCTCACCTATGCGTTCACAGCCTCAAATATCCAACACGTTAACCAAGCTGCAGTGAAAAACAAGCTCTTATGATTCTTTTATGTCCTGATTTCATTAATATTTTTAAACTTGCTGTTACTTAATTTTCTATTCTTACACCTGTTCACATGTTTTCTATCTGGGAGGAAACCTGCCACATATTGATCCATAAAATGAAAACCTAAAAACTGAGTAAATAAACCAAGAGTCTGGATAAAACTAAAAATAATTTCAATCACTCTTCAGAGATGCTGGAGAGGAGAAAGTTTGTGCAATGACCAAAGTTGGACTAGCTGACCTCCAAGGCCCTTCCAGCTCTGAGAATCTTTGTGAGAGTGGCTTTTGCTTGGAAGGCAAGTCTCTTGCTGGTAGGCCCAGTTTCATTCATTGCCAGGATCTATACCCCTTGTCCTCCAGTGGGTGGGTCCTGGGGGTTCTACCTGACTCCTACCTGCGGCACCATCCTCAGTCTCTGGAGCTAGTCCTGTCAGGAAGCAGGCATGAGAATTTCATCTTGGCCATCTCTGTATTGTTCCTTCAAATTCTCAGTGACCCAACAGCGGGAACTGTGTGTGCCTTTGCACTTCTCTTGGTTCAGGCTCTGAACACAGTAGGTCCTCAGTGAGTGTTTGCTGAATGAATGAGGGAATGTGGCTCCCTGTGCCTAGTCTCCATCCTGGCAGCCTTTCCAGCAGCCCCGCTAAGGAAGACACTGTGAATTGACTTGTTCAAGCTTCTCTATGGTATTTTCTCAACAGAGGCTACAAAACTTGAAACAAAATTTCCAAAGTTTCTCTTTATCTAGATTCTGAATGTGATTTGGTTTCCTTAATCAGATGCAGTGGTCTGAGACTTAAATTCAGCATGAGAGTTGCACCAGGAAAGAAACAAAGCTTTGAGGCATGTATTTTTTTGTGTGGATCAGAGTTGAATTTCCTTGGGTCCAGAGACAACGGCTGTGGCAGCAGCTTCCTGGTTCCACAGCTTCCCGATTTGGGCTAAGGCAGCAACCCTGTAGTGTGATGTTAGGAGCCATTCCTGGAAGCTCCATTTAGATCGTTTCTTTGGCCCTCCCAAAAGTTCTATGAGCCACAAATGCTTTTTCATAAACCCCTTTCTGCTTAACCAGGTAGTACAGATTCTGTTATTTCTAACTATGAACTCTCTCAGACTGCTCCTGGCCTTCCACCTTCCAAAGCTGTTCCCCAAACTCAGACTCCCGTGTTCTTCATCGTGGCTCAGTTTACCTAAGCTATATTAAGAACTTGTTCTGCTTGGGGCCCTGGGCTACACTCTGGAATTGCTGACATGAATGGGACCTAGTCACTGCTCTCCTGGTGTGTACAGCCTGGTGAGGAGGGAATCCAAGAAGGTTTTAAATGGAAAAGATTATGCTCTGGGATGCTCACTCGGAAGGTGGTTCATCTCCATTCCACAAGTGTTCATTCACTGAGCACTACGCGGAGCATCATCTGAAAATGAAACTGGGACCAGTAAATGTTTCATGAGATGAGGGATTTTTAAATTGACCATGAGCAAATAGCACCATCCAGGCTGACTGCCATAAGGACAAAAATGTACCCATGCCCCACCAACTATGTTTTTTCATAGTAAAGGTTCCTGCTTGTTGTCTACAGCAGCACAAGGGACACTCAAAAGCTTACCCCTCTGTGACTGCTGGGGGAAAAAATGCTGCTTGTCTTGAAGATTCCAAGGACTTTGTGCCATTCCAACTTTACCTCCTACTAATTTCTTCATTCATCCTGAGTCTCAGGCACATCTAAC
>NW_011888999.1:2223733-2227942 GCF_000151845.1 Pteropus vampyrus | reverse complement strand
ATACCCCTTGTCCTCCAGTGGGTGGGTCCTGGGGGTTCTACCTGACTCCTACCTGCGGCACCATCCTCAGTCTCTGGAGCTAGTCCTGTCAGGAAGCAGGCATGAGAATTTCATCTTGGCCATCTCTGTATTGTTCCTTCAAATTCTCAGTGACCCAACAGCGGGAACTGTGTGTGCCTTTGCACTTCTCTTGGTTCAGGCTCTGAACACAGTAGGTCCTCAGTGAGTGTTTGCTGAATGAATGAGGGAATGTGGCTCCCTGTGCCTAGTCTCCATCCTGGCAGCCTTTCCAGCAGCCCCGCTAAGGAAGACACTGTGAATTGACTTGTTCAAGCTTCTCTATGGTATTTTCTCAACAGAGGCTACAAAACTTGAAACAAAATTTCCAAAGTTTCTCTTTATCTAGATTCTGAATGTGATTTGGTTTCCTTAATCAGATGCAGTGGTCTGAGACTTAAATTCAGCATGAGAGTTGCACCAGGAAAGAAACAAAGCTTTGAGGCATGTATTTTTTTGTGTGGATCAGAGTTGAATTTCCTTGGGTCCAGAGACAACGGCTGTGGCAGCAGCTTCCTGGTTCCACAGCTTCCCGATTTGGGCTAAGGCAGCAACCCTGTAGTGTGATGTTAGGAGCCATTCCTGGAAGCTCCATTTAGATCGTTTCTTTGGCCCTCCCAAAAGTTCTATGAGCCACAAATGCTTTTTCATAAACCCCTTTCTGCTTAACCAGGTAGTACAGATTCTGTTATTTCTAACTATGAACTCTCTCAGACTGCTCCTGGCCTTCCACCTTCCAAAGCTGTTCCCCAAACTCAGACTCCCGTGTTCTTCATCGTGGCTCAGTTTACCTAAGCTATATTAAGAACTTGTTCTGCTTGGGGCCCTGGGCTACACTCTGGAATTGCTGACATGAATGGGACCTAGTCACTGCTCTCCTGGTGTGTACAGCCTGGTGAGGAGGGAATCCAAGAAGGTTTTAAATGGAAAAGATTATGCTCTGGGATGCTCACTCGGAAGGTGGTTCATCTCCATTCCACAAGTGTTCATTCACTGAGCACTACGCGGAGCATCATCTGAAAATGAAACTGGGACCAGTAAATGTTTCATGAGATGAGGGATTTTTAAATTGACCATGAGCAAATAGCACCATCCAGGCTGACTGCCATAAGGACAAAAATGTACCCATGCCCCACCAACTATGTTTTTTCATAGTAAAGGTTCCTGCTTGTTGTCTACAGCAGCACAAGGGACACTCAAAAGCTTACCCCTCTGTGACTGCTGGGGGAAAAAATGCTGCTTGTCTTGAAGATTCCAAGGACTTTGTGCCATTCCAACTTTACCTCCTACTAATTTCTTCATTCATCCTGAGTCTCAGGCACATCTAACTTCTATCATCCCCAAAACATGACCTGTCTTACCTCCCTCTAATACTCCATGCTGCTCACCTGACATGTCAAGATCTTATCCATCCTCCATGGCTCGGTGGAATGCCACCTGTGCCACAAAGCCTTCATCAGTCCCTGGATATAGGATTCACTTGTCTCTCATCTGTACCATAGACCTTTGACATTTACAGATTTTAATATTCTCCATTTTGAAAATGTTCAAACCACCCTAAAGTTCCAAGACATAGACCAATTTGGAATTGTGCTGAGGAGAGAAGTTGAATTACAGCTGCTGTGAAGCCGGCTGGGGTACAGGAAAGGGTCACTGAGCCAAGAGGGTGGTGACAAGGTTGGGTATAAATGAGGCCCTCGAGGTTCAAGATTAAGGAGAGTGGTGGTGCTTCTTATTTCCATCCTCACCTTTATCCCATTCCATTAGAGATGAAGAGGTTGGTAAGGGATTTGAATCTAGTTCTTGAATCCCAGCAAAAGGGCATCAAGAGATGCAGGCCAAGTCCTTTAATAAGGGAAAAGAGGAAGACTATGCAGGGAAGATGACCAAGGACCAAGGGAGCAGAACTGAAGCACTGCTGATTAGAAAGCAGAGTTCAGACAACAGTTGTTAGGTTGGAGCTGAAGGCTCTAGTGTCAGAGAACTAACCAGGTACCCAGGAGCCAAGCATCGTATTTCCATACTCTTTTGTTATATCTATTGATCGAGCCTGATAGGGTCACAATATTTCTGTTATATTTTTTTCTGACTCCTGTGGGAGATTATGAAGCTATAGAACCTCCTTCAAGTGCAGAGGTCCCAAAGGCCTTGGTATGTAGCATCTGAAATGTGAAAGTCTACTGGACTTGAGAAGAGCCTCCATCACAACACCCATCACCTGGGAGAGTGCCTTTCCCTCCACTAGACTGGCTACGGACTTTGTCCAGGTGGCCCTTAAAATTATCTATGAGATCACGGATCAAAATGGAGCAATCACAGTGCTTGTCCACTTGACCATGTTAAACTAGTTCAGTAATAAAATTGAATTCAAGCTGGCCTACGAATCTTTTTCCTTTGGATGTTTGAACCTGGAACCAGAGGAAACTCAGCCTCTCTCTGGTGGTGAAGTTAGATGAGTTGTCAGAGGCTGTTTTCCTATCATATGGAAAAAGTCAGTCTGCAGTCAAATAATAGAAATACACATTAGTAGTTGATAGATGGTCACGGGGATGGGGAGCAAGGCATGGGGAATGCAGTCAGCATTAATGTATTGGCTAGGTGTAGAGCCAGAGGGGAGAAAAAGCAATCAGGGGGATCGTTTCATAAACTATATAAATGTCTAACCAATGTACTGTATACTTGAAACTAATAATAAAATAAAATTTAAAAGAAAAAGAAAAAGACGATCAATTTGGGCATGTGTTATATCTAATGTGTGATACATATATATGTCATAGAATTTTAATTGGCCTCAAGTTTGCAGCTGAAGTAAAGAACATCAGTGGACGAACTGAGTATTTTTAAAAATTATTATTCACATTCTGCCAGTGTCCAGAAATCATTGGAAGCCTCTTGCCGTAAGAGACACCTAGAGTATGAGACTGTTAAAGTAAGGACGAGAGCAGGTGCTGGCAGATGAGCTCTAATCTACAGAATGCTAGGCCAGTCCTCTGTGCCATCATTGTCATCTGTAGTAGCTCCTGATATGAGCTGCCCACACCATTGATCTTGAAATTGCCCACAATTTCTCCTTTTGAGTAAATAAAGATGAAGGTGTAAAAAATAATAATAGAAATAATAGTAGTAATAGCTAACACTTTTTAAGCACCTTCTATGAGCATAAACCAGGAACTATGCCAAGCCTTTTATGTGTACTAATAGATTTAGTCTGATAATCTTGTTTAAAACTGAGGAAACAGGCAAAGCAAGGTTAAGTAACTTGCTCAGTATCACATAGTTAGTAAGTAACAAAGCCTAAGGTCATCGGGCTCCGGAGCCCATCACCTTAACCACTACTCTACCTTACAGAGTGGGCAGGCAGAAGGGAGTAACAATGAGAGACGGCAAGAGTCCTGGTCATGTTCAAGGCCTTGTTCCAGTTGTTCCAGACTTCATCCAGAACTGTTCTGCCCTGTGTCTGTAGAGGAGGATGTGTGTGCAACCAACCCAGGGTTGGTTCTCAAGGTGAGTTTCTGTCACTCACAACCAAAAACTTCCTGACAGTTATTTCCCCAGCATGTAGCACGGTGTCCACCAACAACTTTCTTACTCTGCATTTTACTCTTCCTATCTCAACTGAACAGCCACAATGAGATTCCAATTCCACATGAAATCGTATTCTTAAAACCCTCCAATATCTTTCCAGTGCCCTAGGAGAAAGTTGAAACCTCTATGTGTAGCATACGAAGTTCTTCAGGGTGTTGCTCCTGCTTCATTTCTCACCGTTACCTGCCTCTGCCCCCTTCCCATGGAGATCTACAACTAGAGGAAGAAAAATGAATTCCTGAGTGCCCATGTGCTCTCCTCCCCCAACCCTATCACCATTTTATCTAAATTCACCCTAATTGCTCACAAGTAGCTCTCAGGCTTGGTGTCTGTTTTGGGTCCTGCTACTTTCCCTTCTTCAGACAGAAGCTCAAGTTCTTAGCACTCCCAATAAGGACTGCTCACCTGGCTAACTCCCAAACACTCTACCCACATCATTTCTGTCCACTGTGCTTCAGCTACCTGAGATTCTGCTACCAACTGAAATTACATATGAGAAAGTACCCTGCACAGTGCTTAGAACATAGTAGTTGCTTAGTATGTGATATTTCCCTCCCTCCCTCCCTC
>NW_011888999.1:2217016-2223173 GCF_000151845.1 Pteropus vampyrus | reverse complement strand
AAGAGGGAAGGGGCCCCCCAATAGGGCCTGCCCACATGACACCTTTCCCTGACCCTAGATTCACTATAAAAAGAACAAGCTAGCTATTCTGGAAGCACTGTTCCATCTTCATAGCAATTCTATTTGTGTCAGCAGAAGAAAGAGAGTCGGAGCATCCCATTCTGGTATAATTGGCACAATTATCCCTTAAATGTGATAATTACAGTTTGATCATTTTGTAGGCAAAGAGAAGATTGGTTCCAAGATTTTCTCCTCCTTGTTGGAACTTTCTGTGAGGAAATTGCTTATGTTCCAGAACCACAGGCTTCATATTTTAAATTCAAATGTGAATGTCTTCCAGTGCCTACCTTACTGAAAGAATAGAAATTCTGAAGTTTCTCTTTTGTGCTGCTAAATTTGGGGTGAACCAAGGCAATTGTCTAGATAATTTAAGCCACAAAAGCTAGACCCTTTGCATGTGTTCATCAACAGCTTAAGAGCTGACTGTCTTGTCAGAAGATACACTGCCTTCTTGGCATCCATTTAACCAAGGTAGTAACATAAATAGTGTCTCTATCAAGGCCTTGAATACAGAATAAAAGCTATAGTCACATCACATCTGTGAGCTGCATAACTGGTCTGCCTATTCTGAACATCAAAATCCTATGTGCATGATTCAAGGTTCAGAACCTTATCATGGCTGCAAAAAGTTGAGAATAACCAAACTCGACCTATGGGATAAACTATATACAGATTACTGTGCATATTATTTAAGCATAAGTATGTATAAAACCAATTATAACCACCACAATGGGATGGAAAGATATGTTCAGCACCAATGAAATTCTTTGACCCTTAGCCAGGTGTGTCTAAAGAAACATTTCCTATTTCTTCTTTTCCAGGAGGTCTTCATTTGTCATCCTGATTCTGTATTATGATTCTTTTCTAGGTCACACAGGGTGTTCCATAAACATCTGCCTTTAATGGCTACCTCCTGGTCTGGGGGTTCTGAGAATTGCCAGTCGATCTACAGTAGGTCCAAGTTCATGCCTTAAGTGCTGATAGAATCACTATATCGCTATTTTTATGGTTTGAGTGGCCATTATTCCTAATGCACCAACACGAATATCCATAAAATGCTCAGACTTAAAGAGGTTCACAATCCTGCTGGCCTTTCTGCAGCTGCTTGGAGCTGAGCAATGTTACATGTGTCCCTCAGGCTTCTAGAAGGAAGAGCACCACCTCCAGACTTCAGGAGTCTCCCACCACCCAGAGGTCCTCTATCCAGGCTACCTCTCATGTCACACAAGTATCCTGTCCTGACTGAAGCAGTCTGGAGTATTGCAGTTTCTTCATTTTAAATTCTCGTCTATCAAGCCTATGCCTATTCTTATAAACCTAGAGGATACCCTTTGTCATTTCTAGGTCTTCCACAAGCATATGTCCACTCGATCCACTTCAAAAAGAAATGCCCCTTCCCTCAAAACGTTGAACATAGAATTATCACATGGCTCTGAAACTCCACTCCTAGGTATATAACCCAAAGAACTGAAAACAGATACTCAAACAAGTATGTGTACAAATATGTTCACAGCAGCACTATTCATAATTGCTGTCCAAATGTCTATCAACAGATGAATAAATAAACAAATCATGGTAAATACATACAACAGAATATTATTCAGCCATAAAAAGTATTAAGTACTGATATACGTTACAAAGTGGATAAACCTCCTAAACGTTAAGCTAGGGGGAGTAGAGAATGAGGAAAACCTGCTTAATAGGCAAAGGGTTTTACTCTAGAGCAATGGAAATATTTTGTAACTAGATAGAGGTGCGAGTTGTAGAACGTTGTGAATGTACTAAATGCTACTGAATTGTTCACTTTAAAATGGTTAATTTTATGTTATGTAAATTTATCTCAATAAATTATTTTTAAATTATTTTTAAAATGGTTCATTTAAACATAAGTTAATTTAATTTGATTTTAAATTATTTTAAAATAAGTTATTTTTAAGAAATTTAGCTTTTTAAATTACAGAAGGAGTTACAGTAAAAGAAAGACCTTCTCGATTATAAGAGCTGTAAACAGGGTAAGGATGGCAAGAGTAAAATCAATCAAGGGCCCCCAAATTCTCCTCAAAGTGGTATAGATCAGCTCTCTGGGATGGGTTTGTGGAGTCCACGGCCCCCCGGATAGCCTGAGGTCACAGTAGGAGAAGGCCTGAAGTAGGAGTCAGGGCTCTGCCTCTACAAAGCCAGCTCTCTCCTTGCTGAGCTTCAAGCTCCCTTAGCTGCAAACCCAGAGAACCACCTCACAGGGACATTGTGAGGCTTAAGGCAAACAGTGACTGTGAAAGTACTCATTGCCCACCATAAAAATGCAAAGTTTTCTCTGCAGTTCAGGGTTCGAATTCCAGCTTACTTGTAGGCCCTTGTTCAAGTTAACCTCTCTAAATCTTGCTTTTCTTTTACCTACCTTGCAGGATTGTTGTGAGGACTGGCAATTATACATGCAAAGTGCCTATTGCTTTCTACTTGCTCAGCCATTTAATAATAGAAGCTATTATTAAATGGGCAGAACAGTTCCTGCAGGGCAGGGGAGGAATAAGAGCAAGTGAGCGAAATGGGTGTGGAGGGTGAAAGTGTGTCAGCAGAAATGTGGTGACTAGCACAGGATTATGAAAGCCCAAGGGAACCAAGTGATTTTGGTGTGCTAGAAACGGCATATGTGCCGCCCCTTCCCTCTCCATAGCAGACAATGCCAATCAATAGCAATAGTCTTTTCTGCTGTGCCAGGATGTGGCCTCACACAATATGATGCTTTGTTCTGAGCAGTCAGTTGAAAGGAGTTGTTATGAAGATGAAACCTGTTTGCCACCCTGTATTAGATGTTTTGTTTTCTTGAACAAAAGAAAAAAGAAAACAGCTTCTTGGAGAATGAGAGGTCATGTGTCCTTATGAACAGCCGAGATTTCACAACGTGTGTCCTGTGCCCACTGAAAATAAATGGTGGAGGAAGATTAACAGAGGTGACTTCCCTGGACAGTGAGCAGCATGTTCAATTCTGAGCTCAACCAGTTACTTGCTCTGTGATCTGGAACAGGTCACTTCAGCCTTCTGAACTTTAGTGTTCTCATCTGTAAAACAGGAGCAATAATACCTAACTCATGGAGTTGCTAAGGAGTTCACATGAGGTAATGCTTATGAAGGAGCTCATATGACAAGGTAAAGCAACACCTGTATATCAGTTCTTCAAGAAAGAACTGTGGTTGGGGAGGAGAGGACACAGGCCATGGTGAGACTTTGGTGAGATCTGCCAGCATCTCCCACACTCAAGTGCAGAAATTGGATCCCAAAGGTGAGGAGACCCCGAAATCCTATGAGATCTGAGGCATCAAACTACCGAGTGAGGAAGGCTTCTCTGATCAGGCACCTTGATGCAAGCTGCGTACAGTGTGGACTCCTTGTAGATCCTGCCAAAGATCAATCCTGGCCAGGGAATCTCCCAATTCAGTATCCAGGACAGGGGCCCTACATGAAATATTTGGCTCTTACTTCTAAAAGTCCAGACAGAAGGAATGAGCAAAGAGCCAGCAAAGACCCTTTGTTTTCAATGCCACTTGCCAGCTCAATGCCCTTTGGAGATTCCTCTTTATGCATGGACGGTGTCAAAGAGAACTTGAGAGCCGGCCTCACCTTTTCCAATCTCACTATCTGAATCTCTCTACTCTCAACCCATTGCTCCAGCCATTCCTTCAGTTCTCAGATGAGCCAAGTTCTCTCACACTACTTCTTTTCCAAGAGTTGTTGCCTTTTGTACACGACATACCCCACACCACTGTCCACCAAATCCATTTAACTAAACTACTTTTCCAGTCATCCTTCCAAACTAAAGCCTTTCCAGGGCTCCGTACTTTAGGTAGTATGATCCTCTCTTAGACATTCCCTCAGAGACCTATACATTTCCTTCATTATAGTACTGATTACAGTTCTAGATTGACAGCAACCTGAGGGCAGGATTGTGTCTTCTGTCTGTAACCTCATGGCTTAGCACGGTGACTGGCACCATAAATAGTGTTCAATAAGTATTAGGAAAAAAGAATAAATGAATAACCAATGAGAGATACTAGCAGATATGATATAACATTACAAAGTTATAATGTTTTAATAGTTCTTTCCCCCGCCCCCCCCCCTTTCCTTTTAATCATTCTTTCCTCTAATTCTAATAGCCGGCCCCCTACTACAATTCAGAAAAAAAAAATTTTGCCTCAGATTTGTGGGGGATAGGGGTTACTGATCATTTTCAAACTGTGACAAATTTGATATTAACATAAAGTAACACAAAGCTTTTGTGACAATGGGCTCCACTGACTCTAGAATTACACAAAAACTAAAAGGAGTTGCAGAACTAAGAGCAAAGGATTGTCCTCTGTTCTGTCCACATACTCCCTCTAGTGTCAATAACTCCAAGTAGCCGCCTGAGTTCTGTGTTGTCTCTCAATGCCTCACTTGCCTGCTTTAAAAAATGCATTGGGATTTCTTCACATCATCTATTCCAAGAAGTGGAATAGATGTGAGTGGTCCAGGCTGCATTCTCTCTCCTTGAAGTCAACAGCGCTACCGTCATAGCGGTGGAGCATCTCGTGCAACTGTGTCCAGCCTGGGTCCCCAGACCTCTGGGCATCAAAGGAAAGAGTATTTGGGTCCTTGAAAGGGTTCTAACATCTCAAAATGTCAAAGGAAATTGTGCCATCCCTAGAGATGAAACGGGAAACCTCCAAAGAAATTGGCAAGTGTTGTTTGCCTTCAGCTGGAATTTATCAGCTTGGATCGGCACTGCTTATCCCCCCACCCCATTAACTGGTAGTTTTCTATGGCTCGAATCAATTGAATATGGGAAAATAAGCAATGGCTCCATACGTGTGCTTGGTAAAGAATATAAGGTATGTTTAAATTGGAGCCTCATAAAGGTAAAAAATAAAATAATAAAAGTGGTCCTTTTTCACAATGAAAAAGCCAGGACCTACTTCTCTGCTACCCTATTGGCCTCTGAGATATGGATAAACTAGGTTGCTTTGAGAGAGGCAGTACTTCTCATGGCCAGGCCACCTCATCGGACATTTGGAGGAGAAATAATTCATTAGCCTATACTAGTGAATAGCAAATAGTTATTTGCTAGAAAGGCACTCTAACTGGCTTTAATCAATTTTGGCTTAAAAACTTCCAAAGTCTCCTGAAAACCTATTGTATGAAACCCAAATTCCTTAGTCTTTTTTCTTCTTCTTCTTCTTTTTTTTTTTCTTTCAGTTTTTTCTCCTCCAATTCCACCCGATCCTCCAAATAACTCTTATGTCCCAGTCTATTAGGTCTCTTCATCAAACTATGACTATAGTTTGAAATTTTATTCATTCGTTCAGCACATATTTACCGCAGGCTCGTTATGGGCCAGGCATTATGCTAGGTGTTAGAGATAGCAGTGACAGATGTGTTCTCTATGATCATGGAGGATACAAATGAGAAGTGCAGTGACATGGGAAGGTTGGGTTACTATAGGAGTCTATAACAAAAACATGAAATCTACATGTGGAGAGAGGGGGACTGCCTAAAGAGGTGGCATTAAGGCTGAGATCTAAAGGATAGGAGGGAATTAACTGGGTGAAAAGGGAGGGGAAAGCGCTCCAGGTTAAGAGAATCCCATGTGCAAAGGCCGCAAAGTGAGAAGCAGCAGGGAGATTACTAAGCATCCTTGCTCACTCTATCCTCTCTCCTAGATCTCTTCTCTACAGTCTTGACCTAATAAAAACTCTTGAAAATGGGGCTTAAAACTTATCTATTATTATAGATAATCGTGACCAAAAAGTATTATTTTCAGCTGAACCAAAGGATTTATTTTCTGTAATATTTACATGACACTAATCTATTATTACTTTGTATGGACATTATTCTCCTAGTTATATTCCACTTTCTTGGAGAGCAGAGATTTTTGCCTATAGAAGAAAATCAAATAGTTGTTGGACTGAATTTGTTTCTTTACATTCCTCACACCTAGTCTTAAACCTAACTGGCACTCAGATACTTCTGTGACTGAAATTGAAAGGATGAAAATAAAAATTTAAGTCCAAAGTAAGGCAATGATTATCAAGAACTGTGAAGGGTTGATTTAAAAAAAAAAAAA
>NW_011888999.1:2169376-2216966 GCF_000151845.1 Pteropus vampyrus | reverse complement strand
CGGACATTTGGAGGAGAAATAATTCATTAGCCTATACTAGTGAATAGCAAATAGTTATTTGCTAGAAAGGCACTCTAACTGGCTTTAATCAATTTTGGCTTAAAAACTTCCAAAGTCTCCTGAAAACCTATTGTATGAAACCCAAATTCCTTAGTCTTTTTTCTTCTTCTTCTTCTTTTTTTTTTTCTTTCAGTTTTTTCTCCTCCAATTCCACCCGATCCTCCAAATAACTCTTATGTCCCAGTCTATTAGGTCTCTTCATCAAACTATGACTATAGTTTGAAATTTTATTCATTCGTTCAGCACATATTTACCGCAGGCTCGTTATGGGCCAGGCATTATGCTAGGTGTTAGAGATAGCAGTGACAGATGTGTTCTCTATGATCATGGAGGATACAAATGAGAAGTGCAGTGACATGGGAAGGTTGGGTTACTATAGGAGTCTATAACAAAAACATGAAATCTACATGTGGAGAGAGGGGGACTGCCTAAAGAGGTGGCATTAAGGCTGAGATCTAAAGGATAGGAGGGAATTAACTGGGTGAAAAGGGAGGGGAAAGCGCTCCAGGTTAAGAGAATCCCATGTGCAAAGGCCGCAAAGTGAGAAGCAGCAGGGAGATTACTAAGCATCCTTGCTCACTCTATCCTCTCTCCTAGATCTCTTCTCTACAGTCTTGACCTAATAAAAACTCTTGAAAATGGGGCTTAAAACTTATCTATTATTATAGATAATCGTGACCAAAAAGTATTATTTTCAGCTGAACCAAAGGATTTATTTTCTGTAATATTTACATGACACTAATCTATTATTACTTTGTATGGACATTATTCTCCTAGTTATATTCCACTTTCTTGGAGAGCAGAGATTTTTGCCTATAGAAGAAAATCAAATAGTTGTTGGACTGAATTTGTTTCTTTACATTCCTCACACCTAGTCTTAAACCTAACTGGCACTCAGATACTTCTGTGACTGAAATTGAAAGGATGAAAATAAAAATTTAAGTCCAAAGTAAGGCAATGATTATCAAGAACTGTGAAGGGTTGATTTAAAAAAAAAAAAAGAAGAAGAAGAAGAAGAACTGTGAAGGGTCTGAGATCTTATCCTATTTGCAAGCTATAAGTTAGCCTATCACAGTTGCATGGATGCTGGCAATGAGAAGTACAATGTCATGGGAAGACATGAGGCTCCTTGGCCAGAGAAAAAAGATGTAATTACTCATGGCACAGCAAGAAGTATGAGTATCAGCTTATGTGTGTCAGTTCCCTTGTCATGGGGGTGATGTAGATAGGCCCAGATGTGTGTCTGAGCATGCGGTGGATTGCATTACAGAGAGGAACCTTGAAGTTGGAAAACCCAAATCTTTTATAGTATGCAGTAAGCATGAAGCCTTTTACTCAGAGAGAGACACTATATTTCCTAGTGCTGTTTTTCATACAAATGTCTTTAAAAGAAGAGTCCATAACAAGGCAGAGAGGGCCTGTGTGTGTGAGGCATGCAAAAACATGAGAGACCCATAGAGAATTATTTCCCAACATCGAGCAACAGGGATTATTACTAAAAATAGCTACTGTTCCATGGGTGTTTATATGTGCCATGTAGTATGCTAAGTGTTTTATATGTATTAGCTCCTTCATTCCTCTCAACACACTTATGAGAAAATGTTAACAAATTTATGGGAAAATAGTTTTATAAATTAAGACTTTCAGCATATAAATAATAGCTACAATGGAGATTTTAGAAACACTAAGAAGCATTAGAGAGGTCTCAGGGCCCTCTTGGTAGAATATGGCTGTCCCAGCTCCTGACTTCATTTGCTATAGTTACATCCAAGCTTAGAAAATGATTAGTAATCCCTGAATCAAAGTGTCAATTCCAGAAAAAGAACATGATTGGTTGAGCTTTGGTCACATGACTAATCAATACTATATTTGTGTTGGGATATTTTACAGTAATATAAAAAATAACCAGGATTAATAAATAAATAGATATACTTTTTTATCATTACTTAATTTAAGTAAAATATTGTGTTCCCACTTACTGGTCTGTATCTTCCAGTGGCTGTGAGCTCCTCTATTTAACAGAATTGTAATCATATTGGAGACACAGTTGACACTTGAACAACACAAACTTAAACTGCACTGGTCCACTTACACATAGACTTTTACAATAAATACAGTCAGCCCTTTTATTCGCAGGTTTCACAACTGGGGATTCAACCAACCTTGGACAGAAAACAGTATTTTTGCATTCTCAACAGCGTATTGCCAGCCACAAATGGAAAATACTATTCTCTGCCCAGTTGATTGAATCCATGGATGGGAAGGGCCTACTGAAGAGTCAGTTATATATAGATTTTCTAAGAGGCAGTAATCAGTGCCCCTAACCCATACTCTTCAGTTGTTCCAAGGGCCAACTATATATAAATACGTCAGAATTTTCCTGTCACTGAGGATTTTTTAATACTTAATGGTTGCATATTATTTCACTTTGGGACACTTCTGCAAGTTACTGAATCACTTTAAATATTGAGATTAGGTCCAATTTTTCATTATTATAAATAACATAGCAAGGCTATAAATTTTAAAAATCTTAGCTACAGACGTGATTATTTTTTCTTAGGATAGATTCTTAGAAGAGAAACTCTGGCTATTCACCTTTTAGAGTTTCATGTATATTATTAAATTACTTTCCAAATATGTTGTACTAACTTACCCTACTGCCAGCAGCATGAGTGGCCCTAACTATCTGCGCATTTGCTAGTATTGATAATTATCATTAAAAAAAAAAAGTCTTTAGTGAGCAAAAATGGTACATCTTTACGTTTTTTCGTTAACTAGAGAGATTAAATTGTCCTCTATTTTTCTTCAAGTTTTAAATAGCCATTTATAATTTCTCTCCATGAATTATCTGTTAAAGCTCTGGCTGGCAGGAATCAAGTGCTGTTCTTTTAATGTGCCTCAGTGCTTAGAATGGTACTTGTTATGGAGATGACACAAAACTTTGAAAACAAATAAGTAGGAAAATCCAGTAGTAACTGTTTACATCCTTGTGAGAATAATTAAGCCACGAAAAACTAACGATTGTGAATCATTTTAGAATCTACAAAAAACGTATTAGCCCCACAACTACTGTGTTGTTATTTTCAGCATTTTAGCATGTGGAGGAAAGTCCGGAATAACTGAGGTCTGGGAGAGATAAGCGATGAAAATCAAGTCTACCTTAGAAACAGGAGTTCAGTTTCCCCGAACAGAGGGACTTAACCAACTAAAATTGGTCCTCCTGGGCACCAGAGGGCGAAGCTATAGGATATGAAGTAGCAAGAATGAGGGGTTCTCTGGACTACATTTCCCAGAAGGTGTCTACGTGACCGCCCACCCCAAATGCGCAGTGTCTGAGGACTTCGGGTCCCAGGTTGCCGTACGGCTAAAGGTGACTTTGTCTCCCACGGACCAAGTCGCGCAAAGGCTGCTGGCTGACAGTTTGACTCTGCTGTTGAACTGTACTTCATTGCCAGGAAGCGAGCGCCGGAAGGTTCTCAGACGAGATCCCGCTTTCTTAGGGCGGTAATAGCGTGCACGGGTTGGGAAGGGGCGGTGGGCGAAGCGAAGTGGCTCTGAATCATGCTGGTGAACTGTGGGTACGTCTGTGAAAAGGCCCTGTTTTGCGGAATCGCTGGTCCAGCAGGTACTGGAGGCGTGTTTTGCTACAGACCGAAAACTACATTTCCCAGCATCCTTGCGGTGCTAGAACTACCTTTCCCGAAAGCCTGAGTGTAATTCATCAAGCTTTTTGCTTCCGCGCGCCAACCGGAAAGCTGGGGCTATGTGGAGTCGCAGGGTTTGGTGCCTCCTCGGATTTGAAAGCAGCGGGGGGCGCCGGGTCTTAACCCCCCACGGGCGTTTCTCGCCCGCCGTGCAGAGAGGTGAGAAAAGGCCCCGTGTCACCTATGCCTGAGTGCGCTCTAGGGAAGCGATGCTCGTGCCTGCTTCGGCGAGCGGGAGACAAAGGTGCCACGCCCTCCTCCCCAGTCCACACCTGGCTCTGGAGACTCTGCTGGTGGGTGTCGCCCTCGGAAGGGCGAGGACTGCGAGGGGGACCGCCTTCGTCTTCTGAAAGCTAGCCTCTGAAGGCCTGGGTTTCCTGCCAGGCTTCTTTTTGAGCCCTTGTTTCATTTTTACTGTCAAATGAGGCCGACAATCCCCTCCCTCTTGTAGGTCTGTCAAGAGCAACCCGTAATCTGAGTTTGGGGAGTCCCGATTTCTTCCCTTGTTCAAATTTAGACTGTTATTTAGGTTCGAGCCTCAAGCCCAGGTTTTTGCAAACTGCAGCATATTTAATGTCTGGTCCGCTTTGTTCTCGCTGTAATTTTCAGTAGTCTGCAATCACGTAGCCATTCAAAAACAACAGAACGTGAACACTGGAATAAAGTTTTGAACTAGCTGGAACCCTTTGTGTCCTGAGGACATATTACTTTGTTCTGAAGGACGTTTTCAGAATTTCTTTTCTCCCAATTTTTAAACTTTTTAAGGTTGCCCACAGACGCAGCACTTGGTACTAATCTAAGCATTCTGTGCTCACCTTGAATCTTCAGTGCCAGGTGAAATGAGCTAACCAGTACCCACTGTATTTTGTGCTATTTTGCTCATTGCTTCAATTTTCTCACACAGTGAGACTGCAGTTATGGATCTCCCATCTATAAGACACCTGTTTAGCAGCCAGCGCCCTTCACATGATCTTTAGTTACATATTTAAGTGTTTAGCATACATATACAATATGCTGAACTTTAAAAAAAGGAAGTAGCATTTTTTGAACCCTGAGAAGTCATCCCAGTATCAGTCTTATCTTTGTAAACTTTTAGAGATGTACTTTGTTTACATATTCAAATGAAAATATTAAACATTTTTAGGAAATGAACTTTGAAATCCGTATAATACTGGAAAATGTATCTCCGTAAGTAAATGATAATATCTTAATACTCGAATCTGAGTGTTCTTGGAGAAACTTTAAGTGGCCCCTTAACTCTCATCATTTGAATTGTGTTTATGTTTAAGATTTTTTGAAAAAATCTGTCTCCTGCCTGCTAGTCTATAAAGTCGATGAAAGCATCAATTATGTCTGGTTTTGCTCATCCCTTGTGCCTTAAAAATTGGGAATTTATCAAAACAGGACATTTATTTCAAAAATGTGAAACTTTCCTAGGATTTTAGTGTTGACAACAGTAAATGCTCCAGCATTTAAAATCAAAATTCATTGATAACAATAAAATACTGTGATCCAACTATTTGCCAAGCATTATTCTATGTATCTAAGATACAGTAATGAAAAACAGTCATGGTCTCATGGAGCTTTTATTCTGGTTCACTCATGGAGCTTTTATTCTGGTTCAGAGAGACAAAACAGTAAACAAGATAATGTTTGCTATGCAGAATAATGTTAGAGACTTTTCAGATAAAAAAGTCAAGGACTCAGAGGAATAGATTATCTTGCTTGATATTACAGAATTCCTAAGAGCTGGAACTGTGTTATAAATAGATGGGGAAAAATATTCTTTAGAATTTAAAGTATAAGGCTTCCAGTAGTTACTACTGGAAGAAAAAAACATTGCATTGTCTTCTCTTTTCAGACTTCGTAACCACCACAGCCGAGGAAGGATATGATGTGAGGCGAGTGGACATAACTCCTTTAGAACAAAGGAAATTAACTTTTGATACCCATGCATTGGTTCAGGACTTGGAAACTCATGGTGAGAAACATGGGTACCTCTTGAAAGAAAATTAATAAGTTACCTATAGACAGGACAATATCACCGTTAGGAACAGTTAAGGGTCACCATTTAAATACAAATGCTATCCATAGAGTGGACTATTTTTATGTTCATAAAAATGGTATTGTTCAAAGAATATTTACTGATGAGAAATGATCAAGATATGTTAAGTGAAAAATCATTATATAAAATTACATATATAGAATGATTCCAATTATGTAAAAAAAAAGAGCGAGCACAAAAAATTACCAGATATCAAAATAGTAATTTAAATTATATACCACAGGAACAGAAAAGTTGATTAATAGAGCAGAATATGATTCAGAAACACACATGTATATGGATTTAGCAAGTGATAAGAATGGCATTACAGATTATGGAAAGGAAGATCTATTTAATAAATGAGATATGATAACTGACTAGCCATTGGAAAAAATATATTAGATACCCTTACTGAAAAATAAATTCCAGATTGATTAAAAACTAAATGTAAAAAAAAAAGAAACTAAAAGGAAAAACTAAAAAAATAACTAGAATATAATATTTTTAGATTTTTAGAGCAAGTAAGATGTAAAACTCAAAAGCAATGAAAGACTGACAGATGTGACTACAGAATATTTAAATCTATATAGCAAAGGATATCCATAAAGTTAAAAATGTTAGCAACACACATGACAGTGAACCTATTGCTTTAATATACAAAGCTCATATGAATAAGAAACAGTTAACCAATTTTATAGAAAAATGGGCAAAGGCTATAAACAGCACACAAAAAATAACTATAAATAACCAGTAAAGATGCTTGAACATAGAACTGGAAATTTTAAGTACAAAGTAAAATAACAATGCAGTACCATTTTTTATAACAATTATACACTCAAAAATAAAGACTAGTAATATCCAGTGTTGATGTAGACTGGGGAAATGGATCAGTGAGAATTAAAATTATTGAGTGCTTTCAGAAAATAATTTAGCATTATCTGTCAAATTTTTAATTGTAAACATTTTTTTAAAGAGTAAAACAATTTATAAGGGAAGTTATTCCAGTTGTCTATTCTGAAAAGGATGTGTACATTTTCAAAAAGATTAATACCTGTTTGCTGCCCACAGGATTTGACAAAGCACAAGCGGAAACAATTGTATCAGCATTAAGCACTTTATCACATGTCAGCTTGGATACTATTTATAAGGAGATGGTCACTCAAGCTCAACAGGTAAGATTTTCATTTCCATCACTTCTGACAGTTTCATTAGCCAGTCTTTTTTATAATTGCATTTCTGTGTACCTACTCACCACCCAAACACCCCGCACCTTCCTTTTTGTTCTGTCTAAAGGAACCCAAAACAGACAAACAAAAAACCCTTTAGTATAAAGTCAGTATCCAGAGAGATTAAGAAGTTAGAACAGTCATAACAGTTATGGTAACACAGAGAATGAAATTTTGTTAAATCTTTCATTGTGTGAGATAATTATATTATTTGAATCAAGATGGTGGTAGATTGTTAGTGAAACAATGTTTTCCCTGTTGAAAGCCCACCACAGTAGAAGAGCTAACCCTTCTATGTAATAAAAATATTTTACTGAAGTCATGTGTATATTGTATATTCTGCTTAATTTTCACACTTAGAAAGCTGGAGGGATTTATATGGCTGGGAAGGACTTCATAAATCACCTGGCTAAGATGCTTTAATTTGACTGGATACACACATCCTTTAAGTCAAATAATGCCATTTACCAAGAGATGATCAGAGAGGTTGAGTAATTTGCAAGAATTGTCATTGGTGCAATGGATGAAAAGCAATTTTATATAAAGGATAGAATTAGCTCAATGAGCTTAACCGTGGATTGTTCATAGTCTGTCATCATGAATTAATTCACTATGTTTAAGAATATGTTTTCTTTCTCTGGTTATATTTTTTAAGTTTCACATTTAGGCTTCCTTCCTCAGATAAACATTTCACAACAGAGAGAAATTAAGATTTCTTTCTTAAATAAAATTAGAAGCTTTTATGTAAAACTTTATTAAAGGTCATGAAGGATCGAAAGCTTTTTAAAGATTTTTACAATAATCTCCAATTAGACATTTAGAATTAAAAGCATTCCACCCTGAGTTTTAACTTACCTATAAATTTGTGTTTGCATTATTTTAGCTTATTCAGAATAACATACTAAGTTCACTAAAGAAAAAGCCAGTCATTTAATTCTCCCAGACCTCTGAGCTATCCAAAAGTTGATGGAGCTACTAACATTTTTAATAAAGTAATCTACTCTTAAAGAAGACTTTTACATTTACCTATAATATAATCAGTGAATTAAAACTGTGGTTTGAGAGATTTTTATCTTGCTAGGACCATTTAATCACACATTAAAAAAGTAGGATTGGATGTAGGAATATTACTGTTAACTTTTTTTTTTTTATTACTGGTGTGTAAAGTAAAATCTCATTCCATCCTTGAGCCGATTTAATCCTCATGCTGACCCAACCTCTGGGACAGAATAAGGCACAAAGATGTCATGAAAGGTGGGGCTGAGGCTCAAGGCTATCAAACAAGCTTTGTATTTGATCACTTCAAGAAGGGCCATATTAAGTCAAGTTGGTTCATATTTTCTGGGGGCTCTCACAATAGTTAACAATGAGCACTTTTAATAGATTCCCACTGAAAGTTTTTGAAGCTGGATACCTTCAAAAACTGTGCTGTTTTGTAAGCCTTTTTGAGTCATAAAGAAGGAAAGTAAGATAAGAATAGGCTATTAGGATCACAGTACAACTCTTTATTCTCGAGTTCAGACTCCACAAGAAATCTGTAATTAAATTTTCAACTATTCTCCATGTAGTCTCACTAATAACATTTTATTAAATATTTAAATAAAGATAACATATTTAATGTCTTAGAATGCCTTCAAAATGACATTTTGGGTGAACAGGAGTGACAACCCACAGAGCTACTTCTGTATGCCTTCTGAACTAATTCTCATGAATATTTCAAACAGAACTGCATAAAAGAAAATGAACCCCTATCTCCAATAATAAAGATGAGGGTTAAGGAAGGTATAAGACTCAGGGATGTCTATTGTACAAAGTAAAAAATACTTGCACTATCTCATTTAATTCTCAAAACAACTCTATAAGGTATAGGTACTGTTATTATTTCCATTTTACTAATGATGTCAAAGAAGTTAAATAACTTGCCCAAAGTCTCACAGTGAATGGCAGCATTTGTATTCAAACTCAGGCAGCCTGACTCTAGAATTTACATTTTTAACCTCTACTCCATGTTACTGCGCCATCCGAGAGTTGTTATTGGAGAAGATTGTGCATTCCAGACTCTTTGAAGACTGAGTCATTTCTTGGTCATGCGTCTGGAACTGTTATACCTTCTGTTTTCTAAAAGTCAAGTGAGTTTTTGAAATAATCTTTCTAGGCCATATCGATCAGTGGAGGCCTATAACCCCAACAGCACATTCCTGGCCACAAACTGTGACAAAAAATGGGAATTCCACTAGTAATCCTGTTCTTGTTTGGACTTGTTTTATTTATAAACCCTGTTATAGAGGATCCTTTTCAAGTTTACACTCATTTGCTTTTTCTTTTGGTAAAGAAGGATAAATGATGAGTCAACAAGCTACCTAATTATAAGAATTTTAGTGTAAAAAAGTTATATTTTCTTTGTAAGGCTGCATTAAACATGTCTACAAAAATGTCCCTCCCTAGCAAAGCTTATAAATATATCAGGGGCCACCTTTTCTTTTACAAAGGAAAGATAACCAGGAATTTAACACTAATTATGTTATGCCCACAGGAAGTAGTTATCTAAACCATACTTCTATTTTGTTTTTACTACCTGACTTCTGAGTCTTATCCAGTACCCTGGAATTTTCCAATGGTAGAAAATCTTTCAAAGTTAAAGTAATAAAAAAGATAACAAAGCCCCTTCTATGGAGGCATTAAAAAATACACACACTGTCTCTCTGTCTCTCTCTTCTAGGTGTTAAGTAAGCATATGGGGGGATTCTTTCATTATCAGACATTTATTTCTCTTCACTGAGAAACACTTTCTTCCTTTAATATCCTGTTCCTTTCAATTTTGATATTTCATATATGTAGGTTTCATACATTTTTGTCCTGTTTTTTACTTAGCTGTGCAACATTATATTTTATAGCATGATAAGAAACTTTTAAGTTTCATGAAAACAATTCCATGTAAGGGGATGGCTTCCATAGATCTCTAGGTTATATTATTTTGTTTTCTAGGAAATAACAGTACAACAGCTAATGGCTCATTTGGATTCCATCAGGAAAGACATG
This sequence comes from Pteropus vampyrus, assembly GCF_000151845.1. Taxonomy (NCBI): domain Eukaryota; kingdom Metazoa; phylum Chordata; class Mammalia; order Chiroptera; family Pteropodidae; genus Pteropus; species Pteropus vampyrus. Next base: position 2,206,893 of record NW_011888999.1, on the reverse strand, counting down.
GTCATCCTAGAGAAAAGTGAATTTGCAAATCTGAGAGCAGAGAATGAGGTGATATACAAGTTTCAATTTATTACTAATAAAATAACTGATTTTATAAGTAGCCTACTTGGTGAATAATAGACCAAATGATAATTTTCTGTGGTTATTAAATAGTTATGTACAAGTTTTTAGATAAAAATATACTATGTTTAACCATACCTAATGTTTCTATGTATAAAGCAGTTTCTTGCATACTAAATAAGAATTGTATCTTATATGTATAAAAGTTACATAAAAAGGAAAATCTCCGAGCTCTATATATTTTATAAAATTGTAGCATAGCTCATAGTATAATGTTCTGAGCTGAAAGTAATGTGGTATTTTCCATTTTATTTAATTCTGCACTAATTAGTTTTATCACTTAAGAGAAAAATGTATTTTTGTAATTCATTCAGAATTTCATTATCCACTAGCTTAAATATTTTTAAATTTAGAATATCAATCATTTAAAAAGGTAGAATACTAAAACATACATTTTCTAATGTTTGGTTCATAAGAATTGTTTTCTGAATGTGATGAACTATTCTTTTTTTGTCTTTATTTTTAATCAAATTCTGTATTAGAAATCCATAGATTGTCCAGTTTTTGCTAATCCAGGGTTTTAAGATTTTATGAATAAATCATAATATGGGCTTTGGTTTAATGCCAATTATGTGTGATCTTTCTTATACCTAGAAAATGAAAACTGAATTAGAACATGTTAAGCAACAACTAATAGTAAGTGAAACTTTTTTTCCATTTCAGAATATTTTATTAATTTCAGGACAAATATTTATTACAAGATCACTTTTTAAATATTTTTATTTCCTTTAAAGAATGAAACCAGTCGAATCAGAGCAGATAATAAACTGGACATCAACCTAGAAAGGAGCAGAGTAACAGATATGGTAATGTTCTTTTAAATGATTATTTATTCCTTTTTGATTACATTTAGTCTTTTTTTGTTAAGCTCCTGATGCATCATATCCTTTAGTTTACAGATCAAGAAAAGAAACTTATGGAAGCAAGCACAGAATTTACCAAAAAGGTAAACTGGTATGTAAAAATTTCTCTTTTGCACAGCTCTCTTGCTTTGTATAACTGCTTTTATGTGTATCATTTTACAAGTTTGGACTTTAAAGAACTAGACCTATAGGATTCCTTATTTCCTCATAGCTATTATAGTTAACCAGTACTGTGGGGAAAGCTGCCACGACGTGGATGGTAGCACCTCAGTTGTGACCTATGAGTCAGAATGAAGCTTTCCAGGTAGCATACTTTCTTTTTAACTAAATTATTTTTATATTAACAAGAACTAGTTTTTAAAAAATAAGGAGTTACAATTAGTATTTAAATGAGTGCCTAGATTCAATTAAATAATTATATTTAAATTTTAAAAGATAGTAAATATTTGAGAGCTTATTATGTGTCAGATACTGTTTTACTTGCTTTTACTTCTATTAATTAATCCTGTCAGCCTCTGTGAGGCCCGCAGTCTTATTCCCATTTTACCAATTTAAAATATGAAGCACAGGGAGTTTACGGTCACACAGCTAATATGTGTTAGAGCTGGGATATGAACCTGGATTTTAAACCCTATTCTTATAACTACTGGTCAGCTCAGTAATCCTAAATTGTAATCATTAATCTTTATAGCTTGAGTAAAACCCACCTTTCTGGCTCAGCCTAGTCCTTAAAAGTTAAAAGCCGTTTTGTCTACATTCTAACAAAAGAGACAGCACTTCTTCTAATAATTAAATAGAAGGGAAGGTCCCATTTGTCTTTCTCATTAATCTCTTACTTTTTTGGCAATATAAAGGAGCTAAGAAAATAAAAAAATTCTCACAGCTAATTTCTGAGTACCATCTTCTTTCTCTCTTCCTCTTAGCTCCTATACACATAGTATTCATTGTTACCCAACAAGCTTTTCTGCCGTTTAATATTGATGCCAGTTCATATTATAAATCAGGTTGTTTTTTTTTTTTTTTTTTTTTTGCAAAATATAAACTTTTAACTCTTATATCTTAAGGACTTTATATACATAAAGTGATAGTTCTGTGACTAAAATTTTTTCTTCTTGGTTTAACCTCTTATATAGTTAGGTCTCAAATATCTTACTATAAGGCTTTTACTAGAAATTGCCCAAAATGTGATAATCCTAAGAAATGACCTCCAAATATCAAAAAAGAAGGAATGTTTTTGTTGGTTTGTAATGCTCACATAATGTTTTTTTAAATACATATCAAAGTGTTTTTACTGTGTTTCCCCAGTTTTTTGTAATATAGAATTTGCCCATAAGTATAAAGGTTTCTAATGTAAATATTTTGTCCATAATACATAAGAACAAAATAACTGTCTTATTTATCCTTTTTACTATAGGATGCCAAAACCAAAAGTACTATTTCAGAGACCAGTAATAAAATTGACACTGAAATTGCTTCTTTAAAAACACTAATGGAATCTAACAAACTTGAGACAATTCGTTATCTTGCAGGTAAGGCTGTGTTTGTCAGTGAAAGGAATTACTGTCATTTGATTTTCAGATCTGTCAGCTCATACCTCCCAAAGTAACTATGGCCAACACAGAAGAAAAATGGAGGTGCTAGAACAGGTTCCCCTTTATTGCTTGGTCCTCTGCAGTGCATGAAGAATCTAAGTTTGAAAAGCAACAACTTTATAAGTTTAACAGGCAGCTCTGCAACTTACTAATAGGAAAAGTGTATGGATATTAAAGAAATAAATACAAGTACAAAATGATGCAAAGATAACTGGATATTCCACAATGAAGAAAATAAAAATAGTATTTTTATAGCTGTGCTTTCCATAAGAACTTGAGTGGACCTACAGGGAAAGATAACTAAAATAGATATAGGCCATTAGAAATAGCAAGCAAAAGTGGGGGAAATTGCTTGCTACCTTGAATCCAACTGACCAAGCACAGATATCACCCAAACATTATTTATCCTATACTGAGCTCCTGAGTACTAAGTGACCTGACCCAATTACAGAGCACCCAAGAGGGTTGAAAAAATGCCCTAGTCAAGTAGTACTTTTTTCTTTTTTATAAATAGTCTATTTTCATTAAAAATTGTTCATGTAATTCAAAAATAATATAGTAAAAGTGAAAGTCTTCCACTTCTTCCCCATCGATATTTACTATTAGTAGCATATATCTTCCTAGGCTTTTTCTTCTTTATATAAACATTACAGATTTTTTAAATAGATATTATACAGACTATAATTTTTAAAAATTTAACCATCTTGAATATCCACATCAATAGACATCTTTTATTAGGCAGCATAGCATTCCATTGCATGAAATTGCCATCATTTGTTTATTTAAACCTCTGACAGACATTCTGCTTCCAGTTTTTCATTATTAAAACTATATTGCACTGAATGGCCATATATATGTTTGTGTTTGAGTAAACACACGTACACACTCACATACCTACCTACTTACCTCTTTGTGCCCTCGTGCTAGTATAATAAATTGCTAAGCACATCTAAACTTTTGGGTCAAAAAGATAAGCACATTTAAAATTTGTCATATTATTGAATTGTCCAAAATAAAATTGCCAGTTTATACCATCAGTGGTTAGGGGCAGCCACTAATTATGTAGAGATGGCAGTAGGAGTTAAGATAGAGCCCCAGCCCTCAGCATTGCACACCCCCTTTATCTTTTAAACTTAATGGCTCAGCTTATTTTCAAAATATTGGACTTCTGCCAAAGATTCATTTGAAGAAAGGGTCCTAAGGTTAAAAAAAAGTTTTGAAAAACCTCTATTCTAGCAAAGTCTCTGGAACTGGAAATTAGTGATAATGCTCAGGGGAAATTTCCAAACAGCGTAGTCTGGAGTGTTTGTTCTCACTTTCAGAATAGCAGCCCAGGTTAGGGAGAGCTTTAAATTCCACTCAGCTTCCTCTACAATATTTACCTAAAGAATCAATATCTTAATTAAAAATAAAAAGCTTTTTTTATCCTTAGTTTGAAGATGGTGATGGTCTTCAGAAAGCTTTCATTCAGTAGTGGATATGTCCAAGTCTGCCTCTAATAGACTTAATGGCAGTGGCAAAAGAAATTAGCAAGTCATTGTTTAGAAAAATACCTTTCCAAAGTTATCTTCCTTTTCTTTTTTTCATTGAGAATTTGCAACAAACAGTTCTAAAGGCATTTTCTTTCTCCTTCCTTATCCTCCAAATATATGATTACTGCTCTAGTTACTGGTAGCCTTTTAGGAAATCTGAATCCCACACTCTCAGCAGGTAGGAAGTTAATGTCATGAGTAGATCCTTGGGTCCTATAATATCTGATATACTGCCAATAAGACAGTAATTCTCCACTTATCTGAGGTTCACATACTAAATTCAATCATGAGCACAGGAAAAAATATTAATAAAGCCCTAGCTTTAAAGATCTTGCATTTCCCTTAGAGAAGAAATCCTTATGAAACTACAGATCTTAATCATTTCGGTGATTTGGTTTCCTAGCATGTATCAGTCAAGGCTCTGTTTCAAGTTATCATGCTTCCAACTGAACTAAATTAGGCATAAAGGGGAATTTATTGGCCTATGAATTGAATTATGGAAGGGTAGAAGTATAGCTTGACCCCTGGGTTAACTGGAATCACAGCTTACTCTGTATCCTGTCTCTGAATATCTGCCTCATTTTCTTATACCAGCTTCCACCTTGAATTAGAAACACGGCCACCAGTAGCTTTCAGACTCATTATTCCAGTTTTACCAACCAAGAAAAATTACCCCATTCCTTAGTTCCAATTCAGAAAATCCCAGGAAAGAGATCTGAATGGCCCATCTTGGGTTAGATACCACCCTTTGACCCAGTCGTTGTTGCCAAGGAGGCAAGAGCTGTAAGATAATGGCAGTTTACATTTAATTATACAGTTATTGTGTCTGATTCTGTTCTGGGCTGATAAATAATAATACAGTCTAACAGAGTACTTAAGATGTATCGGGCATGTGCTCACTTGAGCAATTTAAATATATAGGAAGTGTTCTAGACAGGCCATAGAAGATAAATTTGAAAGCAGTTTGGGGTGGCACAATGACAGCAATGAGAAGTAACAGGTGACAGCAGAAATAAAATAAACAAATACAGTAACCATTGTGTTGTGTATTCTAATAAAAGAATGAAATACCTCTTCCTCACAATAAAGTACTCATTTATTTAGTAGTCTAAGACAATTTATCAGCTATTTGGGTTAGCAAAGAATATAACCACCTAGACAGCACTTAGTGGCTCAAAAAAAAATTGACAGATCGAGTCCTTCAGGTGACAAGGGATAAATAAGGATAACAATGGTTTTTTTGTTTTTTTTAAACAACTTTGGAGTCAGGTACATAAATTTGGGTTTGTTTCTCATCTATACAATGGGAATAATATCACCAACCTCATAGGGTTTTAATTATGGTTAAGGTAATGTACATAATTGCCCAGCACACAGCCTGGAACATGGTCAACAGTGACTTGACCATATGGGGGAATATATAGTTGACCAAGTCAAGAAACTCAGTATTCTTTATCCTCAAATGTCCTGCTTCCTTAATGTGTCTTAGACCTAGTTAAAATTAAGGAAGCGATGTCATAAACTAAGTTTCAGTAAGTAGTAGGATAAAATGAGATAATGTGTAATTAAATGTATACATTAAAATTAGGATAGCTTTACTCTGAAAGGCTGTTTCTTGTGTCTTTGGTCAAAGAAGTTTGCCTGTTGTCTCAGATTCTCTATTTTAAAAGCCATGACTGTTTAAATAAACTAGAAACCAGGGAGTCCCTAAAAGCATCACCCAGATTGAGCCTCCTAATGAGAACAGGAAGGTTTTCTGTCCAGACTGATGTAACAAAGAGCAGGTGGCATATTAACTGTTAAGGAAGCCTGATGCTTGTTCTATCTTTTCTCCTAACTCAATGATATTTTTTTTAAAGGTTTTCATTAAAATTTCATTTTTTATTTATAAATTTTAGTAATTATAAGAAAAATTATATTGAAATGTATTAAAAAAGTCAATTAAAATTTTCTCATGGATTATGTCTTTTACAAGCTTAGCTGCATAATTTTTTAATGTAGATAAGTTTTTCACTTACAATATCTGAAATTAGAGTTCATAATTGTTTAGTCAGTTAATAATGCTAATGTTAATAATGATTTTAAAGATTGTTTATATTCTAACTGACATATGACCTACATTTTAAATTATCGTTATCCTTATCTGGTTTAAAATATAGGAAGCTTTTAAGAAGAATTGGTATTAATCCTGCCCTAAAGGATATTCTTTATCTTTAGCTTAATTTTCTAGGGAATGAAAAACCTAAAATAGAAAATTGGTTGGATTTCCTGTTTTTTTGCTCTTCATTTAAATTGAAGGTGACATCATCGTGTTTGTTTCTGCAAAATAATCACAAATACATGACCTGTAACATGGTTTCTTCTTTTCACAGCCTCGGTGTTTACTTGCCTGGCAATAGCATTGGGATTTTATAGACTCTGGAAATAGCAGTGAAATGACTACATTATGCTCCTACTGCTGCTGCTATTGACTTCTTAGAACACTGCACCAGGATAAATTTGCTTTGAGCATTGAAAGTTGCAGCAAAACTTTAATACAACAAGATTATTCCAAGTACATATGGATTAAAAAGAAATGTTTTACAATGAGATGTATTTTGTCTTTTTTATGTGTTTTTATTATGTTGAAAAGCTGCCATCAAAACTTGATTAGTTTGATATAGAAGGGACTTTTGTCTTTAACCTTTTGAAAGCTGAACTAGAGTTTTCTTCTGCTTGCTTGAACAACTGTGTAAATCATATAAAAGTTCCTTGGTATCTGCTACCTACATACTTTGTTATTGTATTCAACTTCCCTGATAACTATTGCACAATTACCTTTTCATATGAAATAAAATGTAACAAAGTTGTTTCGATTTTAAAAGTGAGTTACCATATAGCTGGAGATTGCTTTGGGTTTTTTTTTTGACACTTAAATTCAGTAAATGTATATTGATATATATTCCCTACTCTCAAGAAGACCATGGGAAAATTCATACTTTTATTGTTATTGGGTCTACTACATTTTTTCTTTATATAATAGTATCTATTAAAAGTATACATGTAATTTCAAGGAAAGTACAAAATGTTTTCAACTCAGACCTTCAGTTTTATCCAGATAAGGAGCCAAAGCCAGGAAGTGCTTAACATTGCAAAAGATTTAATAATGCTTTGGCAATAGCTTTAAAAGTTTGATAATCCACAATTTATTCAATATATTAAAAATAACCCCATTATTTGTTTAGAAGAATAGAGCAGTCAAAGACTGGCCTATATGGTCCAGTGAGAGAATAAGAGGCTATCTAACTAAATTTTCTTCAAAGATACAACTGCTGGGTTGTTTTCAAAACATAACTCTTCATATTTTAACATCCTGATACATTTTGATTAATTTAATTTCTACCTCAATCCTCTTGCCTAAGAAAATTCTCAGCACATTGTAGATAAATTTTTATTGGATCAATAAATAAGGATTACTAGGTTCCATTTTAATAAACTACAATGTATGCTTGGTAAGTGCCAGACAACATGGCTGGTCCCCATGTGCACAAAGGTGAACATGGTTTCATTCTCATAGAACTGATCATCTTAGTGGAGAAGACAGACAGTAAACAAGTAAATTGGTTTAAATTTAAAATATGCTAAAATATTGAAAGCATATAGAGAGCACTCATTCTGTTCTGCTCCTGCGGGATCAGATTCAGCCCCTGCAAGGGGAAGCCTGCCTGGTACAGTGATGCTTGGGCAGGATTAATAAGTGTCCAATTCTGGAGTTTAGTGACAGGAAACTTACTGGACTAAAGATATAAATCATATTCTCCAATATCAGTTTTATCAGTAAACCAAAGGTACTATTTAGCACTTTATATACCGATTCATTTGTTCTTTATCTCAATTAGGTTCACAACCCAGATAGGAAGGAGTGGTGCCATTTATTGGATCTCCTCAAACCTCAACTTATATGCACGTTTCCAGTTCACAGCCACTAATGAAATAGATCTTCTGTTCACTCTTCAGGGATTTAGCAAGTGAAGTGCTTGCATCCAATAATGAACATATAAACCATACCCTATTCCCATTACTTCTAGATCCTGTATCTTTTCCATGGAAATTTCATTTTGGTGTTCTGGAGTTTAGATAGATTTTTGTTTAGAGAATAGAAATATCCGAATGAAGAAAGATGAGGGGATTGTGTTCCCATATACCTCAAAACTTTTCCAGCACTTGCACTCACTATGAAATAGCTATTGTTGTGTACGTCTGTTTCCTATACTGAAATATTGCATTCTCAGAAGGCCTCTAAGTATATATAAGGTACTTGATAAACTCCTGGGGAATATATGATATGAACAGACCTCAGCTGACCTTCATCCAAACTTTTTAATATTTTAAATATTTTATTATGAGTGTGCTGAGAATGTTGCATTTATAGTTTCTAAGAACACTAGACTTTTGGGGGATTTTTCTGTTGGTGGTAAGTCTCTAAGAGGATTAGTTAGCTTCACCTTGTCTATAGCCATAGACTAGATTTTAACTTGCCCATTCACACTACTTGGGAAGATTATGTAAGGACTAGTCAAGAGTCAGTAAAAACCCTTCAACATATTTGAAAAACAATTCAAAGCTTATAATGCCCATTTTGTCGATCTTTAAGAATTTAAATATGTAACATCTTAAGTTTTAAAGTTTTAAATATTTAAAAGATTTCAATATATTTTAATAAAAAAAAGAAAAAATGAGGCAGTGAAAAAGGTTATGGATCATCAAGGCAGAAATTAGTGATTGTTATTTTGTAGGATAGCTACTATTGACTATACAACAGTGAATATGCTAAAAAAAATATGTATCTACTCACCTATTTTTCACAGCAGTTCTTAGGCAAGTGGTATTATCCTCATTTTACAGCTGAAGAAATAAGCTAATCAAAGTTAAGTAACGTGTCAAGGTCACACAGCAGATAAGTGACACAGACTTTAACTCCAAATCTCATATTAATACCCTAGTAATCTCAAATTGAGTCTTCTGTCACAAGAGCTGAATAAACAATCTACTGAGGCATGGGGGAAAATACTAGAATTTCTACTTACGTCTCTTCATAAAACACCTTTTTCACTTCTGTTTTTTTCATTAATATAATGTGACACAATAAATATAAATTTGATCTGTCTTCAGTTCCTGGCTCAGAGCTCCTAAAACCCTTGTAATTTCCTGAGTGATAGAGGTGATAGCAAGCTTTTGTTTTCCTGGCACACAGCTCATAAAATCCTTGAAATCTCCCAAGTAACAAGAGTGTCTATGCTGAGATGACTGGTGGCTGGGATTCCCTATATAGCTTCAGAATGTGCACTGGTTGCCAGAAAGAACAAAACACGAATAGAGAGTTGAAACTTTCAGTCTCCCCTAGCCCCTACCTCAGCCTCCAGGGAGCAGAAAGAAAAGGAGAGGAGCTGGAAGCTGAGTTCAATCACCAATGGCCAAACCAGTGAACACATCGAGGTGCTGGGAGGGTGACGCACGCAGAGAGGGCACTGAAGCTGCACACACCTACCTCTCAGTCCATACCTGGCCTTATGCATCTCTTCCATTTAACTGTTCCTGAGATATACCCTTTTTAATAAACTGGTAATAGTAAGTAAAGTACTTTCCTGAGTTCTGGACCTGAAGAGGGTGTTACAGTAACCCCCAAATGTACAGCCAATCAGAAGTATCAGTGACAACCTGGGACTTATAAATGGTGTCTAAAGTTGGAGCACTTTTGTGAGACTGAGCCCTTAACCTGTGGCATCTGTCACTAACTCTGGGTACTTAGCATCAGAACTGAATTGCTGAACACCCAGTTGGTGTCCTGAAAAATCAGAATGGTTGTTAGTGCTGGCAAACACCCTACATAACATGACGATTATACACACACACACACACACATACACACACGTGTATATATATATATGATTTATAATTAAATAATTTATGATTTATAATATATATTACATACATTTATAATACATATGATTTATAGTTAAATACACATAATTTGGGGGTTGCATTACAATGTAGATTTAGCTGCTATAATAAAATGCAAAATAATAGTGGCTTAAAAAATATAGAGGTTTATTTTTCTCTGACCTACAATCAAAGTGTAAGCATATCAGGGTTAATATTTCAGCTCTATGCATCAAGAACTAGGCTCCCACTTATGTTATTGCTCTACCATCTCTGGTGTTGCCCTCGTTCACTGGACCTTGGTCCAATACTCAAGATCCAATAACACATCCACATTCCAGAAGAAGAAATGGGCAAGAGGTGGGCAAATCCTTTCTCTTTAGGGGCATGACCCTGAGGTTACATGTCATTTTTGCTCAGTCTATTGCCCACAACTTGATATCTTAGACGCAAAGGAGGCTGGAAAGTAAGTCCTTATCCTGAGCAGCCGCAAGCCCCCATAAGTCCTAATAATACAGAAAAAGGGGAGAACAGATATTGGGGAACAACCGGAGAACCACTGCCAGAAGGGTACATACTTCTATTACAACAGTTTTTTGATATTTCCTACCTCACTGGTACAGAGAGAGACTAGAGACATGGGAAAACCAGAGCAAGTATAACAGACTTTTTCCAGGGTTGGGATTAACTTTTGGGTCACCAAACTAGAAGGAAAAAGTAAGGCGATATGTCCCAGAAGGTGAGGGAAATATATTTGTGAATTCCAGTCATGGTTAAGAATACAGACTCTGAACTTTCTCTGTTAAGATCAGAATCTTGGCTCCACATTGCTATGTGATTCCGGACAAATTATTTAATCTCTATGTATAAAATGTATCTATCACATATAGCTGTTGTGAGAATTGAGAGAATATCTGTAAAGGACTTGGCACAGATCTCACACATAGTAAATGCCCAATAAATGTTGACAAATATTATTACTACAGATTGAAAGTCTATTGGAAACCAAAGAGAAACTAACAATAATGACTAGAAATATTATCAAAAGGATTTTAACACTTCCTTACAGATCCTTAACCAGCCTGTACTGGTCTTAGCAATCACATTCATTCATATCAGGGCAAACTGGTTCTGATGATACTGTGTCAAATGGCATTTAGCGTCCATGTAAGGTATGTGCCAGGGCCTAGAGGGTGGGCAATCTGGTATATGGCAAGAAGGCCTCTGCCAGTGAAGCCCAAAGCTGGCAATCAGCTCTTCAGAGGGAAGGATGATCCAGACAATTGCCCTAAGAGAGTGACAAATCTTTGCTAGGTCAAGGAGAAGGGAGTTGGAATAGGAAAAGCGAGGGAACTGAAGTTAGAACTAAAATGAAATGCCATGGTTGTTTTTCGGTCAACAAAGTCAAGGGGGAAAAAAGGGAAGAAAAAATAATAAAACCATCTGCTTTTTATACTGTCCAATCTGCCTCATCTCTATATTCTTTTCTTATAGAGCTTGCGAGACAGAACAATGGTTGAATTCTATAGCAGATTATCTAAATGGGTATTCTTAACAAGCACACATTAATTTTTTTCCTTTTACAAGCAATGACTTTCATTTTTTGTAAAACTTTCCTCAGTGAGATATTTCGTTGTTACTGTAAAGTTGTCCTTTTCTAAAACTTACTGGTCTTATGTTCCATTTTCTCCCAAGTCCAGATGCTTTTTAAAAGTAAAGTTTTTTGAAAAATTAAGAAAAAGAAAACATATCTACACTAGTAGCAAAGTCTAGAAAGTAAAGAAACATACAATTTTATTATGAAGCTAGAAGAGAATTTTTAATAATTTTTAATATTTAGAATAATTTTTAATATCTAGAACTGGATTTCTTTTTATTATTAGACTGTACTATATTATATTTTAAAGCTTATGTGAATATTTTCAAAATTAATATTCATAAGTATAGAATCTTGATTTGCCAACATAAATACATAAAAGAGTATATTGGGAGAGGGAGTAAGTATAATTGAATCCCTATAGTTTTAATGATCTCTTTGATATTATGTAATGTATTTCAGAATTGGAGTAATAGCATATCAGAGTAATATTGAGAGGAGTTTAATAAACATTTACATCAATTTTTAAAAGAAAAAAGAAAAATCAAGCAAGTTTATTTAGAATTATTTCAGTGATTAGTACCTTCTCACAAAAACTCCCCCAGAAGACACTTTTTTCTTCACTTCCCTCTTCTCTTTGCTTGACTCACAAGAATAGTCATCTTCCTACAAAGGAAGACAGCCAGATAAGATTTCCATTCTAGACACATTTTCATCTTTCTACATTATCTGTTCCAAAAGAAAAAATTTAACATTACTAATATTTTCACTTCCAGATTAAATTTCTTTTAGGATTTTGCATAAATAAATTCTTAAAACTGAGTACCAGAGCCTCATATTGTACTGATTTACAAGACCGAGAGGCACCTTGAGAAACCATCCAGTACTATCTCTAACACCTTATTATTTCTGCTTCTTTCTTAGATTAACATTTCATAATATATTGCTAACTAAAATGAAGAAAGTGTTAGCATGTCATCTTTTGGATTCTGTGCAAGCCCCATAGTACTAGAACTCATATATCCTGGCTCCTCCATTTCCTCCTTTGTGTTCACACAACATTCATTCCTCTACTGTTCTTATCTCATTTTCCACTTTGCCCTCCCATCCACTGTTTCTGAGTATTTCTTATCCATCATGGTATTCCCACTACCTGACACAGAAGATTCACTTAATAAATGCTAAGGGAAGAAGGAAGAGAAGGATAGAAGCTCAGTGGATGTTCACTGGATGTTAATCATCTTTGAATAATGCTTCCAGTGAAAAATGCTCTGCACCCAGTTGAGCAAGACACATATGAACGCGGAGGCTCCAAGAATGGCACAAGGCATATATCCATGGGTAGAGCTCATGGCTGGAGTTACTATTTCCCAGGGTGTTCCTGCCTGCACCTTCACTAATGAGGTCAGTCAGCTTAACTTGAATGGTAGTGTACAAACATGGAAGTAAGCTGCCATTATCCCAACACCACCTGAAAAAACTAGAACCACATGTCTGTTCTCTGCCCACCTCTCAGCTGCAAACATGAGAGAGGACTAGATGGAGAATCTGGTAGCACAGGGTAATACAGATGGTCTCTGCCCTTGAAAAAGCATACCAACTGGTCGAAAGACCAATAACAACAAACCTTTCCTTGAGACTTGGCATATGGTACCACTGTATTTCATACTTTACAAATTTAACAAGGTAAAGCAGGTAGTATTACCAACATTTTAAAGAAGTCTAAGAGGTTAAGCAACTTACCCAAAGGCAGGATTCAAATCTAAATTTTATCTGACACCAAAGTTCATGTTATAACCATTCCTCTATCCTGTCTTCTAGCAAAAGCAAACAACAACAAAAATATGCTCAAATATTCAGTTCCTACAACTGTCCTGTATACACTACACTATAGTATACAAAAGGAGTAAGATATGGTTTCTACTGAGGAGTCTGTGGTAGATAGTAAATACAAAAGCAAATGCTCATTTCAACACCCCCACCCCCAAGTTTCAGGAGGTTGTCAAGATCATTAGGGGATGGAGATGTAAAGATGTCCATGAAAAAAAAAAAAAAAACACTGAGATAGGGCAGGATCATCCAACAATATGAAATTAGAGAAAGAACACAGAAAATGTAAGGAAAGAGAGGTAGCTATTTGTCAGAGGTAGCTAATTTTCTAGAAACAGCAATAGTTATTTTCCTTTATCTACCTTTCATATATGCTACTGCCAAAAGAGCTTTTAAAAACTCCAAATACTCTGAAGATGATTAAATACCAAAGCCTCTACTAACACCAAATACATAACTTGTTCTGTGAAACCAAGCCTTACTATATAACTTCTTCAAAAAAATATGTGCTTATTAGCACTCAACAGGCCTCCAGTAAGTGTTCGTTGAAATTTACAAACTTTCAAATTTCTGAAGTACCTGCATTTAGTGAATATTCTTCACCAAAGTTACTCATTTCCTTATTGCAAATTATACCTAGAAACAAATTTCTCCTTAATACATGTTTTCTCCTAAATACAATAAAAAAGAACTATAAGATTGAGATACTGAATATATAAATCATGATGCCTAGGCATCAAAAGCAATTCTAAGGGTAAATGCAGTCTAATATTATGACAAAATTAAACAATCCCTGTGTGAAAATGTATATATTTTAAATAAAAAATAGTATTTTTTGTTCTGAAAGAATTTAGAGGTTTGATGAAGTGATTAATAATACTATACATGAAAGTATTGACACAGGTTATATATCTCCAAATTATTGCTTGAGTATATAGAATTCTTTTTTAAAAAAAATTTCAATACAATCTGAGAAGTTCTGGGAAGTATATAAACCTAAAAGAAAATAAATCCCATCTTTCTGATTACAAGAACAGACTCTTCTTAACAAGAATGTCAAAAGAGTATAATGAAAGAGAGGAGAGAGTGAGAGCGAGAGCGAGTGCGAGAACAAACATCTGGAACTTCTCTAGACTAAAAGCTCAGCTTGGATAAGCTCACTTAAGCCCTCAAATTATTCCAAGGATCATTATAGGTTTATAGGCTAGAATATCAAAGGACAGAGAAAAGCCCAGAGGAGATCAAATTAAAGCCCAATCCAGTTCCATATCCTTGTAGACAGAAAACCAGGGTAAGTTAAACATGAAAGTAATCATGGAATATTACCAGTTCCAGGTTGGCCATTCTTGATTAGCAAGCATGGTCCAATGCATTGGACCAATGACTTTCCGAATGATACTAGTTTTGGAGATCTGCTGGATATATAAAGTTTCTGGCACTGAGCCCAACTTATAACAAGTACTCAGTAACTTACTATTGATGGTGATGATGATGTTATTAGTTATTAGTTAGATGATCTCATGGAACTTGAATTTTGGTACTGTGGGTAAAGTAAGCACCTAACTATAAAACTAATGATGAAGTGTCATCAGAATAATACAAAGTGCTTGGTGAAAGAAGAAGAGATTATATTTAGTCAAAGAGATTAGGTCAGAGGAATTAGGGATTAGGATTGACAAACGAGATGGTTCCTAGAGGATTTTGAGAGGCAAAGTGGACAGCCTTCAAGGTATGTGGACAAAATGAACAAAGGTTTGGTGGTGGGGCAAGTTCAGAAAAGAGGTTACATGTAAGAGAATAGGAAAAAAATAAGGCTGGTGAGGTTTAATGCAAGCTAAAATGAGATAATATGTGAGAAAGCAATATAAAACATTATTATCAAATTCAGTTATTATCGTTGTTGTTACAAAAAAAAACTGAGTGCATAATATATGCGAACTACCTTAAGAAACTATCAAAAAAATTTCTTTTTCTAGGTAAAAATTATACTATTAAAGATTGTTTTACAGGGGAAAACATCTTAAAGGTACAGTTGTAATCATTATAGGTCCTGACCAGGAGATGGTAGGAAAAAGATTTAGTCAAAACTTCTTGAAGAATCTATATAAATAAGCACTGAATAAAAAGTTAATTTTACTTAAACTTTATATATTTAGATTCCAAAATAAACTAACTCCTCCTACTCTCAAATGCATAGGGCTCTACACATTTATTTGTCTATTATGTGTATTCAACTAAAATATAGAAAATGAAAAGAAAAAAGAGAAAAGAATATGAGGGGAGAATAAAATACTATGAATACCACTAGATAGAAAATACCTCAGGATTTCCACACAGTATTTCCTTTAACATCAATACCTTGCCATAAGGTAGATGTTAACCTCATTTTAAAGATGAGGAAATTGAGATTAAGAAGTTTTTACAGAAGAGAAAATAAGCAGCATTGTATTGCAGTTACCATAAGAAGTCATTGACATTTGCTCATTTACGAAAATTAGATAACCTAAAGCAAGACTTCAAAAAACACTGGGCCTGGAGTATAGGGACCTTGTGTCGGCTCTCCTGAAAGCCTACATTTGTTGTTAGAGAGTGAGGTTTTGCGGAGAATGTGCTGTGGAGTATGAAATCAAACCCCACCCTGGGAACAGATGCTTCTGGGCAAGAAAAGAATATTTTAAATAGCTAAAAAATACTAAAATTTTCTAAGTAGACAATTTGGAATGACTAAAAAGGAGGGCAGCTTTGGTGATCTCCAAAAGGTCTAAAGAGCTGGAGATAGACATTAAGTTCCTGTCACTAGGTGGAAGGGGAACATTTGGAATACAAGTGGTAGTTTATGAAAGTCTGTGTCCTCTAGTCCTGTAGCCAACACGACATGGCTGCACAGGCTGGCCCTTCTATACTCAAGTGTCCCCACGGGTTAAGGGTGGTATAAGATGAACCCTGCAAAATGAAGAAAATGGATTATATATAATTATATCCCTTGGAAAATTAAGCCCTGGTGACACACCAAAATCCAGAGAGTGTCTGAATTTGCATATGAAGAGAAATACACATATGTGTTTGTAGATGAATAGAATATCGTCTGCTATGAGACATACCAAATCATTCACATGAGCTTCCTCTGGAGAATGGAACTCAGTATGGAGAGGAATGTCTGCCCTGCTTTTAGTATTTTATAACAAGCACATATTATTTTATTACTATAGAGGTGGTTATTAAAAAGACTAATGATTAGTTTATACAAAATAAAAAAGAACCAGCAAGTTTGCATTATAGATTAGATGTGAGGTGATACAGGTCTGGTACAGAATTCACCCACGATAACGAAAGAAAACATTTCCCTATGGGCAGGAAATATGAAATGCACCTGAATCCCTACGCTTTGTCACATGAGTTGTCCACAAGGGGCACATCATGACTGTCTTCAGAAGAGAATGAGGGTCATTCCCCAGTGTACTTTCTCCCTGTTCTATTCTGAGACTAGATGGCCTGATATACAAGTACCACTGGGGTTTCTTGCTGTCGCTTTCACTCTATTTTCTATACTCTGCCTGATTTTCTGTACTTGTTCTTTGTATCTGTTTCTCATAACAGTTTCTTTTTAGCTTCCTTCTACATATTTGTCCTTTTTCTTTATCATTCTAAGCATTTTTCTATATTCCAGAGCTATATTCTGAATTCCAAGTTCATAATTCCATCTTGGAATTATGAAAGAATTAAGGTTATAGAGTCAAAAATTAGAGATTGAATACTGATCCCACCATTACTAGTTGTGTGAATTTAGACAAGTCACTTAACCTCTCTGAGCCTCGGTTTCCTCAGATGTTAAATGAAGGCAGATCAAACGACTATGATAACATGATAAATATCAAGTGAAAGAACTTTGTTAAATGTTACAAATGTTAGTTTTTACTACTCTGTAATCTGAACAAAAGATGTTATGACAACTTCTGCACTGGTTCCTTTCTATTCTTAAAAATGCTCTTTTGAGGAGCTGAAGCTTTCTTATATGGATTCCATTCAAAGCACTTTATTTTGGCTATTTAGAATGTTAAAATATATATACTCTCTATCTTAAAATTCTTATCACTTTGCTTAAAAAATATTTTCTCCTTATGTGGTATAATAATAACAATAACTACTGCACATTTATGAACCAGGCTGCTCTTCTAACCAATATATAGTAGATATATATGTATGTGTATATATATACATAAAGTTTTATATAGTTATATTTTCATGTAGTTATATATACACATACACACATATACATACATGAAAATGTATATATATTCGTTTAATCCTTACAACACTCTAGGGAGTATAAATTATCTCGAGTTTACAACTAAGGCATAGAGAGATTAAATGACTTGTTCAAACCAAAAAGGGTTATAGCCAGAATTCAAATCCAAACAGCCCTAGCCCAAAACTTATACTCTTATCTACTCTTGTATATTACTTCTTGAGAAAGATAAATGTGTTAAGGACACCAACCACAGCCACAAAGTTGGGGACCTGAATATTTTCCAGGGTCTCCCTGAGTTGATCCACCTCGGCTCGACACTCATCCAGCTGACATTCTAATTTTTCTCTACGTAGTCGTTCATATTCCAGCTGGCTTTGCAACTCTTGGATAGTCCTGTCAAAAGAAATTTTGTTTTCAGTCAAGCTCCAACGTGAACTAAATATTATTTTTGGTAATAGTAAAAAGTATTCATGCATTGTATTTAAGACAAATAAAAAAATAATTATTTGACAAATATGTATTGAGAGTCTATTATGAACTAGCACTATTCTAGACCTTGGGGATACACAGGGAACAAAACAGGCCAAGTCTGCCCTCATGGGGCTTACCTTAGCAGTGGAGGAAGACAAACAGTAAAGAAAATAAAGTAAATATGGCTATGTTGGAAGGTGATCAATGCTTAGGGAGAAAAAAATAAAGCAAGAAAGAATAATATAAAATGTTGTCAAAGAGGGGTTTAAACTTTATACACAGTGACCAGGGAAGGCCTTATTGAGAAGGGGGTTTCTGAGCAAAGTCCTAAAGGAAAAAAAAAGATAATTAAATAGACATCCAGGGGAAGAGCATTCCACACAGAGAGAACAGAAAATGCAAAGGCCCCAAAGCAGAAGTATCCCTGGTGAATTGGAAGAAAACTGGAGGCCAGTGTGACTGGAGTACTTTCATGTATACAAGAGAGAGTTATAAGTCAGAGAGGTAAAAGGGATCCAGAAAAAGCAGAGCCTTGTAAGTCAGAGCAAGGACCTAGGCTTTTACTGAGTGAAGTAGAAAACCATTAGAGAGTCTGAGCAGAGAAATGGCATGATCTGACTTAGACTTGTTTTGTTTTGCTTTTTTTTTAATGATGTAAAATTTACCTTGAGTGAAATACATAAATATCAAGTGAAAAATTCAAGAGTTTTGATAAACGTGCAAACCCTTGTATTCCACCACTACTGAGATATAGAATACTTCCATCACCTCAGAAAGTTCCCTCATGCTCTTCCCGGGCAACCTTCACTTCCACAGGCAACCACAGTTCTAAATACCTATCATGTTAGATTAGTTTTGCCTATGCTTATAAACGAAACTGAATATTTTATATTTTTGTGTACCTTTCTTATTTCAGTCAACAGTATGTGAAATTTATCTGACTTAGGTTTTAAAATGATTACTCTGGATACTGTGTTGAGAACAGACTGCAAGGTATGGGGGCAGAGAATCAGGGAGCAGGGACAGGAAGCTGGGAGACATATTAGGGAGATGTTAAGATAAATCCAGGCAAGAGATAATGTGATTTGAACCAGGGTTTTTTTCCTGCCTTATTGTTTGATGGTGAGGGGAAGAGAATTCCCAAGGCATGCTGAGTTGGATGTCAGGTGCCAAGAAAGGAAATCTCAGAGAACATAGTAGTTGCTCTGGTACAGAAGTGAGAGGGATTAAGACTGGGGACAGGGAAGAAGAATATCAACTGTGGATGCTTAGAATTAAGCAAATAAGAAGAGAAAATCATCCCCAGGACAGAGTAATACAACTATGTTTTACTGTTGTGAGAGTTTGAGCTAACGGATAAAAACAAAAACAAAAACAAAAACAAAAGGGCATCTCTCAAACCAGCACTTATCTAGTTTTTCTTTATAATGAGATCTAAGATCAGGAGTTTTTATCCAAAGAATAAATGTTTTAAGTTGCATTCTACACAAAGTGTAGAACAAATGCTAGAGAAGAATTAAAGCTTAGTCAGAAGAAACACTGCAGTCTCAGCAGATATGAAACTATATTCTGGCACAAGAGCTAAGGCAATCTTCTTAAAAAATCTCTTCAAAATCACATCGATAGTGTAAACATTTCACACTGAAATGTGAACTTTAGAGTAAAAGTTCCATTAAAAACTATTAAAATCATAATGATCTTAGATAATAGGTTTGGATATTCAAGTAACTTAAGCTCTATATTAAGTCTTGGTTTCCTAATCTGTGCAATGTGCTCTTGGAGCTGTGAAGATTACATGAGATAAGGTATACAAGAGGCTTATCTAGTGCCTGGCGCATGGTAGTATTGAGAAGTAATACAAGTAGCTATAACAAAAATATAGCAATCTGCCTTAAAAGAGAAGCAAAGGAAATCAAAATTTAAACTCATTATCTAGAAAAGAATTGCTCCACTTTTCTAGACTACAAAGGAATCTAAAAACTTTCAGCTAGGAGACTCCAAGGGAATCTAAAAACTTTCAGCTAGGTGACTACAAGAGAATCTAAAAACTTTCAGCTAGGCTTTAGGCAAAAGGCAATACAAAAAATATTCTAAATCTCAAAACACTGTAATCCTTTTAGAAAAAATGGACAGCTAGCTATATGATGTGATTTGTGAGACACCAAGAAGGCCCCTGATTTTAAAAATATATATCTTTTTTTGGTCTGCCACAGCTTCTCAATATCTAAAATTCCACTAAAAGAGAGTATTTTGGCTCAGAGCTTTGTCTTCTGCTCGAATTCCCAAGTACCCAAAGAAAGATAACATATTAATCCTTATCAAAGATATAGATGTTACTCTGCATATATTTACCAGACCTCTTACTGAGTCTAGATTCAAAAGATGGTGGAAGAAAAAGAAACAGGAGGTTCTAAGAATATGAGGGAAAGAGACCCAACCACAAGAGAGGGCAGGAAAGGAGGAGAATCCATATGTGCTGCTCTTTACAGATCCAAGTTCTGATTAAAATAAAAGTCTCCTCTCCTGTCTCCCTTTGTACAGCGTCCACTCTAAAAAGCAGATGGACAAGCAGAGAAGCACGGGAGGAAATAAGCACTAGGCATCCTCTATTCCAGCAGCCATTAATTAGAGAGGCACCAAATGTGCAGAGAGCCAATTTAGGGTGCAGGAAGTAAAGAATGCAACTGCTCACTACCTCTAGACATGAGAGCATGGGTCTCAGATTCGTAAGTAAATAGTACGATTTTATAGAGATGGTTAGAGACTGTGTTTTGGTTGAAAAGCTCAAAGTAGCTGTGTTCTCAAAAAACAAACAAACAAACAAACAAAAAAAACCCCCAAAACAAAAAAACCTCTTTATGGAGTTCCAGGAAGAAAAGAGTTCTAGAGAACAGTTGTGCAAAAATGTGAATGTACTTAACACCACTGAATTGTACACTTAAAAATGATTAAGATAATACATTTTATGTTATGTTATGTGTATTTCACCACAATAAAAAGAAATCTTAACACCTCCATAATGGGGGCTTAAGAGGAAAAAAGGACGGAATCTTATACCTTTTGATGGAGATAAAACAAGTTGTTGGTTGACAAGCTCTCAAGTGGAATTGAGAGAGATAACTAAAAACAAACCATTTAAGTTTTGAGGACATTACTTTTCAGACTCGAGCTGTTCTTTCTTCTGCTTTAGATCTTCTTCTGTTATCCCTCCCAACTGTTTATAGTTGCTCTCAGCAATTTCCAGAAGGTGTCTCAATTCTACAATTTTCTTATAAGCTCTCACTGTAAGACAGAGTTGAATAGGAATGCAATTTAGATAGGTAACAGCTCATGTACTCACAGGATGCTGGTCCTGGAGCACATTCTTCCTCTAGAGCCAGTGTCTATGTGGTTTGGGGAAGGGGGTGCAAGGAGAGTGGTATAAACATTGAAGGATAAATATCAGTAACAGAATATTAAGATGAACAAGCAACAGAAAACCTAAATAAAGCAATTTTTCCTGCTATTGGAGGATATATCAGATGGTTATGACTATTAATACTATGAACAAGAAGTTTTAAAGAAGACTATCAGTGTTTTAAGACTAGTGGTGTATTATAGGACCATGCATAATCTGCATGTCAGAAAATTAGAAAACCTGAAATATGCTGGATTTATTTAAAATAAACAAGAACTAACCCAGTCCCAAAATTTTATGATTAGTTACTTGTACTATCTATGCAAGAGGATACTGAGAGAAGTGTGTTGAGAGTTGCTTTTAGCTATTCTCCAACTATAAAACCTATGATTTTTCTATCCTTTGTGGTAGTGCTTCTCAGCCTGGAATGATTTTCTCCCCAAGGGACATTTGACAACAACTGGATACATTTTTGCTTGTGATTTGGTAGGTGTAGAACAGGCTATCAGCATCTACAGGCTCAGGGTGCTACTAAACATCTTAAAAAGGACAGGAGAGCTCCTTCAACACATAAGTATATAGCCCAAAAAATGTCAACAGTAGAGAAATTGAGAAATCCTGCTTTATGGGACCAGGTCAACAAATTAGCCCGTACTCCCTAACACCACTCTGATTTATCTCTCAATGGGTTAGAGCTGCATGTTTCAAACTGCATATATGAGAATCAACTGAGATGCCTTTTTAAAAGTGTACATATTTGAGCCCCATACCAGACCTACAAATTCAGGTATCAGTACTTAGGAAAAAACTCCTGAAGGACAAACAGGTTTGAGAACCACTGTAACTACTAGCAAGTAGAGGGGATTAAAAAAAGTTTCATAAAAGAGAAGATCAAAAGAACTGTGGCTATTTAGCTTATATAATAATTATTTATTATTTGAAAGTCATGTTTTGAAAGAGCTGTTCTATGGTATCATCAGGGTAAGAACTAGGATTAATTGGGATTAGTTCCAGGAAGAGAAATTTTTAACTCAACAAAGGAGAAATGTTTCAAAAAAACAAGAGCGATCATGTATTTGTGAAGTGCCTATGATGTGTAAGACACCACAATAAGTATTTATACATTTTAATCCTCACAAAAACACTGTCAAAAGATGAAAATGGGCCCCCTGGGCAACAGTAAGTGCCTTGTCACTAAAGGTGATTGAGTGGATGCTGCATGACACATGTGACAGGAATGTTGAGCCAGGAGTCAAACCTCAAATAGTTATAGGGTTCTACGATACCATGATCCTAAATATAATTCACTGAAAAATGTTCTAAATTAAGGCTCAGTTCCAGAAATCTATGATGACAAGATAACCAACCGGTCTCATGTAGGTACTCTGGCAAAACCAAGTGTCCCAAGAAAAGGTCAACCTGTCCTTTGAGTTTTGCCCTGGAATAAAATTAAATAGGGACAAGAAAATAGCACATAACTTCATATATGGCACCGCAATTGGGCATTAGTGAACCACACAGTATGGCAAAAGTAAAAGAGTGCATTTGTATCGAACACACCACAATAGGAAACTGTTCTAGTCATGTTCTCGACCCTTCCTGAAATGTCTTTAAAAATTTTGTGGTTCACTGACAATGATAACCCTCACAGGTATCTCAAAATGAAATTCTACAAATCAACTGCTCATTCTCTGCTGTTCTTAACTTGTTAACTCTGAATGTAACCACCAAAAAGTAATCTAAGCACTAGCAACAAAATAAAAAAGTAGATAAACTGGATATCACCAAAATTAAAAACCTTTACACTACAAAGGACGTCATTGAGAAAGTTAAAAGGACAACTCACAGAATAGGAGAAATATCTGCAAGTCATATATCTGATAAGGGACTTATAGCTAAAAAAAAGTACTCTTACAACTCAATAATAAGATGATAAACAACTCAGTTGAAAAACAGGCAAAGGATTTGAAAAGACATTTCTCAAAAATAGATATGCAAGTGGTCAATGAGCACATGAAAAGATACTCAACATCATTAATCATTAGGGAAAAGCCAATCGAGACTATGAAATACCACTTCACACTCACTAAAATAGCTATAATCAATAAGACAAGCAATAGCAAGTATTGGGAAAGGATGTAAAGAAACTGGAACCCTAATATATTGCTGGTGAGAATGTAAAATCATGCACACATTGGAAAGCTCCTCAGAATGTTAAACATAGAGTTACCAGATGACCCAGCAATTCCAACTCCTACGTATTTATCCAAAAGAGATGAAAACATACGTCCACACAAAAACATGTACATGAATGTTCATAGCAGCATTATTCATAACAGCCAAAATGTGGAAACAACTCAAATGTCCATTAACTGATGAACGGATATATAAAATGTGGTATATCCACACAAAAATATTATTTGACTATAAAAAGAAATGAAGTACTGATCCATGTTACAATGTGCATGAATCTTATATACATTGTGCTAAATGAAAAAAGCCAGTCACAAAAGACTACAAATGGTATCATTCCATAGGAAATGCCTGGAATAGAGAACTCTATAGAAACAGAAGGTAGATTAGCAGTTACCTAGAGATGGGATTTGGCGGGAAGGGAGAAGAGGCTCATGGTAATGGGGAGTGACTACTACTGGTTGTGAGGTTTCTTTCTGGGGTGATGAAAATGTTATTAAATTTATTGTGGTAATGGTTGCATAAATCTGTGAATATACTAAAAACCATTAAAATGTACACCTTAAATGGGTAAACTGAATGATATGAAATCATATCTTAATAAAGCTATTTAAAATAAAGCTGTCAGAAAATTCTGAAGGAATCATTAACTCTGAACCTCACTGTGAGGTAATTTAGGTGGCTGTTGGGATGCCCTGGTATCAGCATCTTCAGGTCTGCCCTTGGTTGCATTCACCAGAAAAGAGGCTTCCACCATTCCCTCAAGAGTAAGGTTCTGCCTAACAATGTTCTGGAAGCTCTTTTTAAAAATTGTTTTTAATCTAGCCATGTTGGAAATTTTCCTAAGAGAATAGAGTAAAACTAGTTCTTCCTGCCAGAATTACTGAAAATACTGTCCAGAAAATGATAAAGCTCTGATGTCTGAATCTAGTACCCAAGCTCTACTCACTTTACTACAGCTGCCTTTGTTTTGGTTAGCCTCAGTTCAAATAGAACCTTCTCACCTTTCTTCCGTGACAGAGCTCCACTAAAACAGTTCTTCTTATCTATTCATATGAATCATGGCTCTCTGACCAAATATCATGAGAAGTAAAATTAGGGTTATGTGACAAGAAAACATTCTTTCAGGAAGCAATGTATGTGGTGACAAGGATACCTACCATATAGGGAAATCCGAAAGCCTTGCTTCTAGTCACTGTATGACTTTGGGCAACTAACTTAGCTTTTTGAACTTCAGGCTCTTTAACTATCGAATGAGGGTATTATACTAAATGAGCATTTTTTAAAATAGAAATAGAGATATTATATGCCTCATGGGCTTACTGTGAATGATGTATGTGGAGGTGTTATGTAAACTTTGTAAAACACTATAGAAGTGTAAATCATTACTATTAGGATTTTGGAGAATAAAAATTCTGACAGGAGAGTTATATGCCAGTAACTGTGTTATCAGTAGAAACGCTAGAGAAAGTAAAATTGGCACCAATTACCAGACTTTAACTTGGTTCCAGTATGTTCAATAATAAATATAACACTAAGATATGCCACTGTCTTGCTACCTCCTGGATATTCATTTGCATCAACATCATCATATATCCTCTTAAGAGACAGAAACACTCCCACATTTCTCGCTAATTTGGGGTATTTTAATGTTTAATTATTTGTTATGGACTCAATGTTTGTGTCTCCTCAAAGTTCATATAGTTGAAGCCCTAAGCATAGTGTAATAGTATTTGGAAGTAGGGCCTTTGGAAGGTAATTAGGGTTAGATAAGCTCATGAGGGTGCGGCCCTAGTCCAAAGGGACTGGTGTCCTTATAAGAGACACCAGTGTGTGCTCACTCTCTCTCCACTACATGAGGACATAACGAGATGATAGCCTTCTCCACCCCAAAAAGAGAGTCCTCACCAGAAAAAGACCCTGCCAGACAGTGATCTGGAACTTCCAGCGGTATTTTGTAATGGCTGTCCAAGCATACTAAGACACCATTTAATGAAATAAGACTGTCCTTCATTGGCAATTATGAAAATTAAATCCTTTGGCATATATATATATATATATCCATAATGTGATTTGATGAAAGAAAAAAACAAAAAATATTTTTTATTTAGTTATAAATTTTGATTTAGTTATAAAACTGTAAAACTATTTTAGGATATCCCATTAGCAAATATGGTTAAGTCATTAACATTGCTATTGTGGAAATCAAAGAGCAGATGATGAAGACTTTTACAACTTAAAAAAATATCAGGCAGTTTAGAAAACAACCAAATATAGAGAAACGATGTGTCTGTTCACCAATGTAACCCCAGCACCCAGAACAGTGCCTGACACATCACAGGTACTCAATAAATATATGCTGAGTGGTGGGAGAGAAAGAAAAATAGATAAAGCACAATGTCACTCACTTCTTTTAATAATATACTGAGCAGGTTCAGAATGTTTTCTGAATTTCAGAAAGCAAGACTATTTCTGATGCACTGCTATAGCCCATTAGTCCAGGGCTGTGTGCAGAGTAAATATTAAAATATATGCTGGATGAAAAGAATGCCTTCCTTATCTGTTTTTGCTATCTAAATTCTGGCCATCCTTTGAGGAAAAATCCAAATTCTGAAAAGCTTTCTCTGCTATTCTATCTGGAGTGAATAACTGTCTTTGTAAACTCACTACCTAGCAGCACAAGCCAAGAATCTAAGGGTCAACTATGATTATGCTCCTCAAATCCAAATCTACCAGCAAATCCTAGCTTCTAAATACACCCAAATCTGACCATTTCTCACCATTTCCATCATTCTCACTCTAGTCTAAGCCATTATCAACTTTCTCCTGAACTGAGGTCTCAGCCCCCTAACTGATCTCTCTGCTTTGCCTTAGCCTTGTGAAGGGAAATGGGTTTTCCACGAGACCAGCAATTTAGAGGCAAAATAGTCAAGGCCAACTGGATTCTGATTCAGCTTTCTCTTCTGCCACCCTCCAGATAAAGTATGGTCTTACCAATGCTGAGTTTGGATGAAGAACCAAGAAAGCCTGATATACAAACTATACCTTAAAGAGAGATAAACAGATATTTATGTAAGCTCTTCTTGAATGGTAATGAAAGCTTTTAGAATAAAAAGGCTGAAGCAAAATAAGAATGGAGATTTCCGGCATCACTGGTAGTTGCAGGCCTACATCAAGGACTCTAGGAGCCCAGGAAATCTGTGCAGAGATTCTGCATCTGCTCTTATACAATTCTAATCTTGCTTTCTTGGCAAATTTAAATTACGTAAAGAACTTCCTCTAACCTTTTATGGGCAAGTAACTATGTTCTCCTCCCACCTATTCATAACATCTGAAATGCTATGTTCTCCCCCATTTCCCAGTCTATTCTCTCCACCCAACAACTAGATTGATATTATATTTAAACATAAATCAGATCACAATATTCCCACCTCAGAACCCACCAATGGCTTTCTATTAAAAATAAAATCTAAACACAAAGTCCTTGTTATACCCTATTGATCTGACTGGGCTCCTGCTTATGTCTGCAACCTTATCTGTCACCACTTCCTTGGTGATACACCATCCTTGAGATGTCTCTTTCTCTGTTTCCTATGATCTAATTAAATAATATTTCCTCTTATATAACTTTTTCCTCCTTGAGGAACAGAGATGATTTTTTTGTATGTTCGACAATCTCTGGTACAAAAATTGTACTAGTTCTGGTTCTCTCCAAAATCAAAGTATTTTATTTTGTAGCTAGTAATTCTCTTTAGGATAATTTCTAAATTTGTGGTAAAAACTAGTTGTGGTATCTATTAAAGAATAAATCACAACAGGGTTGGCACACTTACTTCTGGCATCTGTTTTATCTGACTCATTAAGATATAAATCATCCTTGGCATCAGTGCTTCCCTCAACACCATGTCTTATAAAAAACTTCATGTCATTTTCATCGATTTCATTCTCATCATCTATATCATATTTCTGTAGCCCCTCTAATAGCTTTACTGCTGCTAAATGGGCAAACCTGTAGAAAAGAGCCAACAATTAACAAGATCCACAATCTTCAAATTGAAACTATAGCTTGCATTTAATTTAGGGAATTACATTCTGTATATTATGCCACCAACCCACTCAATAGTAAAGGAGCGAAACTGTATGAGAAGATGAGTGACAATTAGATGTACTATATCTAGCTACATGGGAAACTCTGTTACTGGACACTAAGGACAAGCAGTCATATTAAAGACTGATTCCATAATTTTTATTGAGGAGACCCAGTATCTAAAGTGTGTGCCTACAAACACAGCTGCTCAACTTAATAGAAAGCCCCAAACCATCCAACCTGGTTACTTGCATTTACTACCTTTATTGATGGCCTAATTTAGATTGTAGAATTAGTTCTGGTTCCAGTTTTAGGGTTAACTGTAGCTCTAGCCCCCTTAATCTTCATTCTTGTTCAGTCCAAAACACTTAGCATGGCTTTGAAATTTAATGGAAAAATAATGACTTTTCCATCCACTTTTTCTATTTTCTTTTATCTCTATGAAGCTTCCAATAATATATTCTTTGTTTTGGAGCTGTTGTTGTTATGACTGCATGTAATCTGAATATTTTTTCCAGTTTCACTAATTGAAATGTTTAATGCTTTCTCTTAGGACATGGAGAATTACTCACTAAACACAAAAACCTCAAATTCTATTTTTCACATACTTACATAACCACATGCATATGTACACATATATCATTACCTTCCACCAGATACTACAAATCATTAAAGATATGGTAATAAACATGTGTAGGAAATTGTAAGATTAATATAATTAATTCTTTCTACTACTGGGTTGTAATTTAACAGCTATCATTTACTTAGCACTTGCTTTATGCTAGATTCCAAGTTATTTCGATAATACTATATTCACACCTAGCATTTTGGTGCATGAATGACAAAGAAATGTGGGCCAGAAATATGAATAACTCCTGATACACCCATAGTATTCAATTGCCCATGTGATATTTGTATAAAGGTAGACAAATAGATCAATGGAGAAAATTGTCTAGAAATAAGCCCACATGTATATGGACAACTGTCTTGGACAAAGGCACAAAGGTAATACAGTGGAGAAAGGACAACCTTTTCAACAAATGGTGCTACAATAACTGGATATCCACATTAAAAAAAAAACTTGGATGCATACCTCAAAGTATATACAAAAATTAACATAAAATGGATCACAGATCTCAATTTAAAACCTAACACCATACAATATCTAAAAGAAAACATAGGAGAAAATCTTTGTGACTTTGTTTTAATCACTGATTTCTTAGATATGATAACAATCATAATTCATAAAAGAACAAATTGATAGAAACTTCTGCTTTCAAAGACATTAAGAAAATGAAAAAACAAGCCACAATGGGAGAAAATCTTTGCGAAACAAAAATGTGGAAGAACTAATAACCAGAATACAGAAAGAACTCTTAAAACTCAACAATAAAAAAAAAAAAAAGCAGTTCTAAAAAGTGGACAAAAGATCTGAACAGTCACTTCACCAAAGGAAAATATACAAATGGCAAGTATGTAGATGAAAAGATGCTCAAAATCAAAATCATTTTCATTAGAAAAATGCTAATTAAAGCCATAATGAGATGCCACTACACATACATTAAAACTACTAAAATCGAAAAACCTGACAATTTCAAATGCCGGTAAGATAGGGAGAAACAGACTTTCATACACGGCTGGTGGGAATGCAAAGTACCCACTTTAGAGGGTACTTTGTCCATTTCTTATAAAGGTAAACATACTCTTAGCAAATGATTCAGCAATCCTACTCCTAAGTATTTACCTAAATGAACTGAAAACTTAAGTTCACACAAAAACCTGTGTATGAATGTCTATAGCAGCTTTATTCATAATCACCGAAAAATGGATACAATCAAGATGTCCTTCAACAGGTTAGTGGATAATCAAACTATGGAACACTATGGAATTCTACATCCAATGGAATACTACTCAGTAATAAGAAAGAAATAAACTACTAATACATATGAATGAATCTCAAAATAATTATGATAAGTGAAAGAAGTGAGATATATAAGAATATAGACTCTGATTCCAGTCACTTAAAACTCTAGAAATGCAAACTAATCTATAGTGACAGAAAGCAGATCAATGTTTGCTTGAGGAACAATGGGTGAGAGAGAGATTACAAGCATAAGGAGACTTTTGGGGGTGATGAATATGTTCACTATCTTGCTTGTGATGATGGTTTCATAGATGTATACATATGTCAGAATTCATTAGGTTGTAATGTCCACGTATGTGTACTTTATTGTCTGCCAATTATACCTTGATAAAGCTGTTTTAAAAAATAAAAATAAAGTAGACCTGAGTTGATCGTGTTCCTAGTACATGGTACAACTAAATCACATTTCAAAGCTTCAAAGAAATCCCACAGACAAAATTTTAAGAAACATGAACTCACAAACAAAAATTGCATGGCAATTTAATGAATGATTAGGTCCTTGCTTCCTTCAAGCTCCATTTACAACTTTTAGCCCACACTCTTACTTTAGATAAAAGCAGTTCTGAACCACATGCAGTTCCTCAAACACACAAGTGTTATCTTACAACTCTTCCTCCTTCAAATGTCAGCATAAATGTTGCTTCCTCCATAAAAAAAAAAGTTTTCCATGACTTCTATATAAATTCTGTCCTCTGGCAGTTTCCTTCATAACTCTTACCATGACTTATATTAATATTTTTCCCCACAACTTTCAAATAGGAAGACTTGGGCACTTTTTCTCCTTACTGTACCTTATATATAACATATATTATGATATAATGATTATAATTAATAATAATGTCACAAATTTCTCTCTCTGTAAGACTGTAAGCTCCTTCGAGGGCAAGGGCTATGTTTTTTCATCTTTGTAATCCTAATGTTAATTGTCACACTTGGAATTGAAGTATACAGGAGGTTGAATTAAAAAAAAAAAAAAACACTAAATGAACAAATGGATGGACTACATATTCCTTGAAGATCTGACCTAAATATTCCTTGAGGACTGAGCTGGAGGTGTTCGATAATAAGTGTTATATTTAATTCAAACATAAATAATTTGTTTTAAAACCCATGTGACTCCTTTTGATTACTCCTTTTTATCATATAATACTTTTCGACAGGTACCGACATTTGGGTGGGATAATTCTATGTTGTATACCACTATTCTAAGTACTGTAGAACATTTAGCATTTAAGAATTTTTGGACCTGACTTCACTAAATATTAGTGATGGTATCTAGTCATTATGACAAACTCCCACTTATTTCCAAATGCCCATATCCCCAAGAAAGACAATACTACCTCTCAGTTGAGAATCAGTGCTTTAGAGAGAAGAATTGATGTATTGTCAAAAGTCTATTCAGCTTGAAAATTATCATTCCATCAGCATTTGTCTGAGTTCTACAATTCCATTAAATCTTCATACATTTCTGAGTATAGGAGAATATATGCAAAACTTAAAAAGCAAAAGAAAGAAGCAAAGCAAATAGACATACCTCTTAGCCACATCACTGGGTTTCTCCCCTGCTTTGTTGGTAATATTACTGTCTGCTCCCATTTTAATTATCCACTGCAAACACTCTATATGGCCTTGTCCAGCAGCTGTAAAAATAATATAATAATAATAATAACTAGAAAATATAGAAAAATTATTATCAGTAGTAACAATTTTTTAAAATTTTGGACGGTACTTTTATAAGTATTAATCCTTGCAAACACCAACAAAAATACATTGGGCAGATATTACTTTCCCTATTTCATTTATTCATTCATTAGACAATATCTACTACACTCATCCCTATACAGAGAACTTTACATACAGGTATAAAAGTTGAAGCTCATAGAAGTTATTTATTTAATATCGCACAGCTAGTAACAAATGGATTTGAAACTATAATCTAGGTTTTTTCTAATTCTTATCCAGTGCTTATCTGCTATTATGTATAGCTCCTGGCCAATCTTACATCACAGCAGAATATGAGCATAATTCAGCCATAGGGACCCACAATAACTGAAAAACCTTGTGGAAAAAAAAAGAAAGAAAAAGAAAAACCTTGTGCCATCTTATATGAACAGCATATTCCTCTGACCCTTACAACTCAAAATTTACAGGCGCCCCCCACAGATTACCTACACTGTTTATCACCTCTTTATAAATCTTGTCCTCAAAACACATACACTCAATATTAATTTTCATCTCCACAACTCTGCTTATGACTGTCTTCTCATCTAGTTCCCATCACTCAACTATGTGCTCATCTAACTTCTACACATCCTTTTGAATCTATATTGGCTCAGTGAAACTATGGAAAAAAATTTAATAGACTTAAAAGATCTGAATTTAAGTATACTAAACAATGAGACTGGAGGACAGGACAGAACTTAGCAAGTGGCTGGCACATACAGACCCTCAATAAATGTCTATAGAATTGATTGGTGAATGAATGAATAAAAAAAAAAAATGTAATCTCAACTTTGCTTTTACCAGCTGTGTATCCTTGGTCAAAAAACCTGATCCCTATGAACCTCAATTTCTTCATCTTTTACATAGATAATTTCATATTTATAAGGAGAATATACTGCCATTTCATTAAAATACAATAAGGATTAAATATGCTAGTTTTGCATCCTGTTAAGTATGATATAAATATAAGGTATTATTTCTGAATTCCCATGAACATTTCTTCAATAATTTAACCCTTAGCAACTTCTTCTGTTCAATTTCTATTACTGAGTTCCTGGGATATAGTTGGGCTATATCCCCAACACTCCATTGTTGTACATCGAACTGTTTAGAATCTTCTTCCAGATTCCTCATTTCCATCTCAGTTTAAGTGGTGACAAAATGAGATAGGCTGAAAACTATCTGTCAATACAACTTACTTTATCATTCCCCTGCAAAAGCATTGTAAGCACTATGAGTGAGCCTATCTTTTGCTCTCTCATAAATGACACCCCACATACACATTAGGAATAAAAACCAGTTCTACCTAGGTTATGAAATGTGGGCTTTGCTTCAAGGCAGCATGTTTAAAGAAAAAGAAAATACAATGTTTTATGCTCATTTTAAGTCTCCATCTCATTCACAAATCCCATAGTGAAGAGCTTAACGCACAGACTGCCAGAAGTTATTCATAAAACAAAATCCAATTCAAACATATGACTATATTAACATAACTACTATCTTTTTAGCCTAAGACTTTTGTATAAGAATTTTCTGCCATCAGATTATGAAGAAACATAATAACACAAATGAAGTAAAATAAAAATTTCAAGTGTAGTAGGTTAAAGATTTGGTTTTTGATTTTAAAAATAAAAGGAAGATTGGCGAGAATAAATTCTAGAGTGCACACTCCCGACACTGAGTTGACAATTTGCCAAAGTCTGATTAAAAAACAAAAAAACCTGACTAATATTTTAGAATTCCCCATAGAATGAAGGAGAGCACAAAGAAAAGCAACAGACATCTTGAAAATGTGTTCGAAGCATGTTCACTGATATTTCCACAGAAGTAAAAACCTATTTTGCAGAGTATAAGAAGAAATTCTGCTAGACCTTTTTAAAGAGATATGGTTTCTATGTTAGCATGAATTAATAGGTCATTTTCAGTCCAAAGAAAATATGTTAATCCTAAGAAACTTCTCTAGCAGTGAATTTCACACCTTAACTACATGACAATGTCAAAAGAGAATTTCTATTGGAATTACCCTTAAATGGGATAGTGTGAATTTCTAACATCATAAAAGGGATATCACATTTGAGTTGAAAATTAAGCACTCTGTACACATTTTCATGTGTTTCTGATGGATAATTATGTTAAAAGGTAAACAACTCAACAGCAATTGTGTCAAAAATAAAAATGAAGCAGGAACCATAACTCACCTTTATGCATAGGAGTTGATCCATGATTATCACGTTCATTAATATTGATTACTCCATCTTCTACTAACTTTTTAAGCATTTCTAAGTCACCCGTAAAGGCAGCCACATGACCTGGAAATGCTAAAGCTATGAATAAAAAATTCAGCATTTCAGTAAACACATGAGTTCATTCTTTTTCCATTCCTTAAGCAGTCACACATTTCAGATTTCAATATTAACTCAGGTATGACAATGTTATATTGGAATTAGTCTAGTTGATGCATTGAAAATAAAAAGAGAACCATAAAATAATATTATTATTAATTGGGTAGCCCTTCCACCCTTCCAGATCTCAAACATCCCAGGAATAGTATTATACCAGAACTATTCTGAGTCATATTCCCTTTTACCTTCAAGCTACCACAAAACACAGGGAGATAGTCATTTTTAACCTTTTGCATAAAGACATACTTGGTCTCAAGTCCTACATTTGCACAGACCACTCTCTCTGTAAGGAAGCAAAATACACTGGAAGCAGATAAAGTGTGTATATATACATATATACACACACAAATATACACATATACATGTGTGAATGTATCTGATCTAGTGCTTAGCACATAGTAAATACCTGATAAAATGTTTTTGTTTTTATCTTTGTTTTAATTAAATTTATTGAGGTGACATTGGTTAAGAAAATTATATGTTTCAAGTGCACAAATCAATAATATGTCACATGTATACTTCACTGTATGTTCACCATCCAAAGTTAAGTTCCCTTCCGTCACCATATGTTTGATCCCTTTACCCTTATTGATCTCTCCCCTCCCCACCTTCCCTCTGGTAACTACTAAACTGTTGTCTGAGTCTATGAGTTTTTGTTTGTCTTGTTTGTCTGTTGGTTTCAATGTTATATCCCTCGTGGATGAAATCATATGGTTCACAACTTTTTATGTCTGATTTATTATGCTTAGCATGATAATCTCAAGATCCATCCATGTTATCGCAAATGGCAGTATATTCTTCTTGATATCTAACCCTGAAATTTGAAAACATTTATCTATAAACATATATGCACCCCGATGTTCACTGCAGCATTATTCACAGTGGTTAAGACATGGAAGAAACTGAAGTGCCCTTCGATAGATGATTGGATAAAAAAGGTGTGGTACATATATACAATGGAATATTACTGGTAAAATGTTTTTAATGGTAACAACTACATATATTGAGCCCTTATTATATGATAGGCACTTTTGAGAACTGCCTCATTTAACCCTCTTCATAACTATGAGATGCAGCTATTCTCATTTTTACATGTAGAAAGGAAACAACCTAGAATAGCCAAGGCGTATTTTAAAAAGAACAAAGCTGGAGACTTCCACGACTTGGTTCTAAGTCCCAATATAAAGCTAAAGTAATCAAAACAGTGTAGTATTGGCAAATAAATAGACATATAAGACAGAATGCAGAGGTCAGAAATACATATACAGATGATCTGATTTTTTGACAAAGCTGCCAAGACATTTCAATAGGTAGGGAAGGGAAGGCTTTCCCAAAATGTGATGTTAGGACAAGTGGCTATATATTTTTTAAAAATTAAGTCAACACTTTATTTTACTCAATATATAAAATTTAATTTGATGTAGATCAAAGATATGAATTGAAAAGCTAAAAATGTAAAACTTCTAGAAAACATAAGAGAATATCTTGTTGACCCTGGGGCAGGCAAATTTTCATAGATAGGACACAAAAAAACATGACCTACAAATATACTGATAAACTGTATTTTATCAAAACTTGAAACTTTTGCTCTTTGAAAGACACTATTAAGAAAATAAGCAAGCTTCAGAATGGGAGACAATATCTGCAATACATATATCTGATAAAACACAAAGAACTGTTGAAATTCAATAATTAGTTGACAAACAACCCAATCAAAAAATGAGATAAAGAATTGAGCAGACACTTTATAAAAGAAGATATACAAATGTCCATATGAAAAATGTTCAATATCATTACTTATCAAGAAAATGTAGATTAAAACCACAATAATATAACACTACATGTCATTAGAATGGCTAAAATAGACTGATCATATTGAGTGTTGGTAATTTGATGGAGCAAATAGAATTCTCATATCTGATGGGGATGTAAAGTAATACAACTACTTTGTAAAACAGATTGACAACTTAAAGTTAAACATACAACTATCATACACCCCAGTCCTATGTAGTTACCAAGATAAATGCAAACATATGTCTGTAAATGTTCAGAACAGCTTTAATAATAGCCTCAAATTGGAAACAATCCAAATGAACATCAGTTGAAAGGATAAACAAAATATGGTACATCCATACAGTGAAATATTATTCAACAATAAAAAGGAATGAACTACTAATATTTTATTCTTAAATACAGTGGTATAAAGATTGTTCATTATGTTACATTAATTTATATATATTTCTGCCTAAAATATTTCATAATAAAGAGGAATCTGAAAGAATATATGGACAATGATATGTAACATGTTACATATGATATGTAACATTTAACTTACAACTTCCTTTTTTCCTTTTCCACTTATTCTACATATTAATGCTAAAACATTTCAGGTTTATTACTTACTTTCCTGATCTTTTGGATCATTTCTTTCATACTCAGCCCCCTGGATAAACTGTAAAATGTTCTGCTTAAAGAACCTCTGAGCCAGATCCAGTACGTTTTCTCCATTATCATTGAAAGCTTTTAAAGCTTGTGTTGCACTGGTCATTCTACTGAGTAGGAATTTAAAACAGTGAAGGTGGCCCTCCATGGCTGCTAAGTGAACTATAGGTGAGAATAGAAAAAAAAAAAAGAATTTAATTTTTTAATTTACAATAAAATAATCAGGAAAAAAAATAACACATTGACTCTAATTCTCACAGAGAGATGACTATCCTTGCCTTATATAACAGGGACATACTCTGAGCAAGGATAACAGACCTTTTTTCCAGCCTACATGTCATTACTCAGCCTTCTAGTCATGCCGAAGCAACAGACTAAATGGTTGAATAGTTACAGTCATGTAAGTGTAGAGAGGCCAGAGGAGGGTCGCCAAAGAGTAGGCCTCAGAAAATGTTCTGGGAATGTGAAATCCCAATTATACAGCTCATCATTACATGAGAAAATGCTCGATATATAAAATAGACAGATAATAGATAAATTTATTTTAATATTTTCAAAAAAAGTAGAAGAAATAAACCAAAACAGACACTGTGCAAGTATGAATGATGTCATTTTTATCACTATGTATTTTGTCACTTTTCCATAAACTTTTTTTCAGGTGTATAGCATAATGGTTAGACATTTATATTCACAAACATTTTTATTATAAACAAGAAGACTGGATCAAAACTGTAGACTAAGCACACATACTACCTCACCATTTCTACTGTAAATCTTTGAAAATAATAGAAAAGATATCTTTTAAAGCAATAAAGTACTAGAAAAACAAACAAGAACATCATGAACAGACAAAAAAATATTAAGGAATCCCTGAAAGAAAATATATTGAACCTGATTAAGGAAGAGCCACAACCCAAAATCTGCAAAAATTAGAAATGGTTCTGGGGAATTACAAGTCTAGGCAATGATTACAGAGAACAAGAAAGCCTTTACATCTCTTGAGAAGTAACTATTTGAGAAACAGCCCAATCAATATACAAATCTTGCCTGTGGAGAGGTAGGGCAGTATTTAAGTAACCAGTGTAACTCAGGAGAAACAAAAAGTCACAATGCTCAAAAGATAAATTGCTGGCATATTTCCCTCTACACTTTCTCAGTTGAACCTTCCACTAAAAAA
>NW_011888999.1:2150492-2169326 GCF_000151845.1 Pteropus vampyrus | reverse complement strand
AACATTTAACTTACAACTTCCTTTTTTCCTTTTCCACTTATTCTACATATTAATGCTAAAACATTTCAGGTTTATTACTTACTTTCCTGATCTTTTGGATCATTTCTTTCATACTCAGCCCCCTGGATAAACTGTAAAATGTTCTGCTTAAAGAACCTCTGAGCCAGATCCAGTACGTTTTCTCCATTATCATTGAAAGCTTTTAAAGCTTGTGTTGCACTGGTCATTCTACTGAGTAGGAATTTAAAACAGTGAAGGTGGCCTTCCATGGCTGCTAAGTGAACTATAGGTGAGAATAGAAAAAAAAAAAAGAATTTAATTTTTTAATTTACAATAAAATAATCAGGAAAAAAAATAACACATTGACTCTAATTCTCACAGAGAGATGACTATCCTTGCCTTATATAACAGGGACATACTCTGAGCAAGGATAACAGACCTTTTTTCCAGCCTACATGTCATTACTCAGCCTTCTAGTCATGCCGAAGCAACAGACTAAATGGTTGAATAGTTACAGTCATGTAAGTGTAGAGAGGCCAGAGGAGGGTCGCCAAAGAGTAGGCCTCAGAAAATGTTCTGGGAATGTGAAATCCCAATTATACAGCTCATCATTACATGAGAAAATGCTCGATATATAAAATAGACAGATAATAGATAAATTTATTTTAATATTTTCAAAAAAAGTAGAAGAAATAAACCAAAACAGACACTGTGCAAGTATGAATGATGTCATTTTTATCACTATGTATTTTGTCACTTTTCCATAAACTTTTTTTCAGGTGTATAGCATAATGGTTAGACATTTATATTCACAAACATTTTTATTATAAACAAGAAGACTGGATCAAAACTGTAGACTAAGCACACATACTACCTCACCATTTCTACTGTAAATCTTTGAAAATAATAGAAAAGATATCTTTTAAAGCAATAAAGTACTAGAAAAACAAACAAGAACATCATGAACAGACAAAAAAATATTAAGGAATCCCTGAAAGAAAATATATTGAACCTGATTAAGGAAGAGCCACAACCCAAAATCTGCAAAAATTAGAAATGGTTCTGGGGAATTACAAGTCTAGGCAATGATTACAGAGAACAAGAAAGCCTTTACATCTCTTGAGAAGTAACTATTTGAGAAACAGCCCAATCAATATACAAATCTTGCCTGTGGAGAGGTAGGGCAGTATTTAAGTAACCAGTGTAACTCAGGAGAAACAAAAAGTCACAATGCTCAAAAGATAAATTGCTGGCATATTTCCCTCTACACTTTCTCAGTTGAACCTTCCACTAAAAAATTCCCCCCTGAAACTTCAAAGTCTTCTATCACTAACTCATCATATACACTTACATGTATTATAGGCAATTCTAACTTGTCAGAAACTGAACTTCTTATCCTTCTTGTATACATTTTCCTTACATAGTTTCCCAACCTCAGTTAATGGAAATTCTCTCCTTTCCATGTAGTTTGGGCCAAATGCCCCAGAGCCATCCTTGACTTCTCTGTTACTCACCACATCTAATCAATCAGCAACTCTAATTGGCTCTACCTTTAAAAGATACATAGACTCCAATTACTTCTCACTGTCCTTGCTGCCTCTACTCTGGTCCAAACAAACAGTAGTCTAAATTATTGCATCAGGCTCTTAACAACTCTAGGCCAAAAACAGACACATAGATCAGTGGAACAGAATAAAGCCCAGAAATCAACCCACACTTATATGGGCAATTATCTGCAATGAAGGACTAAGAAAATACAATGTGGAAGAGCAATCTTTTCAATAAATGGTGCTGGGAAAACTGAACATATACATGCAAAAAAATGAAACTGGACCACTTTCTTAAACCATATACAAAAATAAACTAAAAAATTTATTTTAGAAAAAGAATGAGAGCAAAATACTCATTTCCAGATACACTCCCCATTTGTTTGCTGCTGAAGATTCCTTTAAGACATAATTCAAGTATCATTTTTAGTAACCCTCCCTCCAATCTTACTGTGATCTATCCCTCTTCCGAATTGCCACAGAACCTCTTAGAAGAAGACAGGGTGTTTATAGATCTCAACTGGCCAATTGATTGCAGTTAGCAAATTAACTCAAATACACTAGGGTCCCCTAGTTATACTATTATTTTTTAAAGTAGTCTGTGAGGCAGAGCTATATGAAGTTAAAAAATAATAACACTAGACAACAGATGCAGGAAATGGCTGGCTGGAAAAGTAAATCCAAGTTTAATTTGGCCAATTCTCTTTTGCTGATATAGTTACAGAAAAAATAAAAAACAATCACATGACAGGTATGTAATATAGTTATAATATAAAAAATGTTCATGTCAACATATTTATCACTTAAGTTTTGTGAGGAACTATTAGAATGATGACAGTTTGTATTTCTTAAACATGATCAACATTTTAAAAGTTTACATTAATGAAAAACCAAAATATTTGCTTTTGTGAATACCTGGAAGGTTTCCATTGTAGTCCACATCTTCTATGCCACATCCCCATTTAACTAGAAGTTGCAAACAGCCAAGCCGTCCATGAAAAGCTGCATAATGTACAGGTTTCCATTCTCTCTTGTCAGTTACACTGGGATCCTACAAGTAACATTCACAAGGACTCAGTTTCTTTTCATTTTGTAGGGGAAAGACTAAGTCTAGCAGCTTAATTCTGCAAATGAGAATTGGAGGCTTTTCTTAAAACTATAAGGCAAACACTAAATATAATAGGAAAATTTACTGCAACCACTGGTTTGAACATACAAGCTAATAGCATACTAATAAAATTTTATAAAATAGTCTTTTTAAAAAGAACATAACTAGTCACATAAAAATAGTTTTTAAAAAGGAACTTAACTAGTCATTTTACTGGTCACAGGTTCCTAACCACTAAAACGAAAGGGATGGATTCAAATGCTCAAATCATATGCTTGGGAGCATAAACAAAGAGTTAATGAAAAAATACTTAATAAGATTTTTCACTTTCTTTCTAACTATAGAAACACCAACTCTTACCATAATGTCTTCAACATAGGTAGTTCTTTTCTTATAAGAAGTTATTTTTTATAACCACTGGGTAATTATAAAAATAAATATAATAAATAAAATTTCTGGAGATATAAATCACTTTCTAAACTATTATACAAAATAAGAGTTACACACAGAAATTCGGAAAGGTTTACAATCACTGGTTAACATGTGTTTGGAAGCTTCAGAATCTTCCTAGTTAAACTGAGCTGACATGAAGAACCTATAGCCTCTGAAATAATTTGTATTAAACTTTTTTTTTTCAAGATTTATCTATATTATCATTCCCATGTTTGAAGATGGAAAAGCTAAAGAGAGAGATCAAATTACTTCCCCAAAGTTATAAAAGGAATTTAAAAAGTCAGGAAGAGATAACCGGGCTATCAAATGCTATTCCATCTATATGATTATACATTCTCACATATTAACAGGAATCCCTCACCACTCCACTTCGGAGCATTATTTGTAAAGTGAAAGAATGTCCATGTGTTGCAGCAAGGTGTAAAGGGGTGCAACCACGATCATCTTGAGCTGCCAGATTTGCTCCATTGAGTATAAGAGCCTAAAAAATAGAAAAATAAGAATAAGTTTACATGAATATAGATGTTAAATTATAAATGCAGATACAGATTATTTACAGTAAGCAATTTATTAACCTAGCTAAATTATTATATATGTTCTTACATATGTGCCACAGGCCATGTGAGAAGTTCTTAGCTAATTCTAAGAAAATGTTTAAGATCCTTTTTAACATTGCCTAGGAGACCTGATTTCACATCTGATTTGAGCATGAAAATACAATTTATAGGCACACTTTTCATGAGCACTGATTAATAACCACTAAATTAAATACTTTAATGCAAAACTAATAAAACTGAAATGTCAACTCCCACTATTTCAAGAGCAGAATCTTTTATTAACTGAGTTTTGAATACAATAAAAGGATTTCATGATCAAAGTAACTAAGTTCTAAGTTCCAAATCAAAATTATAACTGCGGCTGAGTAGATTCCATCTGAATTTACAATTGACCCAGTTTCTGTATATGGGATATATCATATTCACAGCACACCCCTCTATATAATATACAGAGTAATTGCTTTCATTTAGTTAATTTTTTTCATTTTTCTCCCACAGCCTTTTTTTTTTTAACCAGCCTACATTTATCACAATCTTAGCAAAAGTTTACTCAATAACAATTCCTATCAAAAATTTTAGGAAGAATAGTCTCCATGATGTTGTCTGATTCACATTAACAAACTAGTTAATAATCATCACAAACCACATACTGAGTGCTTACTGTGTTTTAAAAGTCACTAAAAAGAATATGAAGACATATCAACTTAGAGAATTAGGACACTGTAGAGACAAAAGAAAATCAACAATACTAAACTGTCCTTTAAAAGCAACGACTATGCAGTACAGTACACAAAAAATACCACAACAGCTCTGAGAAGGAAGAGACCACTTTGAGGAAGAGAGGGACAATCAAGGCAGAGGGAATGGCTTCACTAATGCTCAGAGGTAAAAAAGTATCAAGTAAAACTTCATTTGACCCTGTTGTCCCCTAAAGTTACTATTGTATTTTCTCCTTCCTTTCATTGCTTACTTCTCAAATACCTCAATTTCAAATCCATCTGCAAACTGGGTGCCATCCCCACCAATGCATAGAAATACAGCCAGTTTTACCCTACAATGAGCTCTCAAGTTCAATGGCATTTCTTTAAACTTTATTCTTGGTTCTATCCAGTAACTGATACTGACTAATTCTTAAATTTCTTACTTCACTTGCACAACCCTAATGGATCTTGGCTCTCCTATCTCTCTGACTTCCTCTTCCAAGTTCTTTACTCATTTCTCTGCTTCTTTCCATCTCTACTAGTAACATTCTTCAGCATTCAATCCTCAATACTCTATACACTTCTCTATATTTTATTACTGCTAAAATCAGTCTCCAGCCCCCTTTTGCACCTGAATGACCTAAAGGCACCTTAAACTCAAAATGTGCCAAACTGAACTCAAAATCTTTCTTCTCAAGTTTCCCCAGCCTTTCAGATTCCCCTAGCTATAGTTTCATAATCGTCTGTCATTCTAACTCAAAATTTTAAATTCTCACTATAATTTGTTAATGATTGCTTTGAAAGATGCCTTTAATCATTTTCTTTCTCTCCCACTGCAACCACCTAATTTCACCCTCCGTGGTTAGAGATTACACCAAAAATCTCTAACTGGTCTTCTTGCCTCCAAACTCTCTTCATTCTAGGTAATCCTGGATACATTTCACTAGAATAATATCCTGAAATACTGCTTTCATTATCTTATTCTTTTGTTAATGTGCATATGTACGTATGTGTATGTATCTGTGTATGTATATATGTATACCTATATATATGTATATAAAACCTCTTTTTCTATACACACGGATCTAAAATCTTTATTTTACTTCTAAGACATTTTACAAATCTAGCTTATCCAAACTTAGTTCATAACAGTCCACACAACAAACCATGTACACACAGTTAAATTTACATAATAGTATATCCCCTGAACGCGCCTCATTTTTCCAATTCAAGGACTTCACATAGAATTGCAGCATAGAGGTTAACAGGACAAAGTCAAATCCTTGCTTTGTCACTGACTTAGCAAGGTACTTAACTCTCTGAATTTGTTTCCTAATCTATAAAAAGGAGAACTCATAAGATTGTTATATTAAATGAAGTGATGCAGGGGAGAATGTGATTAACACATTAAAAATTTTCATTAAATGATAATCATTATTTTTATTTGCTCCTAACATATTTCCTACCTACAAAGCTTCTTTACTACTTACCTCTTTGAAATCAACCCATTCTTTCAGGCTTAGATAAAATTTTATTTCCTCCATTTATGATTCTTCTGCCTCCTCCTAAATTCTATAATTCTTCTCATCTGTATTTTTCATTAGAACCTCAATCATAAATTGTGCTTTGTATTGTTTTCTAACTCACTGAGCAGAGCTCCTGTCACTCAGATCTCAGGTTTCTTATAGGCAGGGGATGTTTGCTTATACAATTTTGTATTCCTCCAAATTCCAGTCTATTTCGTTACATTAGTTAAATCCAGTTACTGTAATAAACTAAATGCTGCCGCATAACAATGTGTTATTCTGGCCAGGAAATACACAAAATAAGAGATTTTAGGCATGGCAAACTATAAAGGAGATAATCTGGGTATGACTGTGACATCCCTTAAAACAATGCAAACAGATAACCAACTTCAAAGATAAAATAGTCTCTTATATCATTTGTTTAAGTGGATAGTTGATACCAAAAGATATGTCATAAAATCCAGTAAGTTCTTGTTTAGAACATAGAAGTAAATCTATGAAATCAAATTATTAGAATAGAAACAATAGCTTAAAAGAACTATGCTAAAATAATTAAACTCAACTGAATTTTGAAAAATTAAACAAAGTTATTATTACCTGCATACAAGCATCTTGACCCCTGATTGCAGCTATGTGAGCTGCTGTCCAGCCTCTCGTAGTTGCTTGCATAATATCAGCTCCATGCCAGAGGAGCCAATGAAGACACTAAATTAAGAAAATAACCATGTTACCAACTGACAAGGGAGATTTTTCAACATTATTATACCTTTTAAATTTAGTCTATCATCATGAAATACTGCAGTCTGAGAAACATCATAAAATAACAAAAGCACGAGCACAATATATGGTGACCAACATCTGGCCTTATTATTGGGTAAACAACAGGGAGCAGTGGGAACTGTAGCAAACTGGAAACCACATTCCTTGTCAATAAGGTGCAGATACTACTC
Organism: Pteropus vampyrus; assembly: GCF_000151845.1. Taxonomy (NCBI): domain Eukaryota; kingdom Metazoa; phylum Chordata; class Mammalia; order Chiroptera; family Pteropodidae; genus Pteropus; species Pteropus vampyrus. The sequence goes on along the minus strand of NW_011888999.1, from coordinate 2,162,484 downwards.
AATCCCAGCCAGTTGTTGCTGTGAATGAAATGCTAATCCAAATCTTATGTCTGACCAATACTGTAAAAGCCAAACAAAACATATCTGTGAGCCAAATTCGCTCAAGGGCTTCTGGTTTGCAGCCTCTGCCACAGATTTCTAAATGGGTGCAGAAGCTCCTGTATCAAAGCAAACACTGTTATTCTGATAATACTCTCCAAAAAAAAAAAAAAAAAAAAAGTAGTTTATATAACAAAGGTGAGTAGTAATCAATGCATTTTCATTTAAGATTTTTAAAACTCACCCTCAGTCTTATTTTAATACAGTACTGAGAGGTCTGTGCTACATATAGTAGATTCTACCTTTAAGAAGAGTCTTTCTTTTTAAAAAAAGTTGACTGTATCATTGGATACACTGTTAAATCAGTAATAGCTATATCATTTGTTGAAAAGGCTTACCATTTAGGTATCATTTGCCTGTCACAGATATTAGTGACCAATAATATATTTTTTAAAAAGCTCAACTTCACTAATAATCACAGTAGTCATTCATTTATTCAACAAATATTTATGGAGAGACTACTGCATGCTAACATGGTTCAGGTACAGAAAATAAAACCACTATAAGCAAACTTGTACAGGTTTTTCATTTGTCCTAAGTAAATATGTAGAAGTGAGATTGGTAGAAGATAGGTAAGTATATGTTTAACTTCTTAAGAAACTGCCAAACTGTTTTCCAAAGTGGTTGTATCATACACTTCTACCAGCAATGTATGAAAGTTCCAGTTGCTCTATAGCCTTGCCAATACTTCATATTATCCCTAATGGCTAATGATGTTGAATAACTTTTCAATGTTCAACTGCCATCCATATCATCTTTGAGAAAGTGTCTATTGAAGTCATTTGCTCATTTTTTAATTGGGTTTTTGTTTTCTTACTACTGAGTTGTAAGAATCTCGTATATTCTGATTACAAGTTCTTAATCGGATATATGATTTGTAAAGATTTGCTCCTATGCTTTCTTCTAGAAGTTTTATAAGGTTAAGTTTCACATTTGCCTATAATACCTTTTGAGTACATTTTTATATATGGTGCCAGGTATGCGTCAAGGAGTTTTTTTACATATAAATGTTCAATTGTGCCAGCACCATTTAATGAAAATAATATCTGTTCTCCATTGGACTGTATTTGCATCTTTGTCAAAAATTAATTTGAAAATTAAGCAGGAATTCAGTAATGGCTAAGTAACGAGCTTGGCAAATCCTTCCCAAGAAATAATGATAAAACTACACGAAGTTATTAAGAACAACAATTTAAAGACTCTGGAAATTGATCAAAGGTATATAACAAAATGAGAAGAATTAATTCAAGGAAATCTACTGAATCTCAGTAACAAGAGGGAGACTGGTACTATAATTATCCCTGTCTCCAGCTGCATGATGCAGAAATTTTACTTGTGTGGACAGCTTCATTACCTTGCTGGAGGGATTGACAATATATATTCTAAAATGTCCAGTTTTCAAAATGTCTAGTCAAACTAAAAAGTTATGAGACATACAAAAAAAAAAAAAAAACAAGAATGTGTAACCTATACAGAGGAAAAAGAGCAATCAATAGAAACTATCCCTGTGAGGGCTCAAATGTTGGACTTAGCAAGACCTCAAAGCAGCTATTACAAATAACTTTAGAGAACTAAAAGAAACTATTTTTTAAGGAATTTATGTTGAAAGAACTGAAGGAAAGTATAATGATAATGTCCATCAAGTAGAAAATATAAAGAGATAAAAATTACAATTTAAAAAAAGAACCAAATGGAAATTCTGGAGGTGAATTGTATATCTGAAATAAAAAACTCACTACAGGGAACTCAATAGCAACCTCATATGATGGAAGAAAAAAATTAAATATAATAAAACGTAGTTTTCACCAGTTGTTAATTTAGTGATTATTTCATACTAACATATAAGTACCATAAGTCATAAGAAACTTCAGAAAGAATAACAAAATGTAAGGGTGCTAACGCAGTACTCAAGTAGAGAATTAGATGATCTTTAAATGTAAAGGGAGAAATGCACTAAAATATTACGGTTTAGATTTATGTTTGTTAAAATACAACAAACATTTCTTGAACATCTGCTATGCACTGTGCTAGACACTAAAAATATAAATTAAACTTAAGTCAACAAAGTCAGCAATATGACAAATATTTATTGAGAACCTACAATGTGATTCCAATATGCAGGACATTATGCTAGATGCTATGGAAAAAAAGATGAATAAGACTCAAATGGTAACTTCAGAGAGCTTAAAATCTAACAGAGAATACAATTCAATGTGATAAATACAATAAAAATTTTATGTATAAGATTTAGAAGTATCACTGAGGAGAAAGTAGCTAGCTGGAAAATATTGAGAGGGGAAATACAGAAGGCCTTACCAAATGGGTGCTGCCTAGATTTCAACCAAGTAACCAATGGGAAAAGGCAAGACCAGGCAGATAAAACAGCATGTGCAGTCTATGATAATATGAAACAGTAGACTAATTTGGGGTAGTAGTCACCAGTACTGCAGCAAAAGACAAGTATGATGGGAGATGATCTTGGAGAAATAAGTCTACCACATTAAATAATTTGAACTTTATACTATAGAGGCTAGAGTTACTATGGAAACTGAAGGAGTTTAAGTAATATCAGATTTTAGTTTTAGAGCGGTAACTTCATATACAGAATATGAACTAGAAGTAGATGAGACAAAAAAGAATGAAATCAATTAGATTTAAGGCAGTGGCTATGAGGATGAAGAGGATAAATTCAAAAGACAAAAAATGGAACAAAATTAACTGACCTAGTGATCAGTTCTTACTAAATCAATATGCATCATGAAGTGCACCTTCATCCAGACAAGTGTTGATAATGTGTTTTGCTTCTGTAAAAAAATCGAGACAATTCAAGCAGACATTTTTTAAGATAGTCACACTTAGTGCTTTTCAGATTTCAGAGGAAATTAATTTTTTTGTATATTACAACGATCACCAACTGAGAGTACTGTTTTATAATAGGTCTGTGGGGGGTCTTTTCTGTTATTGGTGTTGTTATTAAATACTTTAGATGGTGAAAAACACCAAGATAGCTTAATAATGATTCAAAGGCCATTAGCTTAGAAAACAAAGAAAGAGGAAGAAAAGAATAACGGTTTAGTTTTAGAGTAATTGAATTTGAGAGGCTAGTCAAATATGCATGGGCTGTTGATCAAGTACTCGTTACATAAGTCAGAATTCAGGACAGAAAGCAAATTCATGAATTAATATGTAGAAATGATCAAGACAAGGAAGTCTAAAAGACTGCCTGGAGAGAAAGTGTAAAGTGGGAGAGAGAAGGCCATTGGTAGAAGTATAAAGAATATCCATCTTTATAGAACAGCTAGGGTAGGTTAACCAAATAAGTGTAAGTGAGAGTAGTCAGAGAGGCTGAAAGGATACCAAGAAAGAGATGAAATAAATGGCATATCACGAAGTCCTATCCTGTTGGAATGTAGCAAAGTAAAAATCAGTATTTCATACCTGCAAAATCATAAAAAAGAACAAGAAAAACAAGCAGAAAACCCCACCTGTAGTGAAACTAGGAGACATTTGAAACTCAGACTACAAAACAGATGGGAAAGCTGCCAAACTGTAGATCAAACAGGGATGTGGGAAGAAACAGCAGAGAAAATACCCACCAGGGGCTGCAAGTGCAGAAAGACCTGTCAAGGCACATTTCTCCCAAGTGAGAGAAAGTCACTAAAAGGCCAAAGGCAAAATCCTTGTTTACAACAATTCAAGTGGGGCACACAAAGTGGTGGAGAGAGATTCTCTAAAGCAGATTTGGTTCCAAGAAGTAGAGAAGCCCCCCCAAAAAAATCACACAGAGAAGCCATATTCATAGAAAGCTGTCTGTGTAACAATGTAAAAAAAAAAAAAAAGAAAAAGAAAAAGAAAAAGAAAAGCATGGTGAATAGACCAACAGCAGCCTACTGACTGGGAAATGTAGCAGCTAAAATAAGCTCCCCACACACAACCTTGAATCATGAGAAAAATTCCAGTTGGCTTTGTACATAGCCCAAGAATAAGAAGTTTTGCATAAAAATATTCACTAAGCACTACTTGTGCTAGCTAAAAATTGAAACCAATTAAATATCCATCAACTGAAAAATGAATAAATTCTGATATTAGTCTAAGAATACTATTACAACACAGCTGAAAAAAATTAACTGGAGTACATATATGTAACCACATGTATCAAGGTGCAGAATGACACATATGTCATTTAAATAAACTACGTCAATTAAAACAATGTTATAATCTTAAGTAATAATGATATAATCATATGTAAGATGGGAATAATAAACACCAAATTTAGGGTAATATTTATCTCTGGAGTTGGAAGGAGAGAAATGGCACCTGGGAAGGGTGCTCAAGGACTTCAGATGTATCTATAATATTCCATTTGTTTTCTAAAAATCTGAAGCAACTACAGCAAAAAATGTCAGGATTTCTTAGAGCTAGGTATTCATTATGTTATCCTCTGTAAGTTAATCTTTATGCTTGCCTTTGGAACCCAGCCACCATATTGTAAGGAAGCACATACTAGCCCAGGTGGAGAAACCTCACAAACAGGACCACATAGAGGGGAATTAACATGACTGGCCTACAGCCAGTATCTACAGCCACTATCAGACATCCGCATGAACAAGCCTTCAGAAGATTCCAGCCTCAGCTTTTCAATCTTTTAGCTGAAGCCTCAGACGTCATAGAGCAGAGACAAGCTGTTCCCAGGATTCAAATTCCTGGTTCATTTCAGGGCATAAAGAAATAGTTATTTTATGCCACTAAGTTTTGAGATCATTTGTTAAAAAACCACTATAACCAAAACATCCAATGTTAGACAGAATTAATAAGAAAAATATTTGCAGTGCCTAGCATAAGGCTTCAGTCCTGTTTGTTAAATTTATAAAACTGCTAACAGCTTTAAACTTACCCCAGTTTAGTAATTTATATAGCTTCTTACCTCTAAACTTCCAGAATGTGCTGCCCAATGTAAAGGGGTAAATTTATGAAGAATGTCAACTTCATTAATGCTGGCTCCACGTTCTACTATTTCTGAAAGCTGCTTTACATCTCCAGCTCGGACTGCATCATGTATGCTACCAAAATGTACCTTCTTCCTGGCACCTATTGAAAAATCAAATTGCTTAAAATATATTACAAAACTAAAAAAAAAAGAAAAAGAAAAGACTAAAGTAATGATTCAACAGAGAGAACAAAATCACTTTGGCTTTACAAATAATGTACTCCAAAGATGTTTATGATTAACATCTTAATCAGACTTCTACTTTATGTAAAGAGAAGGGAAGTTGTCATTCCCATACATACAGAAGAAAAGCTGAACAAACTGAAAATCAAAAACTTTTCTTGGACTGATAAGAGAATTGAGGTCTCAGGACAAATTGCTACCCTAAATCAGGAAAGAGGCAAATACAGAGAAACACAGGCGAGTTCACCTTAACCTGGAGCAGAAGCCACTGGGGTCATAAACCTCAAGAAGCACTTAAATGACAATTTTGACAAACTGCTGGGGACTGGGTATATACTAGCCTAAGAGTAAGAAATTTCTTAGGGTACAGTCTTGGGAGGCTCCCACATTTTCATAGATTTTACCTTCAAAACTCCACTACGTTATCACTGTGAAAAGCTATGGAAAACCTACTTGTGTTTTTGGCAGAGGAGAGGGGAGAAACCATTTTGAAATATGCCCAGTGCATATTTTACTAGAGCCTTATCTCACATTGGCAGACATAGTTTATCAAGATTATACTTTTCTCATCTTTCTTATATGCCCTCACTAGGAGAGGAATGGCAGGTCACAATTTTCATTTCATACACTCTAGTTAGTTTCTTATATTTTATAATTTAATGTTCCAAATGTTAAGACTACACTGTCAGGTTCACTGTACTGTAAATATTTTAATGTGCATTATGAACCAGAAGCAATAAAGGTATCTAAGCATGAACAGATGGTTTTTGGAGAAAGAAGTAGTAAAGAATTCAATTGAAGCACTTCCTAAACAAATTAAATTATTTTGAAAAGAACTCACCAACACTTCTGGCAAATTATCTATGCACTCTTGTACTATTTATCTTTGTATAAATATTTCCTCTCTCCAGAATGTTAATTTCTTGATGGCTAGAACCATATTTTACAGTGGAATCATATCTTACAACAACCCTTAGCAAAATGCTATACATTTTACTCAAAAATCCTTTCTGAGCATCTACCATGTGCCAGGAGTATAACACGATGGAAAATAGACATGGAGGTAACACATTTTCTTTCCACCAACACTTTAAAACTTATTTGGATAAACATGAAGAAATAAAAATAAAAATAAAAATAAACAGACAGTAATGTCCTAAGACAGTACAGGTAAATTAAAGAGGAAGAGGAGGAAAACTTTGAGCAAGACCTTGAAGAAACAATTAAGATATATACATACAGGGAAGGGAGCAAGGAAGGCACAAAAAAAAAAACCCAAACAAATAAAAAACTCAATAAATGTTTAATGATGTTAATCCCCTAGATTGGATCTTCATTCTCCTTTAAACTAGTACAGCAAGATCTACAAATAGTGTTCTATCCACTCTAATCGATCGTACACAGGGACACTATCCAGATCATTTTATGCCTCTACTCCAAACTGCTTCTAGTTATCCACTGCTAGTATAGAGAACAAAATCCAAACCCTCAGTACGACAATCTAAGCCCTCCCATAATTTGACTCCCATCTAATTTTATGGCCCTTTTCCTCACCACATTCCATCCCAATTCATTCATTCATCTACCCACTCTTCCACTCAACATTAATTTGGTGTCTATCATAAAGAACTTATAGAGAGATACAAACACAAATTATAATGTGATGAGAGCAATGACAAAATATTCATAAGAACTTATAGAGGCACAGAAGACTTCTAACTCAGCTGGGGCAGGAGGGAAGGGAAACAGAAAAGGATTCCTGGGGGAGGTAAAATCTAAGGTGCATCTTCAAAGATTAGCAAGAGCATGACCGGTAAAATGGGAGCAGGGAAAGGCATACTAGACAGCATGAACAGTAGGATATGGCCAAGAAACCACACACACACACACACACACACACACACACACACACACAACCCTACTCTATTGCTGAAGCATAAAGTGGAAGGAAAGGAGGTTAGAATTAAACAAAAGACATGCTATGGTAGAACCTTGTTGGACTTGAGCAGAGACTGGGGAGTCATTGAGGGATTTTAAGCAGAATAATGATCAAATTTGTAATGCCAAGTTTATAGGGCTGGCTGCAGTCGGCCATTGGGGCAAAAACAGAACATTATATATTTGAGAGATCATGTAAAAAAATACAGAATAGCATTAGGAACATAAAAGGAGACAGATTCAACAAATATTATGGTAACTGGTTGAACTGAACTTGGATGAATATAGTGGGTGAAATAAGGAAAGAGTAATGGGATAACTCAAAGAAGTTTCTGGCTTAGTTTCCTGACTGGTGTGGTGCCACTGACTGAGATAGTGAAAACTGAAAGACAGAGAGAGCACATAAATACAAATTTAATTTTAAACATGTTGATATTGAGGTACCTAAGGAAGAGTCCCAGAAGAGACTTGTAATACGAGTCTACAGCTCAGAGGAGAGATCTGAAGATCAGATCTCAGTGATAGGCATGTCTAGGTATTAGGTGGGTTTTTCTGATACCCATCCGCACCCCACAGTGGAGCCAATAGCACTCTATTCTTCTTCATAATATTCATCACACTAGCCATTATTTTGCTCAGTATTTATCTTCTGCACTAGAAGGAATGTTCCTGTCTTCTTTATTGATACATCCTTAAGACACAGCACATATTAAGCACTCAATAAATATTTACTGGATGGTTGAATGAATAACATAGATTTGGAGGTCCTCAGTAGAACTAAAATCATAGTACAAGACAAGAAAAAAAAAGCACCAGTGACGGCACTATTCAGCAAAAAAAAAAGAAAAAAGAAAAAATGCAACATTTGAGGAGAAGATGGAAGAAGAGTCAGCAAAGAAAAGAGAGTCAATAGAGTGGAAGGAAGAAAACTAGGTTAAGTCGAATGTCATTTCCACAGGGTCAAATGCTGCAGAGAGCCAAGTAAAAACTTAAAAGGGTCCATTAGACTTGACGAGAGTTGATGTCAATCTGAACAAGAAGTCTCAGGAATGGTGCAGATGGGAAGGGAGGAAAGCTAAAATGAGGGAGAGATACGGCGGACAGGTGAACAGCTTCGGGACTCACCGAAAATAGGTCGAGTGAGGGAAATAAAGAGTGACAGTTGAGAAAGGGAAATGCCAGAAAGGCCTAACTAAGGCTGGTGTGGGCAGAAGTAAGAAAAAGGGGTGTGGCAGAGACAAAGGCCGCTGAAGTACTTTTGTCTCACAGGGGGTTGCAGTCTCCGTTGAGGAGGCGGAGGGGCCTGAATGGGACACCCCGGGCATGGTGCAATCCCTTGAGCTCCGGGAAGGAGTTGAATCCAAGCCCCTGCTGCTGCGGCGGTCTTCACTTGCCGTCACCCACGAGACACTGCAGCGGCCGTCTTCGTCTTCGCTAGGGCCGGGGGCGCCGTCCTCCCTCGCTCTCTCCCAGGAGCCCCTGCAGCCGGAACCTTCGTCTTCACTTTCTCTCTCCCAGAAGCCACTGAGGCGGCGGCCGGAGTCTTGGCTGACGCTCACCCCGGAGGAGTCGCTGGCCACGTAGCCACGGTCTTCACTCACTCCCTCCCAGGAACTACTGAGGCTGTGGCCGCCATCGACACTCCCTCCCTCCCAAGAGCCACTGAGGCGGCGGCTGCGGTCGTCACTGCCCCTCTCCCCAGAGTCGCTGGTGCCGGGACCGCGGACTTCCCTGATTCCCTCCCAAGTACCACCGAGGCGGAGGCTGCAGTCTTCTCTGGCCGTTCCCCCGGAGTCACTAGTTTGGTGGCTGCCGACTTCGCTCAAACTGACGTTGCCGATGCGAAAGCCACGGTCTCCCCTCACTCTCTCCCAAGTGCCGCTGTGACCGTGGCCACCATCTCCCCTAATTCTCTCCCGAAAAACACTGAGGCGGCGGCCCAGGTCTTCACTGACTCTTCTCGAGTCACTGCGGGAGAAGCCGACGTCTTCACTTACTCTTCCAGTAGAGACGCTGCAGCGGTGGTCGTTGTCTTCACGGATTCTTTCCCTGTCTTCCCTGCGACTAAAGTCCTGGCTTTCACTACCTCTTTCCCTTGAATAGCCGCCGCGATGGCTGTGTCGGCCGTTTAACCACACGCGAGAGCTAGTGCGGCGGCCGCCGTCTTCGGCTGCTACTCCCCACGAGTCGCTGTGGCGGCGGCCGCCGTCGACGGGCACCCTCTCCTCCAAGTCGCTTTCCAGTGTCCCGATTCCAGCCACCAGGTTGGACCGGTGGCGGAGCAGTCGCCTTGGAAACGAATAAACTTCCGGCGTGCTATGGTCATTTCCAGTTCCTTACGGCCTTGCGTCACTTCCGGCTTCTCTTCCTCCACCTTTTTCAAGGCTTCTCCTCTAGAGGAATCGGATGGTGGTAGGGACGAGTTTTCGGTGAAGTTCCGCTGGGCCTCACACCCAGCCTTATCTAGGCCTTGTCTTTGTAACGGCCTGGCTTCGATCGCGCCCTCCATGGCTCAGCGCGCAGGTGGAGGCTCCAGGACTGCAGTCTGCGTAGGTGACCTGTGTGGCGCGGGCCGGGCGGGGCCTTTCGTCCTTGGCAAACCTAGTATTTTCATTGCTGGGTGGAACGTTGGAGAAAAGATATTTTTACCTTACTTTTTCACAAGTATGGAAAAAGACCTAAAGAAGTCAATAGCTGCGGCCGCTATCATTATTGAGTGCTTATTAGTGTCCGGCCCTTTGATAATCGGTACCTAATTCTCAAAATAATTTTGTAAGGTAGGTGTTATTCCCATTTTACAGGTGAGGAAAGTCAAGGTATCAGTAGTTTGCTAAGACCAAACAGCAGGTAAGTTGCAGAAACAGTATAAAAACACAGGTCATTAGTCAAAAGACTGCTCTAGGTCTCCTGACTTAAAATCCAGGGTTTCTGTTTACTTTCCACAATTTGGCCGAAATCTTTTTCTCCAGCTCTGTTTCTTAACCTGCGTTCTTTCATTCAGTATTGCAAATGTAGGGGTCAGATTTTGTGCTAGCCCCCGAGAATACAGAAATTAGAATTCTCTTTCCTCCAAGGGCATCACCCACCTTCATTCCCCTCTAACCCTAGTTTTTTATTTTTTTCCTTAATCGTTGCCTTGCCGCAGGTTTTGTGCTGCGAACACATTTGGGAAATTCCCCTGACCCTTTCCTTTCTTGAAATACAGTAAATTTCCCTTTTTTTTTTTTTTTTTTAACTTTCATAGTCTCTTGTAATATTAGTAACTGCCATTTGTTGGGTTCATATTATGAGTCTGGCACTGTACTGAGTGCCTTATATTAGTTTTCTTATTTAATCCTTAATATAACCTACCATGATAGTATTACTGTTCCTTTTTACAGATAAAGTGCTAAAGTTAATTGCCTGAGGATATACAGCTAGTAAGTAGTAATTGCCTGAATTAGGGTTCTTACCTAGATCTTTGATTTTATTCCTTAAAGCTTCTGAATTCTCACCTTTGTATTAGACCACTTATCACATTGTATTATAATTACTTATTTAACAGTTGATTCTTACCCCTACCCCCCAAGGACTCTGAGCTTCTGGAAGGTAGGGACTGTTTTATTATTCATCTTGACATTCCAAACATATAGAATACTTAGTTCAAGGAAGAAGGGCCTACTAACTGTTGTGTAGGTGAGTGGGTGGGTTCATTGGTTTGATTGTTCAGTGAATGTACTGATAGACTGAAAGTAAAGTTTTTTACAGTTGGAAGGGATTTGGGGATTAGTTATCCCAATACTCTCATTTTTAGAAACAGGGTAACAGACCTTTTACCATACATCTGTTGAATTATTAATATGGGCTAGTTTCTATGCTAATGATTTGCATATAGTTTCAAACTTAATCTGTATTATTCTGTTTTCACAGATGAAATCACTCAGATTTGACCAAGATCTCCTAACTAGTAGGTGGGGAATTGGAACCCACTGTGACCGACTCCAAATTAATACAGTGCTTGTAGCCATTTATGTAATGGTAATGGCTTTGTTTTTTGTTATACTGTATGGATAAACTCACTGAGGGAATGAGGTAGCACATCCTTAAAGGATACACGTATAGCAGGAAGGATCAGAAAAGGAAACAAACAGCAGAGAAGCAGAAAAAGTAAAATCTCCCAAAATAAATTTTAAAAACTTTAAAAATAAAAGCAGAAATTGATGAAATAGAAAATAAAAATGATCATAATAATAGCTGGTATTTGAAAAGAACAGTAAATAGATGCTTAGCAAATAGGAAGAAAAGGAAAGAAATCAGTTTTGGAAACAAAGGAAATATATTACAGATATATGAGGGTCTTCGAAAATCAGAAATGATTTAAGGTAAACTTATACTAATAATCTGAAAATTGACTTGCACAATTTTCTAGGAAAATAGAAATTTCAAAAAATTGGCTCAAGAGTTAGAAAACCTTAATAAACTGATAATCATAAAAGAATGACCTACGTATCCTTAACAAAAGTCACCAGGAACAAAGCATAGAGAAGAATGGAATACTTTCCAACTACGAAGGTAGCATAACACTAATAGAATCTATACAAGGATAGTGAAAAAAACATGGCTTAGTCTCATTATGAATGCACATGCAAAAATCCTAAGGAAATTATGCAGCCAGCAGTGCATTAAGAATAATACATAACCAAGTTGGATTTATCCTACTAATACAAGGATGAGTTAACATTAGACAATGTAGTAATAAAAATTTCCTAATTTAATAAAAGAAAAATCATGTAATCTTAATTGATA
>NW_011888999.1:2145217-2148731 GCF_000151845.1 Pteropus vampyrus | reverse complement strand
CTCTAGTAGTATAAGTATGTGGAGAACCCCATCTTGTCTATTCAGCGCTTCTAATCTTACATTTACTGGCCAAGAAACCTAATGCAATTCTTTATTTTAATAAGTGGTAGGAGGCCTGATATCTTAAAAGTCAATTTTCAAAAAATTTACTTCATCAATATTCAAGCTATTTTAAAAAGCTAAATTAATATAGAATAACTAGTAAAAAGTCTGCACATTATACCTACAGGAATATTAGTCAATTGAAACAAAGTCCATTATAAAAGTAATAATTCCAACTTAGAAAATTTAAAAAGAATTTCATTATAAACCAATGACATTAGATTTTAAAAAAATAAGAGTCTACCTAAGAATTCAATTATCATAAGAACTTTTATCATAACTTACATCGTTTTATCATATCCTACATCTTTGTAACTTAATGGAGCTTTGTGTAGATTAAGTATGAAAACATACTTACGTGTTGTAGCTGAATCAGGCTGGGACAATTTAAGAATTCCTGTTTTTAGCAGTTTTGAAAATAATTCATTTACATCCACCTGACTGAGATGATTATCAGGATATGCCTTAGGAAGGGCTCCTTTAAAAAAATAACACTCTTAAAATGAAAGTAGAACTTAAAGATACAAGTTATACTGAGCATTTTTCAAAGTTTTCTTCAAGATGTCCTATCAACAATAAATTTTACAAACTCTTATTAAGGATGAGTCTAAATTATCTCAAAAGCTCTTCAAATAAAATTTTCATTTAGGTAAGCAAATCATCACCTCTTAAAAATATATTTTAGGATAAATACTGAAAACACTGATACTTTATACTCATACTCCCTTCTATGCAATGCAGCACACCACCTCTAGTTCCAACTTTCCACCTTTCTGATTTTCTATTCCTCATCTTCTAATGGTACTGGGAAAGGTAGTTTTGTATAGATGAAGCAGATCACCATCTCTTAGTACAGATTTCTAGGAAAAAAATACCCAAAGCCTAAGTGGAAGTTCTCCTGCCCTCCCTCCGACCCATAACTACCCAGAGGAATTCATGCAGGGGGATGAGCCATGTGGCTCAGAGTATAGCTGCCCCTTTGACCTTTGCTTAATTATTGACCTTGCAAAGCAGCTCAGAGTATTCCTAAACAGGTGTGAGGTTTACTAAAGCTTCAATAACTTGAATAAATGAAGCAAGGATAACAATCTTCTCCTTAAGCTCACTAGTGAAGATTCAATCCAATTACATATTTTGCTAAGCACTAATCTTATTATAATTCTTTAACTGAACTATAAAAATAATATTTCAATGTAGTTGTATGTCACTATTATGCATCTCACTCACTACACCTCTAGGAAAAGTTGTAAACCACTAAAAATTCCTCTTCATGGCACAAATTCAATTTGCATCCACAATACACAGAATCCTGCCCCTAACCACTACATATTCTTTATACTTAGTATAGCGTCTTGGACACAGAAGGCTAATTAACGTGTTGAAATGTCTGAATACATAAATAAATGAACCTCAAAAGTCAATTATGACAGGGTTTCACATACAAGTTTAACATTTACATTCCATTACAATTAGCTAGCTATTTATATGTCTTAGAGTCATAACTAGCTATTCACATGTCTTTGGACAGCCAAGTTTAGTGATCAAAAGCATAAACTATGAAACCAGACTCCTCGGATTCTAACTAGAAATTCCACATTCCAGTTATAACATGATCAACTTGCTTATCTGTGCCTCAGTTTCCTCTCTACCTATAGATAGAAATTGTTCTTATCTAAGGTTACTATGAGCATTAAATGAATATTAGGCACTGATGTGTATAAAAAAGGAAAATTTGCAGTTTTTGCACACTATCTCACGCCACTGACCCCAATACAACAAATCCCCTACTCAACAAGAAAAACTAAATCCTAAAGGACAATACATTAATATCACATTTTACAAGTTGCAAAGTACTTTTGCATATACTATCTCATTTCTCTGTAAAAAAAAAAAAAACAAAAAAAACAACTCCCAGGCAAATGCTGACTACAGAGGAAGAAACTGAACCCTAGAAAGTACTTCTGCTTATATCCTGCCCACCAATAAGGCAACAGATGGAGATTCTAAGCCTGGTCTTCTAACTTTAGATCCCAAATTCTTTCTTTCCCTTTTCATTACAATGACAACAACGACAAAAACATTAAAAAATATTAATCCTAATTGTCAACCTAGAAATTAAAACCAAAAAGTTTTCAAATTAATTGAATAAATTCCTTATGATGACAGAGTTTAAGAACTATTGCATAAACCAGACCTTAACTCCAATTACACTTCAGAAGTTTTGGACTACTCCCTAAATTTGTAAACTGAACACTGACTGCCATGATAGAGCATGTTTCTGAAGATTCAGAAAGCCAGTACCATCATGAGTTGGTTGAGCTAGTTCTTGATACATTAACTTTGCTATTATTTCACAAATTATTGTAATTTATATACTTCTCATTTTTCACATATTAAAACTCCAATTCATTTTTAAAGCCCTCGCATCCAATAGTTATTGTACCCCTAACAATACTGTTATGTCTCACCCTACAGTCACTTATCAGGGGACCAGGCTAGGTAATCACAGAAGTTTTTTCCTACTCTTTTACATGTTGGGTATAGTTATTATTTGACTGTCCATAAAGACATATGAATGAATCTATAAGGCTATGTCCTCAGTATTTAATGTTTACTGGATCATCACACACGTACACACAAAACAAAAACTCAAAATATCAAATATTTGAGATTTCTGAGCTTTGTCATTTATTTCAACACAAGTGTCACACTCTTACCTCCTCACCCTCCAGCTTCTACCTAATAGGTTTCGCTCTCCCTCTTTTTTATGGTCTACTGGTCCTGGCTAACCGTCTTTTGTTGTAAATAGGATCAATGTGAACACACATCAACAAGGTCAACAAACTCAGAGAACAAAATATTCTACCCAGATTAAATTTCCCTAAATCACATATGCCCTCTCAAAACTGTCATTTTCTAAAATTGACAAGATAGATATTCAACAACACAATAATTATTTGTCTTTTGAAAAACACAAAATTCAGAAAGAACATACCTGAAGGATTCTGAACAAATGCTCCTGGATTTTGTGGATGAACTGGTAAAAATTGTTGTCCTTGGCCAAATGGTACTGGCTGAGCAACACCAGTCAGAACCTTTAAGAAAAACCTTAGTTTTAAGAATATCTCTTCCATATTTTAAGTAAAATTTTAACATTCTAATCACGTAAGAATATTCACAGATATCATAAGGCCTGGTTTCTATGATAATATAAGATTTGCTAGTGTAACTCGACTGGGTCACTTCACTTCTAGGTTTTCTACAAAAAAGAACAATAATGACTTCCCTTATCTGTTTCATAGCACTGTAAAAGAACTAAAAATAGATGTGTAGCTTGTTTGAAAAATTGAAGATACCATGCAAACTTACAGTAGCCAACAACTGTGTGACCTTACACAAACACTTCACCTTG
>NW_011888999.1:2094265-2145167 GCF_000151845.1 Pteropus vampyrus | reverse complement strand
TACGAAGGTAGCATAACACTAATAGAATCTATACAAGGATAGTGAAAAAAACATGGCTTAGTCTCGTTATGAATGCACATGCAAAAATCCTAAGGAAATTATGCAGCCAGCAGTGCATTAAGAATAATACATAACCAAGTTGGATTTATCCTACTAATACAAGGATGAGTTAACATTAGACAATGTAGTAATAAAAATTTCCTAATTTAATAAAAGAAAAATCATGTAATCTTAATTGATAATAAAAAGCACTTGAAAAATTAGCATCTATTACAGATTCAAAAAGAAGAAAAAATTCATGATAAGTAATAAAAGGAAGCTTGCTTACTGGATGAACAAATGAATAGCACACTTAATTTCACAGTCCAGGTTATCTGCTATCATTCCTACAATTCACTATTCTGAGAATTGTGGACGCAATTTAATAGTAAGCAGGATATATAAGGTATGAAATTGGAACGGAAGAAATTAAGACATGATATTGTTTACCTGGGAAATCTAAGACAACTGTAAAATATTGTTAAATATGAGAATAAAGAGCTCAGTAAGATGGTAAGCTATCATAGCAACATAGAGAAATAAGATTTCCCATAAACTAGATAGAATCCATTTTTAAATGTGAAGGAAGATCTCATTCACATTAGCAGTAACAGTGGTGAAATATTCTAGGAATTAAGAAGTGAGCAAAACCTACATAAAACCATAAGACATAATTTATGGATATTATAGAAGATCCAAATAAATGGAAAGATATGCTATGTCCCTGTGAGGAGGCTCAGTATTATAAAGATAGGATTCTCCTGAGACTAAATTTGTTGCATATTTCATCAAGTAAAAATTCTAACAATTTTTAGTGGAAATTGGCAAGATGATTATTTAAAGTTTATCTGGAAGATTATACAAGATTAACCAAAACATTTTTGGAGAAGAATTAATGAGGACTTACCCAAGTAAATATTAGAACTATAAAGCTAGACTCAATGTTGAGAACAGGGTGGTATTGGAACAGGACTAGACAGATTAGTGGAACCAAACTAGAATCAAGAAATAACCCTATGTATTTGTTTATTTTAGAGGTGGAAATTTTCAAATACAGAAATGTGAGGTCTTCAATATTTTTGTACACAAAAATTTCAGAAGAATTCAAGACATTAACAAATATAAAGTGTTGGAAGACATACAAAAAATTTTGTAATTCTTAAGAAAGCCTTCCTAAGCAAGATAAGCCCCAGAGACCACAGAGAAAAAAGTATATAAACATTTAAAATATAAGAATATGTTACTGTGAAGTTGAAATCATAGAATACTTAATGTTTATTATCTTCTAAAAATTTTAGAAATGATTACAATAGAATATTAATGAGCAAAAAACATAAAAATACCAAGAGCAAGTTAACAAAGGAAAGGATACTCATAGAGGAAGACTCTTTTGTGCATCACAATGATTAAAAGATTATGGATAATGGGTGTTTAACGAGGTTGTCTGAACAAAGCACTCTGAAGACCCTGCTGGTGAAAGACGAAAGTGGTGAGACCCATGAAGGACAATTTGGCAGTATCTGTCAAAATTCAAAATATATATTACCCTTCAACAAGCAACTATCTAGTTGTAAAATATTCAAAATAACTTGCTCAGATATGTTTGCTAGGATAGTCATTGTAACACTTTGTAATTGAAAATAATTAGAAATTTGAATATCCATCATGAAAGAATGGCTAAATTGTTACATTCATTGTATGAAATACACAGTAGTAGAAATGCAGCTCTGCATGCATTAATCAACATGGAAAGAGCTGTAAGATGCCAAATGACAAAAGGCAAAACAGTGCATATGTGATCTCATTTAATTTCTAAAAGTTACTTTGTAAATGAATTTTTTTCGAAGTTTGGGAAGGATATACCAAATTAGCTGAGTGGTTACTTTATAGAACAAGAAAGAGGATGTGAAAAGCTATTTTCTATACTTCTTATATTTGACTTTTAAAGTTATTTTAATTCTTCCTAAGTAAAATTATAGAAGCACAAGAAAACATGCACTATCACATAAAACAAAAGAAGATACTTTTAAGGAGTATATGGGCCAGGAGAGATTAAGAGGCTAAGAAAAACACTGGTTTTGGCAAGGAGTCATTGAAAATACTCGGGAGATCAATTTTAATGAAGTAGTCAAGATGTGAAAACCAAATGCACAGGATTTCAAGGTAAGTGAGAGACTGACATGAAGTTTCTCAAGTAAAACAGGTTTCAGAACACACTGAAGTGGGCATCTCGGCATTCCAAAGAATTGGAACACTTGTAAGTAGGAAGCCTATGGTTCCAATTAGTAAAAATGGCTAGTCCTCTCCATCTCTACTTCAGGTTTCCCAGAGTGGCTAATCAGGTTGTTTCCATAATCTACCATAAATCAGCTCTTTGCATCTATGTCGTGAGGGAGCAGGGCCAAAAATTGAACTAAGTAGGTTTTGGTTAACCATCTCTGAGCCATTGTACCCTCTCCTCTTAATACTTTGCAGGCAGTCTTGCTCTCCATTTCTTGTGTACCTCCAAACCCTCACTAGGGCACCCCACTGATGCTTTTTGGCTTATTCTTTAACTTGCTCTTCTACCCCTGCCCAACAGTATCCAGTATTTCAAGGAGCTTACCCCATTTAGGATTAGGAGTATATTACCTACTCCTACATGTAGAAGTTCAGGCCTTGACAATAGCCTGATTTTTCATTTCTACCTCCAGATGACCACCTTTATTCAGCAAAATCTTTCCACTTGGAGACATGGTTAGATACCTCCTTGAATTTTCCTGAATATTTTGTGCGAACCTCTCAGAGCATGTTAGCCATTAAAATAGGCTGGGGGGAAAAAAACCAGCCAGGAAAATAGCATCTAGAATTCTTTTAGGTTTAGCTCTTAAATGAGAAACTTTAAATTTTTAGTAATTAGGTCCTTATTTTTCTCCCTAAAAGCTTATTTTCAGTTGAATAACAGATTGTAGTATTGTCCAGAACATGAACATTGGAAGTTTTAAGTATGTTTAACTCAGGACATTGTAAAGGGTATAAACTATGAAATTTGTAGTTTTCAGGAAATGCAATATTCATTTTATTCTCACAAAAAGCCAATGTTCCATCTTCTCTAAGGCCTTCAGCTTTCCCTGCCATACCTTCCAGTATGGATTACTAGTTCTAGTTCCCAGTGCTATATGTTGACTACTTTCCATCTTTTGAGGCTAAGATTCAGTGTTTCTGATTTCTAGATCAGTTATGAGTTTTGGCTATTCATTAGAATCAAATATAGAACTTTTTAGAACATTAGTTTCAAGTGTAACTATGGAGCATCTTAAATATTAGAAGTGTCTCTGAGAAGTTACTGAGACTCCAGAAATAAGGAATCTTAATATTCAAAGTGATTCTAATGCATAGCCCAATATGAGGGCCAGACCTCTATCAAATCACAGATGACATCTAGGCTCCTATTGTAAAGAAAAGCTAAAAATTGACTCCTTGATTCCAGATCTAATTCCTGTGACCATCTCAGTACTGTCCCTCATCCATTCTACAGCTACTTATTCTTGTGCTATTGGTCTGTCCAGCTCAGACATCAGTCACATCTCTTCAGCCTCCCCCCAAAGAGCTTTTAACCTTACATGCTAACTTCTCTATCTCGTTCTAATTACAATTAAACTCTCTAGTTTAACTTTTTCAGAGTAGCTTACTGTTCTGTCACCTATCAATCAATCACCCACACAACATATTATAACTGGTGTTGGTACTCGTAACCAAAACTTCAGTCAATAGATGTGTCTCAATCTTCCCATGTTTTTTAAACTTTGTTGACTACCCATTTGAAATTTCTTCTTCCACTGCTGGTTTTTTTTTTACAGTAATGCCTTCTCAACCTTCCCACCTGAGTCCAAATGTTCCTCAGAGAACATCTTCCTCGATACTCTTGGTGTATTGGTATGTTTGAATGTCACTTTGTCTGTCTTCTCCCAAAAAAGTCACACACAGCAGGAAATGTTTTCTACAGTTTTTGGATACGGACCCCAGCACTTCTTCCATGACTGTTCATGTGTGTTCAAAAGTTTAACTACCACATTATGTGTTTAACTCTCAAATCCAGTGAACACTTAACTCGTTTTCTTACCGGACCTCTCCGTAGCATTCGATAATTTCTTTAAAATTTTATTCACTTAAAAAAGCCAGCGTTAGGTGCAGATAATAGGATATTCTTTTTAAAATGTCTAGGGGCTCCCATGGTTATCAATATAGTACTCTTTAGTATGACCAAGGAAACTATAGAGTAACTGGATTTTAACCATATAAAAATTAATTTTTGAAAACACGAAGTATTTTCAAGCCTTTACATTTGCTGTTCAGATACCCTTCCCACCAATGTGGACTCCACTCCTATTTATCATCCAAGAAATATTTCACACCTCTATCTTGCTTAACCTATCCCCAGGTAGTTTGGTGTGCCTATTTCTATCCTAGCATTAATCTTAGGGTACTTTTTTTAAATTGTAGAAATATAAACTAAAATGAAGCAAAGCCAAGTTTATGTTCTTGTTCTACAACTTTCTAATGAGTGATTTAATTTCACCTGTAAATTTCACCATCTACCAGGTAGGACTAGAGAAAATATATGTAAAAAATTTGCCAATGCCTAACCATATAGAAGTACTCAACAAACTGACTCATGTTTATCTCCAAAAGATGGCAAAAAAGGTTAATCACGCATCTCAGAGTGCCTGGCTCATAGCAGGTGCCACAATGTTTTAAAGAACAGGTGATGAAAGAAATAAGAATTAAGTCATGCAAGAAATAAAAAGACAAACTAGAAGTTTCTTCATCATTCTATTTATTACATGTATGAATATTAACATCTCATGGTATCCATCTAATTCAGTCAAAACCAACAAATGAAAAAAGTTAACCATGTCTCAAATGAACTTACAGATTCCCCTGTAACTTAAAATAGAAATATGTTCATCTGTATTAAATCATGACAAATTTGAAAAATGTCATTTAAAAAAAAAATCACCTTTAGTACTTAAATATATTTGTTAATCGTTTGATGCCATCAGTGTCCAAGTTCAAGAATAAAAGTTGCTTCATTAGATACTTTTCAAAAATGGACATCTGGATGGTTCTCTATAGCTGGAGAGAGAGAGATAAATATATATGCAAATATGTCCTATTTTATTTAAAATTTTTCAAATCTGGCTTTTCTATTTGAGGAAAGTCCTACAGCGATCTCTCATATCCCCCTTTTGAAGGATAAAACTAACTTCAGACTTTGCTGCTTTAATCATGGGAGATTACTAGAAAAAAATCTTAATGTCAAGGTTGCTGTTTAATTCCATTTTCACCCAATAAAAAGTACAGAAACACTGTATTTGATGGTGTGCATAAATATTACACTCCATGGATAGCAAAAATATTTTTATTTATAATTTACAGTTCCACAAGTGAAAAATCGTACATTTTTACACTTACAATTTCATTTTGTTAAATTTGCACACATCTACAGAACTTTCACACAACAAGCACCTGAAACTGTGCAGGCAGTAGGATATGCAAATACTAAAATGTATTTATTAACCAAATGATAGCTGAAGGCCCTGCCTCAGCTAGACAATTTAATATAGATATATGTCTATATATACATAAAAAATTCTTCACCGTCTAGATCCAACAGCAGCTTTTTTAAAAAGAAAAACATACCTTTCTCACTTTATTTAAACTGACTCGACTGTATCATTTTCTGTTTTAATTTCAGTGGGCGTTGCTATGCTTTCCTCTGTACAAGCTGGTGGAGTATCAATTTGTTCTTCCTTAACTTTAGGACTTTCACAGGGTTCCTGCAATTCGTTTTTGACAATGTTCAACATAATGTTCAAGGGGTTTTCAACTGGTGTCTTGCTGGGAGATGGTGTACAATCAAATGAAGATGTCTACAAAATGAAAAGCCCTATTAAGTACTGATTAAAGTTCAAAAGTATCACAGTAAATGACATAAGACCCTCGGATGGGGAAAGAAACAAACATACACATACCAAATGCAACTGAACTACCGACTTCTCCACAAAACATGCCATAAAGGCAGACAAGTAGCAAAATGTATACTAAGCATTTAGTATATACTCAGTTCAGAAAAGCAGTAACCAATAAAAGGCCAAAAGAAATTGATTATGATAACCCATACATATATCTTGGGATCTTTGTGACTATCCTAATTTCAAATACTCAGGATTTTAAAAAATCCCCACAAACCCTCAAAACATCCTAAAAAGCCTTGTCTTTTGATTCCCTAAGTAGATCTACCAAACTGCCTCTTGAACCTGTAGAACAAATATGAAAGGCAAAGTATTCTACTGTTTAAAAAAATAGTCACTCTACAAATTATGAAAATTTGAACTAAGGGCAAGAGAATGATGTCTTTTTCAGATTTCATGTGTAATTTAAAAAAATTACTTCTATTTTACATGGCTGAATGGAGTATGTAAGAAAAAAAGCAGTAAATGTTCCCCTTTAACTCTAGAAACCTGTTCCCTTCATGATCCTTCTCATCTTTCAGTTTTCCTCACATTTCTTTAGGATTAGTGCTCTAATAAAAGACATCAAGTTTCAAGTGAATAGAATGCAAGGAATTACACAGTAATTTAAAAATTTGAATCAGATTCTATCAATCTAGCACTAATAAATAGAGAACCACCTATATGCTACATCAAAACACAAACAGCCCAGTAACTCAATAAGATTAAAATAATATTGCTGATGCAAAAATAACAAAATTTATTAATGTAAATAAAAACAGTAACCAAGAACTTACATTTTGATAATCTTCATAACATGATGGATGATAAATCTGAAGCCAAAAGAAAAAAGTTAAGTAGGTATTCACATGCATATTCATTTCTAATCGCTATTCTAATAAGATTTTCTTTTCTAATTTAAACCAGAAGATAGCTATCTTTGGAAAGGAAACGAAAATCATTTGATCACAAAACTGGATAAAAACAAATTTTTCATCCTGATTTCTCTTTAAATTTGGCTTTCTACATTTAAGTAGATAACATGGTATGTTACCAAGATAATAACAGTTTTGATGATGAAATATAAATTCAGAATAGTGTGGCTGGGCAGGAAAAAAGACTACCTTCAGATGACTTAGTCCTGGGTTTATCATTAACTAGTTATGCAATCTCTTATATAAAATATAGAATTGCTAAGATCCCTTCCAACTCAAATACTGACTCTAAATTCCAATATCTTAGCATGATCTTTTTGATTAAAACCAATAAAAACATTTCTCTTTCAAAGTAGTGGAAAAAAACTAATCTTAAAACTTTCTTATAAAGAACTGAAAATTACCTTTCCATCTACTCTAATAGCATTTTTTAAATGCCATTCTTCCTCTTCTTCATCCCAGTATTGTTCAAATTGTTCTTGACAGATTTCACAACTCTAAAATAGAATCACATAAAATGAAATTTACTAATAAGACATATCTAATTCCATTAAGTAAAAATATATAAACATTTTGTTAAGTGGAGAAAGGAATTTAAGAGTTTTCTGAAAGGTTAATATTCAATACATAATACAGATACATGTTCTAAGGATTCTGCATTCTTCATTGCAAAAATAGTTAACATTTCACTGCTGTCAGTCACTAATATTATGTAACTAAATGGTTATAAAACCCAAAGCCAGACCATAGAGTACAACTGAAAAGTAAAGCTTACAAGAAATCTTAAAAACAGTAAAAGAAGGATGTAAATAAAGTGACATGTTTATGATTATTTACTTAAAGAAGTGAAAGACATGACCAGAGGTAGAAAATTTAACATTCTTCTCTTACTTCAACTGCTCCAGCAGGCCCCGCAGGTACACTTTGGAACTCCTTTTCTTTAGCAGCCTCCTGAGTTTTGAGCACAACTTCTTCATGCACCTTTTCAAAAAACTGGCTTTTTGCACGTTCTTCCAGATCAGCTATTTCCTCAAATTCTATCCAGTCCTTAAAAGAAGTTGATTTAAGAAGAACATCTTCATTTGTTTCTAAACTTTTACTGCATATCTTCAATATAATGCCATTTAAAGGTAAAGGTACATTCTTCTACAACATGCTTTAATATTATTGAAAACTATCCCTTCTCTTTGAGCCCCATAACTAATAGACAACATAAAGCAACTAATTAACAATTAAGATCTTAATATTAATTTTCCATTACCTCTAGAGTTACTTAACTAATTTAAACAAGACATTTCGTGTATAATTTTTTCTTAAAAATTCAGTCACAGCAACTTGGAATTTTAGACCTAGAAGAAATCTGTGTCCTACTCTAATCAGCAGAAAACATATAAACATACATATTAAAATGTATTTTTAAGGTCCAATTTTATTTAAAAAATTCACACGTTAGCTCTCGATAATTATTTAAACTAACAAACTTTTAGAATGCTATAATTTAAAGGCTGAGATTTCAGAGGCATATGGATTACGTACTGTTAAACTGTAGTACCAGCGTCTATGAGTGACTTTTCTGCTAACGTCTTTTTCAGTTCTATTTTGCCGATAATGCCAGTCCAAGTGATCTGCGTATACATCAGTCTGTGATGTTGTAAACCTCATTCCACAAGAGTAACACTGAATACCAGTGTAAAGTCGATTTATAACACTATCATAACGTCTATTTTGAAAAAAAAGAAATAATCTTTAGTTATAACATGGTTTAATGGACTTTAAAAAAAGAGCAGTTATAAAATTATAAATACTTTACTTTTCTACATTCTAATAATGGCGAAGCCATTATTATGTGACTAATGTTTCAGCCAAGAGCTGGCTGCCAATACCCAAAGATCAATATTAGTCTCTAACAGTGTATCACTGATCCTCTTTTTCCTTAACTTTGCTAAATTTTGGAACACAGAATCTATCTTCTTACTGACAGACCTGGCCCAGTTACTTATTTCCTTCTAGCTAAAAATGACCATTCGCTAACTAAAAAGCAATAATTTACCTGCTCTTAGACTAGTGTCAATATCAAGGTGGCTACAGCAGGTGGCTATGATAGAATAATTAGATTTCACCTCTACAGAACTTTGGAGTTCTGAATAACTCAACTGTCCCACTCTGGTCTAAAGAACAGTGAAAGAGATACAGAAGAAATAATAATTTTAAGGATAACTATAAAGAAAAATTAGAAGACTAATAGGAAACTTAGGTTAGCAATAAACATTTTTAAAAAAATTCTGGGCTCCCTATTCAGAAAGAAATTGTATAAAGACCATGTAAGTAAACAAACAAGGCAGTATTTAATTTGAAGATAACTTTTTAAATAGAATAAAGCAAAAGACAGTAAGTACACTAGTACTTTGTATACCAGCAAACAAAATATTTAGTCATAATATTAATAATAATTTAATGAAAAATTGTTATAAAAATAGATGGAGGAGAGCTAGTAGAACAATAGACCTAGCATAATCTTCACTTTCAGAAAGTCAAGAGACTTCTAAACATGATAAATCAAAAAACATGATACATCAGAAAAATATGTATCTTGTGAAAAACAGAGAAGTAAATGCCAGGAGCCAGAGAAAATGAGTTCAAAAATGGTTGCCACTGGGTGAAGAGTAGTACTAGGAGAAAAGGATGCCATCTTTATTATTGTAACGCTTTCATTATAAAGCTTTAACTATATGAAAGCATTACTTTGGGGGGAAAAAAAAACATTTTAAAAGGGTGAAAAATATTAGTAGTTCTATTTTCTATTAAAGTACTCATAAGGATATAATGAATCCATAAAGCAGATTTAAATGTCTTTTTTATAAGCAATAGAGGCAGGAGAACATTATGAAGATATGTACTAAATGTTAACAGTGGTTATCAAGTAAGTGGGAATTGTAGGTAATTTTATTTTCTTGATTTTATTTGTATTTTCTAATTTTACACAATGAACATGCATTACTTATAAGTGAAAATAGGTATTTGTAAATTCTAAATACTAGACTACAAAAATCTAATTTTCTTAACTCCAAAAGCATAATATCAATTAAGAAAAAATAATAATAATGAAGATAAAAAAGAAGACAAGTGATTATTGATACCTAATATTTAAACTCCCTTTATTTGCTGTACCAAAACACAATGTAAAAAAATAGAAATTTTGAGGTAGCCTTCCTTTTGACCTAAATACTTATGCAGCAGACATATTTTAAAAAGAGATTTAAAAACAGGCTTTCTAAAGTTTATGTTATGGATATATTATAACATTAAAAAAAAAAAATAGGCTTCCAAAAATTTAAAAACAGGAGTAAAAATGAATAGCACTAATAATAATATCCAGTGTTAGTTAAAAATCACTGTCCCTTTAATCTTAGAAAATTAGAAAGAAAATCAGATTACATACTGTTTCAATTCTTCAATTGTAAAATTGGTAAGATCTGGAACATCTTGATCTTCATTTTGATCCTCCTCCTCTTCAGGGGAAGGCTGAGCAGCAACTTCATTTACTTCTTCAATTGAAAAGAAACATACCAATTTCTCAATACAATTCTCCATGTATTCTTCTTGGGGAATGCTCTAGTAGTATAAGTATGTGGAGAACCCCATCTTGTCTATTCAGCGCTTCTAATCTTACATTTACTGGCCAAGAAACCTAATGCAATTCTTTATTTTAATAAGTGGTAGGAGGCCTGATATCTTAAAAGTCAATTTTCAAAAAATTTACTTCATCAATATTCAAGCTATTTTAAAAAGCTAAATTAATATAGAATAACTAGTAAAAAGTCTGCACATTATACCTACAGGAATATTAGTCAATTGAAACAAAGTCCATTATAAAAGTAATAATTCCAACTTAGAAAATTTAAAAAGAATTTCATTATAAACCAATGACATTAGATTTTAAAAAAATAAGAGTCTACCTAAGAATTCAATTATCATAAGAACTTTTATCATAACTTACATCGTTTTATCATATCCTACATCTTTGTAACTTAATGGAGCTTTGTGTAGATTAAGTATGAAAACATACTTACGTGTTGTAGCTGAATCAGGCTGGGACAATTTAAGAATTCCTGTTTTTAGCAGTTTTGAAAATAATTCATTTACATCCACCTGACTGAGATGATTATCAGGATATGCCTTAGGAAGGGCTCCTTTAAAAAAATAACACTCTTAAAATGAAAGTAGAACTTAAAGATACAAGTTATACTGAGCATTTTTCAAAGTTTTCTTCAAGATGTCCTATCAACAATAAATTTTACAAACTCTTATTAAGGATGAGTCTAAATTATCTCAAAAGCTCTTCAAATAAAATTTTCATTTAGGTAAGCAAATCATCACCTCTTAAAAATATATTTTAGGATAAATACTGAAAACACTGATACTTTATACTCATACTCCCTTCTATGCAATGCAGCACACCACCTCTAGTTCCAACTTTCCACCTTTCTGATTTTCTATTCCTCATCTTCTAATGGTACTGGGAAAGGTAGTTTTGTATAGATGAAGCAGATCACCATCTCTTAGTACAGATTTCTAGGAAAAAAATACCCAAAGCCTAAGTGGAAGTTCTCCTGCCCTCCCTCCGACCCATAACTACCCAGAGGAATTCATGCAGGGGGATGAGCCATGTGGCTCAGAGTATAGCTGCCCCTTTGACCTTTGCTTAATTATTGACCTTGCAAAGCAGCTCAGAGTATTCCTAAACAGGTGTGAGGTTTACTAAAGCTTCAATAACTTGAATAAATGAAGCAAGGATAACAATCTTCTCCTTAAGCTCACTAGTGAAGATTCAATCCAATTACATATTTTGCTAAGCACTAATCTTATTATAATTCTTTAACTGAACTATAAAAATAATATTTCAATGTAGTTGTATGTCACTATTATGCATCTCACTCACTACACCTCTAGGAAAAGTTGTAAACCACTAAAAATTCCTCTTCATGGCACAAATTCAATTTGCATCCACAATACACAGAATCCTGCCCCTAACCACTACATATTCTTTATACTTAGTATAGCGTCTTGGACACAGAAGGCTAATTAACGTGTTGAAATGTCTGAATACATAAATAAGTGAACCTCAAAAGTCAATTATGACAGGGTTTCACATACAAGTTTAACATTTACATTCCATTACAATTAGCTAGCTATTTATATGTCTTAGAGTCATAACTAGCTATTCACATGTCTTTGGACAGCCAAGTTTAGTGATCAAAAGCATAAACTATGAAACCAGACTCCTCGGATTCTAACTAGAAATTCCACATTCCAGTTATAACATGATCAACTTGCTTATCTGTGCCTCAGTTTCCTCTCTACCTATAGATAGAAATTGTTCTTATCTAAGGTTACTATGAGCATTAAATGAATATTAGGCACTGATGTGCATAAAAAAGGAAAATTTGCAGTTTTTGCACACTATCTCACGCCACCGACCCCAATACAACAAATCCCCTACTCAACAAGAAAAACTAAATCCTAAAGGACAATACATTAATATCACATTTTACAAGTTGCAAAGTACTTTTGCATATACTATCTCATTTCTCTGTAAAAAAAAAAAACAAAAAACCAACTCCCAGGCAAATGCTGACTACAGAGGAAGAAACTGAACCCTAGAAAGTACTTCTGCTTATATCCTGCCCACCAATAAGGCAACAGATGGAGATTCTAAGCCTGGTCTTCTAACTTTAGATCCCAAATTCTTTCTTTCCCTTTTCATTACAATGACAACAACGACAAAAACATTAAAAAATATTAATCCTAATTGTCAACCTAGAAATTAAAACCAAAAAGTTTTCAAATTAATTGAATAAATTCCTTATGATGACAGAGTTTAAGAACTATTGCATAAACCAGACCTTAACTCCAATTACACTTCAGAAGTTTTGGACTACTCCCTAAATTTGTAAACTGAACACTGACTGCCATGATAGAGCATGTTTCTGAAGATTCAGAAAGCCAGTACCATCATGAGTTGGTTGAGCTAGTTCTTGATACATTAACTTTGCTATTATTTCACAAATTATTGTAATTTATATACTTCTCATTTTTCACATATTAAAACTCCAATTCATTTTTAAAGCCCTCGCATCCAATAGTTATTGTACCCCTAACAATACTGTTATGTCTCACCCTACAGTCACTTATCAGGGGACCAGGCTAGGTAATCACAGAAGTTTTTTCCTACTCTTTTACATGTTGGGTATAGTTATTATTTGACTGTCCATAAAGACATATGAATGAATCTATAAGGCTATGTCCTCAGTATTTAATGTTTACTGGATCATCACACACATACACACAAAACAAAAACTCAAAATATCAAATATTTGAGATTTCTGAGCTTTGTCATTTATTTCAACACAAGTGTCACACTCTTACCTCCTCACCCTCCAGCTTCTACCTAATAGGTTTCGCTCTCCCTCTTTTTTATGGTCTACTGGTCCTGGCTAACCGTCTTTTGTTGTAAATAGGATCAATGTGAACACACATCAACAAGGTCAACAAATTCAGAGAACAAAATATTCTACCCAGATTAAATTTCCCTAAATCACATATGCCCTCTCAAAACTGTCATTTTCTAAAATTGACAAGATAGATATTCAACACCACAATAATTATTTGTCTTTTGAAAAACACAAAATTCAGAAAGAACATACCTGAAGGATTCTGAACAAATGCTCCTGGATTTTGTGGATGAACTGGTAAAAATTGTTGTCCTTGGCCAAATGGTACTGGCTGAGCAACACCAGTCAGAACCTTTAAGAAAAACCTTAGTTTTAAGAATATCTCTTCCATATTTTAAGTAAAATTTTAACATTCTAATCACGTAAGAATATTCACAGATATCATAAGGCCTGGTTTCTATGATAATAAAAGATTTGCTAGTGTAACTCGACTGGGTCACTTCACTTCTAGGTTTTCTACAAAAAAGAACAATAATGACTTCCCTTATCTGTTTCATAGCACTGTAAAAGAACTAAAAATAGATGTGTAGCTTGTTTGAAAAATTGAAGATACCATGCAAACTTACAGTAGCCAACAACTGTGTGACCTTACACAAACACTTCACCTTGTTGGTGCTTTCCTTTATCTTACAAATAGAAAAACTGACATCCAGAGATGTGACCTATACAGGGTCATAATGGCTAGTGAGCAGCAAAAATGAGACCAGTACTCCCAACCTGATCACAGATGTCAAAAGCCTGTTTTACTAAGCAATCTGAACTCCTTTCTGATCATCCTCCTTGGCCATATTTCAGTTGTTTACAAAGTAGACTTTTATAAAAGACATCAAAGGAATGTTGAAAAATAAAACAGTCGTGAAACAAGTACTGTACAGGCATACAAATACTATTATTTGTAGTACAGTAAAATAAGACTTCTACATGCTGCTATGTAAACAAATATCCATTTATAAGGCTTGTTCAGTACCCATGTGAACTTTCAGTGGTATGTACACATAATAAAAATCCTACCAGTTTTGTATAACGTAAGAAACAAAACTAAGTGAAGTCCCATCATAGTTATTTGTCAATAACAGTATCATTTTTCTTAAGAACAGACAATAGAGTAAATCTAACTAGACAGGACAATTGTTTTTTCAAACTATTGGACGTCAAAAAAAGTATCAACAATGGTTATAAAACGCTTTTAGAAATCGTTCTTCTTATATTTTCTTTCATGCAATATTACTAATACAAAATGAACTTGTCCTAGTAAGAAAGTGTCAGCACCTGGAAAAAAAGTGAATTAGCCCAGAATTTCAGCAGGCAAGTAGTAATCGTTAAATAAATATCAACTGAATTAATCATAAATTATAAGCACATTGCTTTAAAATTATTTCAATATGCATTTTAAAATGTATGCAGAACAAGTACAAAAGAATACCAACAGGTAACAGGTAACTGTACATGTTTAGGTGATATAACAAATGCATCTGGGAGGCAAGTTGCAGGTTTGCTGTGTTGACATTAGTATCAAACAATTCTATTCGACTGGAATGACTGGAAAGGTGGTTAAGAGAAATAGAGAGGAAGGAAAAGAACCACAGACCATATAAGCATGGGCAATTGATTTTATTATTTAACTCAGACTAAGGAAACCTATAGTACTTTACTAGCTTTGAAGCCAAAAGAAAAACAAAAGCAAAAAAACAATGGGGAGGCTATCCATGTGCGAAGACAAGAGGTATATGGGAAACCTCTGTACCTTACAGCTCAATTTTGCTGTGAACCTAAAATTACTCTAAAAAAACCAAAAGTGTGTGTGTGTGTGTGTGTGTGTGTGTGTGTGTGTGTGTGAGAAAAGAGTGCACACGTGTGCAAGGGGAAGAGGGAGAAATTTCTTTTTCTAGATCCTAGAAGAGCTAAAATCAATTTTGGATTTAAATTGCAAATTTCAGCCCCAAGACTCTCTTCCACTTACCTACCATGTGAGATTTTGGAATACGTTAAAAACTTTCCAACCTACAGAATAAACTATCTACTGAAAACCTTCCACAAATTCTAGAAACATTAAAAATAGTTCATATATCTCCATAGAAAATTATTTTAGAATAACTACAGCAGACTTACCTGTTGAGATGCCTGAATATTTCCTACTGTTATTGGAGCAGGTAAATTGCCAAAGTTTCCAAACTGAGAACTCTGAAGATTCTTTTCATCAAAATAGTGTCCAGAAGCTCTGTTAAGGGGATTTGAGAAACTCTGGTTTCCAGGGCCATGTGGTCCATTAAAATTTGGTCCTTGAGGTGAATCAAATATTTGTTCATGTCTTTGGAACTGCAGTCCTTGGGATGGGGCATTAAAAGCATTGCCAGGTGGATCATTAAATGGACCAGTCTGATTGAAAGAAACTGAGTCAAGCCTTTGTGAAGGATGATTGTCAAATCGTGCGCCTTGAAGGCCAAGAGGGATATCAAACCTTGAAGCTTGCTGGTGTTGTGGACCATCAAATCTTTGAGGCACACCATCAAATCTTGGTTGAACCTGCTGTCCAGGTGGTCCATCAAACCTCTGTGGTCCTGGCTGACCAGTTCTTTCAAACCTAGGACCTGGCTGACCATGTAATCCATCAAATCTTGGCAAGAGCGATGGCTGACCTGGCTGCCCATCAAACCTTAAAGCATGACAACCTTCAAATCTTGGACCACCTTGACCCAGAGGCCCTTCAATTCTCATGCCACCTCCTGGTACAGGACCCTCAAATCTCATTCCACCTCCTTGTTGGACTAATGGTCCTTCAAACCTAATCCCAACCCCTGGTTGACCATGTGGACCCTCAAACCTAAGGTTCCCACCAAGATGATTATGTTGCCCTTCAAACCTCAGACCAGCTACTGACTGACCATGGGGGCCCTCAAACCTCATTCCAACTCCCTGCTGTAGCAAAGGGCCCTCAAATCTGATCCCACCTGCTGGCTGACCATGAGGTCCATCAAACCTAATTGCAGCCCCTGATGGGCCATGACCCCCCTCAAATCTAAGTCCACCTACAGGCTGACCTCGGGGATTATCAAATCTAAGTCCACCCACAGGCTGACCATGAGGTCCCTCAAACCTTAGACCACCCACAGGTTGACCTCGATGTCCCTCAAACCTGAGACCACCCACAGGCTGCCCCCCTGGTCCTTCAAATCGTAGACCACCTGCAGAGCCCTCAAACCTCAGACCAGGAGAACCTTCAAACCGAAAACCTCCTCCTCCTGCTTGACCAATTGGCCCCTCAAACCGCAGAGGTGTCCCTACTGGTCCTGGAGGACCTTCAAATCTCAAAGGACACCCACCTCCTAGCTGACCTTGTGGTCCTTCAAATCTTAAAGGGCCACCTCCTCCCATTTGTCCAGATGACCCATCGAACCGAAGAGAACCTGGTGTAGGAGGTCCATCAATTCTAGGGCTTAATTTATTAGGTCCTTCAAAAATCATCTTGGTTGGGCCATCTCTTGTTACTGATGGCCTACTAGGTCCATCAAATAATGGTCTATCTTCAGCTAAAGCTGTAAGTCGCTGATTTGTATCGAGGCCCGCGAATCGTGATGCTGGACCATCTACAAATGGTTTATCTGTATCTTCATATCTAGGTCGCTTAAGTGGAAAACGATCATTGAATGGTGATCTCTGCTCTTCTCGTACACCTTTTAAAAAGAAAAAATAAAATTTATTTTCCCTGAATCTGAAATTATTCGAAATTATCTTAAAATCTTTCTCTATTCATGTAAATGTTTATCCAAATATATTTATAACTATCTCACTTTATTGGAGGGGAATAAAAAGACAGCATCAAGCAGCAAGTTAAGAGGATGCCCTCTAGAGTCAGACACACCTGGGTGAAAAAAAATCCCCACTCTGTCAACTTACTATTTATTTGACTTTGAGAGCAAGTTATTTAACCTCTCTGGTCTTGTTTCCTATCTGTAAAATAGGGATAATATAAATTTCATTGGGTTGTGAGGATTAAATCAGATTACATATATAAAAAACCTAGTAAAGTACCTCACACACAGTTGGCCTTATAAATATTAGCTCTCTTCCCTTCCCTGAGGGAAAAAAAACAAATCAAAACAAAACCAAAAAAGGTAGTCTGAACAGTCACAAAAATCCATCCCCACTTAGCTTGTTCATTTTCCCTTCACCTTTGTGTGATTCAATAGGCATAATCTGATTTAACTTTCTACCTTTAGCAGAGACTTGCTCGTCATGTCTTCTCCGGCCCTCATGGGGTGAAAGATTCTCAGCATAAGTACGACTCCCAGATATAGGAGAAAGACGTCTTGCTCTTTCACTAAATTGTTCTTTTCTGTCAAACTGTGCTCCACTATTCCTACTTGCATGTTTACTTTTGGATGGCTCACATTCTATTCCAGACAACAAGGCATCAGTCAAAGGGTAGTCAAAAATATCAGGATCTAAGAGATCAAGTCTTGGAAATGAATGCTGAACCTGTGTCCTTTTCAGTTTTGCTTTATGTTCATAGTAGGTTAATTCAGCATCAGATAAGAGAGGTTTCTTTTTTAATCCACCTTTATTTTCTTCTGTAGGACTATCCCGTACATTGCATCTATGTTTACCTTCTTGATACTGAAATAGCTGTCGAATTTGATGCACAACAACAAGGAACTCATCCTGTGTAATTTCACCAGATGCTAAACGTTCACTCGTCTGCACAGGGTGATAAAAGGAAATCAAATATTTTAAATATAAAAAGTACTTACAAAAACACTTAAGACAAAGGAGAATGACGATTACATGGGATCATGGTAACTACCTTTTGAAGTAATTCTCTCTTGCTTGCAAGAGTTAACTCTTTAGGAATCTGAAGATTGGCATCTACACTTAATCGATGCTGCTGCTTTGGGGCTCGAGGTGACAAGATTCCTTTAGTGCTTGACCAGCTTTCCCTATGCCTTAGATGAGGAGATTTACTATGTTCATCACCCTGTTGTAAGCTGAAACCATAAAAGCAATATGTTACTTCATAAAATTTTTTAAAATACTTAGGACCGTATTTAAGAATCCTCTTCAAAGGATCTAGTTAAAATGAATATATGTAATCATAAAAGTTAATTAAATGACTAAGAGCACAAGATCTGAAGTCAGGAAAATCATATATAAATTCTATTCTGGCATGTCCTGGATGTGCAGCCTTAGGTAGATTAGTTAACCTTTCTAAACTTCAGTATCCTTATCTGTAAAATAGGACTAATAATGGTATTTAACCCATGGGGTTTTAAGAATTAAATGGAAAAATAAAGCACCAGTTATGGCACTCAATGAACATTATCCAATTTTTAACACTATTTTAAAATACATATATTCTGTTGATTAAAAAATGTTAACGTCCTACCTTTTACTTTCTTCCCAACCAGATTTCCATCTCTTGGTAGACTTGGAACTTTGCCAATTTTCTACATTCTCCTTTGGTTCAGTGCCTGATTTCATTGAATGCTGACTTGCAGTTTCTTGTGGTCGCTCCTCTTCAGTCTTTTTTATTCGCCTTGGATCTCGAATATCCTGTTTAGTACTTCTCTTAGCATTTCTTTCTTCCCTGGAAGGTGGCGTAAATTCTTCCATATGTGACTGCTTAACTCCTGATTGGCGAATCTTCCCAGCTTTGGGTGTCAAGGTTGGAGACATACTCCTTTGCCTTCGTTTGGGTGACCGCCTATCTCTTCTCTTTGGAGAATGAATAATTGGTGACCGAGACTTGGGTGATCGTGATCTTGATCGCTTTCTAGTACTAGATCTCCCTGGTTTTGTGCCCTGTTTTTCCGGTTCTTCCGTTATAGTATCCTGTTTTTGTACAATGCCATTAATGATTTTATTTCTACTTCCAACCAGTCTGTGTTCAGATGATTTCATATGTTCATCTTTATCCTTTTTTTCTGCAGTTTTTCTCTTCTCCTTTATATCATCATCTTTGCTATCAGTCTTATCCTGAAGATGTTTTTTTAATCTTGGATCTCTCTTGCTCATATCGGACACCCGTGTGCTTTCAGATTCCTGATTTTTCAAGTCTTTTGTGTGGGATAATTTGTTTTTCAAAGGTGATGGTGATTTAGATTTAGATTTAGATTTAGAATCTAATTGGTCAAGTTCCTTCTTGGTTATTTTTTCACCTGATTTACTTTTTTCTTGTTTGGATGAATTTAGTTTTTCAGAGGGTATAGTTTTACTTGTCTTAATATCAGATTGGTTCAATGTGTTCATTAGAAATTCTTTTCTGTGACCTTGATCTTTTCCATGAGAAGAATGTTGACTCATCCTATTAAGACGGGGATCGCGGTTAGTTCCTTTCAAATCTTGAATTTGTAAGGATGGACCTGGCCGGCTCTTCTCAGGTTGCACAGGAACCTGATGGGGAGCTTTAACTACCATAGGGGGAATTTGTGAAACATGTAATTTGGATGGTGCAGATCCAGGACCTAGGTTGGATGTCTCCTGCTGAACACTAAGAGAAACTGCCTGAAATACAAAATAAATGTTCATGTTAATACTGTAAAATATGCATTTTATCCAACAAGAAATTAAAACCTAAATACAATGCTTTATTCAATAAATTCATTTATTCAATACTGTATTTACATTGCATACTTATGGTTAAGTGGAGATTAAAGTAAAAAGACAAAGTTCATGGATGTGTGTGGCCTGTTATTTCTCAGTCCTTTACTTGGGGCTTTTAATATAATCTCTAAGCAGAATGAAAAAAAAATCCTCCCTCTTCCCAATCATTCAGGATTCTGAGCTAGATTACTAAGAAACTGCTTATTAAAAAAAATAATAATAAATACTGCACTCCAGCTGCACAAGTCAGTTATTTCAGCTAAATTCTGTCATAAAATTCAGTTCCTCTGAAAGTGGCACTGATAATGAACATACAAAACTCTGCTTCCTATACCTCCTCACTCTCAAGTTCAAGTGCTATGTAAAATAACTTAGTACCAAGTTATTCATGCATATAAATATGTAATCTTCTTGGGCTTCTTAATTTTGTGATGGCTTTTCTTTTGTAGGCTTCTAGGAACCTGATTTCTTCTCAGGAAGCTTAAGCACATAAAAGATTAAAGACTCTGCAAAACCACTTGCCACAACATATCTATCTTCATATTACAGTGATAAGTCCACATGCTTGATAAAACTGTTAACAAAACTAAGGTGCTATCTTAAAAGATAGCAATCCCATAGAAAAGTATTTGAAAGAAAATACTGTAGATATTTGAGTTTCACAATATAAAAATCTGCACTAATACATACACCATACTGTGCAAAATAAAAGTGGAAAAAGTACACTTAGTAAAAGTCACGTTAATTTAAATGTAAAATAATTACTTCTCTATTGGAAGACGGGTTTAAAATATTTAAAATGTAAATTTTCTCTACTTACCAGTTGTGCCTTAGCTTGCTCTAGTTCAAGCTCCAGCTTTTTCTGCTGAAGTTCTAACAACTGTTTTTGTTTTGCCAGTAACTGCTGCCTTATTAGTTGTTCTTGGGTAAGATTCTTTTGTATATCAGGAACAATTGGAGGAGTGGAGATGCTAGGAGAACTGACCACTGTACCAGGTGTTGAAGGCTCTTCGGGCTATGAGAGAAAATAATTTGTTAAAAAAAAAAGAAAAAAAATACATATATATATATGTACATATATAGCAGCTAAAAAGAAAGCTAAGAGGGAACTAAAAATTATCAGCCACTTAATACCATCCATAATTTTAAATGGCCAATCATGTCTAAAAATCACACAAAAATTTTCAGGAATTTAAAATCAAAATAAGCAATTATGTAACACCTAAACAAGACTGTATTTTTAAATGCACTGTGGAGGGGAAGAAGTTTTCTTAAACAGTTTTAAGACAGGGTGTTCTTGACATTCTAGCAAGAAAGTTAAAGCAGTCAAAATTTGACAGTTAAAACTATCAGTTATATATACCATTCATGTAAAAACTTACCGATTTATTTAAAAATTTAGGATTCACATGGATGCTAGATGTATTCACATTGGGGGGTAGAGGTTTAATAGGCCAAGCAGGATCTAACGAATTGACTCTGACATCCAGGGCATAAAGTTTCTTCAATGGGAATATTTCATCCCATGTAGAACGTAACTTAAATAAACTTTTTCTAGTATTTTCATCCACCTAGAACAACAGAACAATTCTATGGCTTGTTAAGTTACTATAAAATGTTTCAAATATTAAGAATAAAGCTAAATCAATCTCTGCTCTACTTCACAAACAGCACGCATACTGCTCATTCTAAATATATAAACAGCAACAATCTATTCAAGATATATTTGGTTTGCAAATGTAAAATTAATAAATTTCTCCCTCAAAAAGAAATTAGAAAAATTAAAGTCATTATCATCTAGCCTTCATGAAAGCAAGCAACTAGATAACTCTTTGTATTTTAAAAGTACAAAATGTCAAGCCCCAAATTTTAAAGCTTCACATAGCATTCCTAAAGTCACTCTTACTGTGGACAAAAATATAAAACTAGAACACAGTATATCTCGTAGCATAAATTTTTAAACTCATTTGCATTGTAGTACAAAGTTAAAATTAAAACAAAATTATCTCACTAACCAATGTGGTTAGAGTGTGGAAGGCACCTTAAAAATTGAAATTTATGAAATCTTATCCACTCATGAGCTTGGTTTTATGTAACTTATCTGCTTACGTTTATGATGGGCATAATATCTTTTAAATTAGCCATTATTTAGGAAAATCGAATAGGTATTTAACTTTAGAATAATAAAGCCCTGACTATATTCAAGTTTTTAGATAAAAATTATTTACTACAAGGTCATTTTCATCAACTGTAGTGCTGAGGCCCAGATTCAGTAAAGGTATTCCACCAAACACCCAAATGAATCTGAACATACTAAAACTGAAACCAAGAGGCTAGTTTAGCTCCCCAACTTCTATAAGGCAAAGTTAACTTCTTAAGAGTAAGCAGCTTTAGGTAAGCAGTATTTAGCTAAGGTCTACAATATGCTATTAACAAGCTCCTTAATACAAACTGAAATACAGCTTTCCAAATTTCTTCTGCATAAACTTAAATATTTCTTTCATAAGAACTTAAAGAAAAAAATGTCTCAAGTACCAACTACACATTTTCTAAAATATCAGTAAAATCTAATACTGAATAGTTCTTTCAAAATAATCCCAATTCTCGAAGTCTGACTTTACCAGATACACCGAACATCTACTAAAATATAGGAACTACCAACTTTTTATATTAGGAAACAATCTTTAAACCTAAATATCTTATAAACACCATTTTGCTCAGTGTGAAAGATAAAGCCTGACAGGAAGATAACTACTTCAGCAAATCCTTTGTCTTCCTCAACACAATACTGTATTTACCAAACTACGTGATACAATGTTATGGAAGGAATGTACAGTCTCTAGGTATAGAAACTGAACAAGCCTTTCTTCTAAACACTAAGGAGGGAGGGGAAGTAAAAAGTACTTCCAAAATAATTTAAGACATATTAACTGGTTCACCATTTACATATTCATATAAAATATAAAACATTCTTGAACAAAGTAACAAGAGAAAACATTTCCAGAAAAACATTAAGTTTCAGGCATCAATCAGAGGTTGAGACACTTAAGGATTATGCTTTTTTCTCCAGATATGAATAGCCAACATCCTAACATCAGAAACCTAAACAATGAAATTTGAAGTACTCTTGATAGCTTCAGATATTTTTGCCCACATTCTAGTGATGGAACAGATCTTCAAATGAATAAACTCAAGAAAAAAAATAATTCTAAAAGCAAATTCATCTTTTTTGAATGGATAATGTAAAACTCTTAGAATCTGCATTGAAAATTATAACATAAAACATTACTTTAAATAACTTTAGCATGGTACTTGATAAATGTCCAAGATAATAAAACATTTCACCACCCAAGAAAACCCAACACAAAGGCAAGTATTTATTTAATCAGGAACACATTTCTTAAAAATTCAAATGTTTCTAAATGCATATATACCTTTTCAAACACACAAATAAATGTTGCAACTAGATTTTTAGTAAAGGCAGTGAGATACTCTCGTCCAACGTTTTTCACGATAGAATCCATAAGGTACATAACAGGAAGCTTCTCTGAGGAAGGAGCCTGAATAAAAAGAAACTGAGAAGTTTAGTATAATGAATTGCCACCAATTACTGAGTTTTTAAACCTATAATACAGACCTCTATTTTTGTTGATACTTTTAAATATTAACTTTCATGAAACTTTTAAGTGTTCAAGTTCTCATCTTACAATTATCTTTGAGCATAGAAAATAAGCTCATAATCACCATTAAGAAAAACCTTAATCTCTAGTATTCATTTAATAGCATTTCAGGTTCATAATGTAAAGACCCGTTTTAAGTGATCAAAAAGTGAAGGGGGGAGGGGTTATTTTCTGTAATCCAGGTATAAGCTTTGTGACTCACATTACTTAAAACGGTGTGCCTAGACTCAATGTTAAGTTTTCACACTTGTAACAGAATCTAACTTCCACAGGCATATTTTATATGTTAAAGACTATGAAGCGTTTGTTACCTGTAAAATCATTAGGATTACTTCTCTAAAATCCAATGAATAAAGAAATTAAGTATACTTCACATATGAAGTTAATGGCAAAGAACACTTTTAAACTTGCACGTGAACATGCAGGAAGGTGCAAGTTGTTACTGCTGATACAAGAAAAACTGGATGGAGCAGCCGCTGATTCATGTAAATCAGGTTGAACTTGACTCTGGAAACCAGGATTTGTCCTGAAGATTTTCTTCACAGCATAGACTCGCCGTCGAAATATTTTTCCTCTGACATGCACAAACCAGGGGTTCTAAATTTGTGCAAAGCCAGTGTGGTGATGCTGATACAGGTGGCCCTTTCCAAAGCAAAGCAATGTTGCCCCAGTTCAACTGCAATGCCTACCCATCACTGGCTTTTAGAAGGCACAGCAAGTTTTCAGAAAGCATCAGCAGGTTCACAGACTTGCTGAGGAGCATTAAGACACACCATATAAACTAAGTGTTAAATCTGACTCCACAGGAGCAACCATGATTTAAAAACAAAAACAAAAAATTATCCCCATTTACCCATCCCATGTGTATAGGAATCTTAACCCTGAACAACACCCATAGCTACCTGTAGCTAGGGTAGGCTCACAGTTCTGCAGTACACAATGCCATATTTCACAAAACCAATTGCCCATACAAGTGTGTGGAAGTGCTCTTACTTCTGATAACACCTTTACTACAACCAAGTTGACTAAGGAAACCTTTGAATAACCTTGTATGAAAAAATTTTTTACGGTACTATCTAGTAAGAGTTCGCAAGGCCACTGCATGTGAGTAAACTATTAAGTATCAACACGTCAAATGCTTTATTGCTGTGTCTTTATCTTACCATGTCATGTTTTACACCATTTTAGTCATTGTTGTACTTATGAAGATAACAGGCTCTCTTTAAAACCAAAATCTGTTCAGTATGCTAATTTTATTGTACAAGTGAAGCCCTGTATGTATTTTTTTCTGATACTACTGCCTCATGGGAGGAGTCAAATTAGGTGTGAATTCTTAAGTTTAGTAATGCTGAGATGCCAGAGAATAAGGACACAAACATTCACCTCCAGAAACACAAAACCAAGCCAGTTTGCTACCAGATGACAGAAAATCCCCCCGCCCCCAACACCCTCAAACCCAACCCTGATTAAGGTTTTTTCCCCAGTGACCTTTACATCTTTTCCTCAATCTGGCTTACAAAAATAACCAGGAAGCGTGTGCCAAGAAAAATTTCAGCTTTTATCAGCAAATAGTCCATCTATTTTCACCACTCTGTGTAGCCATACACAAATACAAGTTTTAATGTGGTCACTATATTCAGCATTTACTTTTCACTTCTCGAAGGTCTTCTGGATCCATTTAAAACCCAGCAAAGAAACTTTTGAGTGACAACCTGAGCTGCTCAATTAATATTAGCTCTGTGAAATATTAGTTATCCCCCAAATTAGGTAATTAGATTTTTAAAAATCAATGTTATTTCTTTAAAACCCAAGTGGTTTTGTTTTAAAAGGCATTCAATGTCAAGCCTTCAACAGGGCAAAAACTAAGTTTCCATGTCCAACATGTTTGTGATATCAACAAAAAGGATGTTGAGTATGAGGAATGCTTCCTTTTTAAGTCTCATACTTTAAAAAAATAGCAATAGCTGTTTCACAGACATTTACAGGAAAAGGAGAATGAAGACTTGTATTTTAGCTCAGACTGAGCATGACAAACTTGTTGAGCCCTTAAAAAAAAAAGACACCTTACGTTTTACTCTTTAAATCTTTAAATTAAGGTATGAAAGGACCACCTGAAACCGTGTATCTTGTGAACAGATTTACCCAAGAGTGGATGGAACCTAAAGAATGAACCCAAGTCACTTAAAGACTTTTGTTTAAAACACACAACCACGTAGATAAAAATAAGTCTTGGAAGCAGATTCTACACCTTACAAAGGTAAATAAAAAAGACAAATACATATTTTATATGTTTTATTCACAAATTTTATAATACCAGTCACACATTTCAAAACCATTTATTAGAGTCAGACCACTCAGTTTTACACTAGACAGAAACCGCCTCTAAACAATATATCGGTGGTT
This sequence comes from Pteropus vampyrus, assembly GCF_000151845.1. Lineage (NCBI taxonomy): Eukaryota > Metazoa > Chordata > Mammalia > Chiroptera > Pteropodidae > Pteropus > Pteropus vampyrus. The sequence goes on along the minus strand of NW_011888999.1, from coordinate 2,119,008 downwards.
GTTGTTAAAGTGGCCTTTTAAAAGGGGTTCACTCTGCTAAAAGGAGGCTCATCCTGATAATTTCAATCACTAACTAGAAAAAACTAAACCGTAAATACAAGCTTGAAAAATAACTTAAAACGTAGTGCTGGGAAGCTATTAAAACTCATTATGATAACTAAGTTTAACAGTAACTTTAAGTGACATATCACTCCCACATGAATCCATAGAAGAGGAGGACTACAGGGAAGTATAGGGTGGCAGAGGACCACTTCTGTCAAGGGGTGAAGAGAAGCAAGTCTTCACTATCAGGGGAGGAAAAAAGAGAAAAGGAAGAGGAGGGACTGAACTTTTCAAAAAAAAACTACAAGTACTTGTTACCCAGTGGGCCAGTTCTCCACCTACAGGTTGGATAAGATCTCCTCCTCCCTCCCCCCCCAAAACCCCACCCTCAATCCCAATTTCCCATATTTTGGGACAAATTAAGACACTCCGACAGGAGAATAAAAGTTGTATCTAGCCGCCCCCACCCCAAAATGGGGCTGACGGGTGTGAGCAGCTGCCTGGCTGGCAGGGAATGGATTCTTCTCTCTTCCCTTTTGCATCATGTGCTTTTCAGGCGCCATGTTGGGCTCCTAACAAGCGGCTGCTCCACTCGGGGCCAATTCCCTATTCCCACCCACCAACAGCTCGCTCCCAGGTCCCCCTTCACCTCCTTCCAACCCACAAAGCATAATTACCCAAAAGGGTACTGGGGGGAAAACAGGAGAAGAACCACTCCCCACCTTCCTGGGGGATTAAAAGGTATTAACTCTTACTTCCCCACACAACTGCCTTTAAGTCCCCCCCTCCCCAAAGGGCTCTATTCAAAGCGTGTGTGTCGGGATATACAATGCGGTGGCCTAAATAGGGAGTTGGTAAGCGGAAGTGGGACTCCACCCTTCATCCTCCCCACTCCCTCCCCCCAAGAGAGGCCCACGCTCGAAGCCTGGGCCAAAGACCGAGCCAGAGTTGGGCGGGGGGGAGGGGGGGGTTGGAGAGGAGGAACACTGTCCCCCTTTGGATGGAAGCGAGACCTGGGATGAGGCTGACACTAAAATCAGGGAGTATTAGAAGAATAGGAGGCTGCGGGGTGTATAAAAACCTTGGCGGTTTGGGCCTCGATGAGAGAGACGATCTCCTTGGCGAAGGGCAGGTTCTCCTCGGCTAGAATGGTCAGCATATTGATGTGCGGTTTGCTATTGAAGGTCAGGTCTTCGAGTGATGACTGATAATCCCGACAGGCGTCCTCCCGGGCCCCCGCAGTACCGGCCTCGGCCGGCGTCTGCTCTGACATTGCGCCGCGGCCCCCCTCCGAGGTCCGCCGCAGCTGAAGCTGAAGTCGCTCTCGATACCCCGCCTCCCTTCCGACTCCTCTTCCTCTCCCCGGGTCTCCCGCGGCTCCGGCTTCACCACATGCTGACCGCGGAGGGGGGTTGGGGGACGACACAGGGGGGACCTCGGGTATGAAACGCCGCCGTCTCACGGGTGATCTCCGGCCACTTCCAGCCGCCACAGAAGCTTCTTTCTCCACAGACACAAAATGGCGGCGGCAGTGGCGGCTCCAGCTCCGAAAATGTCTGTGTTCCCAACCGCTGCGTCGTGCGAAATGAGCTAGGGGAGGGGAAATGTGCGGTAAAAGGGCGGGGCCGTTGAAAAAAACAGGCGTGATTGGCTCCCCGCTAACGTCACAAGCCCCTCCTCCGGCTCTTCCGCAGCACAGCCTGGCACCGCCTTCTTCTCGGGGCCCCTACCGGTGCTTTCGCAACACACTACTGCTCGGAGGTGCGGTGGGAAAGACGGCGCCTCTCATTGGTCGATTCATAAGGGACTGTTCGGTCATTTATTACCATAACAACCCACTCAGGGAGGCCAATAGGCCTGGGGGAGGCTATTCCCGAGGCCCAACCCAACCAGTTTAAGGAGAAGACTCCGCGGTCCCCTTTAAGTCCCTCCCTATGCAGCCCCCTAGCCATTGAGCGGCTCCGTCAATCACCCTCCGTCCCGCCGGCCCCGTCTGCCGCGGTCCGCGGGCGGGGGCCGACGGGAGCCGAGGCTTTGAGCTTTCCCGATCCCCTTTGCCACTCGAGTCTCAGGTGCTCCCGAGAGCCTGGGCGGGTCCCGCTGCTGGGGACAGCTGTCCCTCCCGGAACTAACACTGGGAGGGAGACGCTGGAGAGTCGACTCCAGCATGCTGCTTCCAACATCCACGAACAAGAACACACAGGCCAGCTTTCTTGAGTTGAATGCTCAGGAATCTATTTAGAGGTTGAGTGTGAGAGAGAGAGAGAGAGAGAGAGAGAGAGAGAGAGAGAGAGAGAGAGAGAGAGAAAGGCTTTTCCCTAAGGATTTGGAAGAGGTCTTTGGGAATCCCACTCAGATCTCTGGGCAGGGTTTTTCACAACAGCCACACCCAGCCCGGAGCTGCGTAGCTCCTCTCAACCTTACGCACTTAGAAACAGCTTTAGAATACGCTAGTTGGGACACGTAAAAAAAAAAAAAATTTTTTTTCTTGTAAAGCTCATTCCCCAGGCTTCTAAAATCCTATTTGGAGGCTGGAAATGGTACTCTCAAAACACAAAGCATTCAAATAGTTCTGCGGTGGAGCTGCAGTCTTACACAATAAATGAAAGGGGTATTTTTTTTTTTTTTTTCATTGAGTAGAGATAGTAACCTCAATGTAGGCTAAACAGGTATTGATTCGATATGTTTGCTTCACCATTGTCTCCTTAGGCTACTAGACTCTGTAGAGATACTTTGTTGTTCCCCACAAGTAACCGTTCTTAAGAAATAAATGAAGCAATTCTTCATCTGTCCCATGTAAAGTAGAATTTTAACTTCTTTTGAGGAGGTTTTTATTGAGATATAATTGATACATAACAAAGTATACAAGATTGGACATGTATTTTCTATTTCTTAATGTGATATTGCATAAGAATGAGGAGTAAAGCTGGGGGAAGGTAGCTTTACTCCTCATTCTTATGCAATATCACATTAAGAAATAGAAGGTAAGAAATATTGTTTAATATTCACTGATTTCAATTTCATACCATTTTTAGTGGTGGTATTCAGATATACACGGTTAAAATTAAGGACTTTTCAAAGTTTCTGTTTTGTGGAAGAAAATCTCTAGGATAAAACATCCTTCAATAGTTTTTTCCTTGTAATTTTAAAGGTGAATTTAGTTACTAATCTTTGAGTTATAGAAAATACCTGCGTGTCATTTTTTATATCCTTTTAACAAACAAGTGCATTTCAAAAAAAAGTAAGTTTTCAAAGCTCCGATTGAGCTTCTATTTGTAACCCTCCCAGGCTACAGGCTACACACAGAGTAAACAATATTATGCTTAGCATATAAATCAACAAAGCTGTGGTACCCTCAAAGACATGGAAAACTCAAGAGTGAAGTAGCAATCTTATTTGAATTACATGCTACACTACAACAAGAATATTTTTCTTTATGTCCCCAGGACAGACAGCGAGCTAGATAATCAGTATTTTTAGATATATGAATGAATAGATATCACTTTTCTCATGATTCAGCCTAATTTCAGTGCCAATTCTATAATCAGACTATTCAACTAATGTACTCTTCGCAACAATAGTAAGCCTCAGTCATCTGCAGTGGTGAACATAATATGCCTTTGGACCAACTTTCATGAAATTGAAAGCCCAATTATAATCTTATGGAGTAATATGAAAAAACATTACATCTGACTAGAAAACGGTATTCTAGAGCTATTTTCAAATATAAAACCCATTGTGTTTTTGAAGAATATGAAAACTTCTCTTTTTGGGGGTGCGGGGGGGAATAAATACACTCCTTCCTTGGTTCACAGCATGTTTGCAAGAGGAGTTAATCTCTCCTGGGGAAAAAGAAAAAAGAAAAACTTTGCTATAGGCAATCAATTATCCTTTCGATGTAAATTTTTAATGTAATCAGAAGGACTGAAATGTGTATGCTTAACAAAGAAAGTAAAAAAGATATAAGAAAATAAGAGTTAAAAAAGCAATTTCTTTAAAAACAGTTAAGAAGCACTGCCAGCAGGTAGAATTTCCTCTTTAACATGTGAATCCAGTGGGTGTAAATAACATGCAGGAATAATATTTACATCATATATATAGTATACATACAATATTTATACATCGTATATAATATATGCTATATTATGTATGTAATACATAATATGTATTCTTGCTAAAAACATTAACAATGTTATTCATTTAAACATTCTTTATTCTTTATATTTCATAATTACAAACTAATACATGATTATGCTAAAGAATTCAAATACAAGTATAAAAATAAAAAATTAAAGTTTCTCTCTCTGCCCTTGGCCATGAGGTAACCACTGTACATGACGTAACCACTGTACATAGTTTAATTATGTATCATTCCATATCTTTTCTAATGAAGACACATGCACAGACACAGTGTACAGCATCTTATTTTTGATCTTTACAAAAATGGAATCATTATATATAGTTCATCACTTGCTTTTTAAACTAAAGGTATCACGAACATCTTTTCATGAGCAGGATAAAACTATATAATTCAAAGCATTTCTTATAAATTTTGTAGCTTAGAAAGATAGCTTAGACAAGAATAAAGCCATTCCAGTGTTAGTTCTAAAGGAGACTCTACAATTGGCCTACAGTAGATATTCAGTGAATATTTATTGACTGATCTCGACCTTCAGATTCACTTTTGTATTCTGTTAGCTCAAAGAGGCAAATACAGGGTTAGTTGAGAACCTAGCATAGAGTTTGAACTTGATGTTATGGAGTTTAGAGATAGAGATTATCACCGAAGAAGGCTGACTGACAATTTAAATGGTGTGATCGCCATGTGCCAAAAAACGGTTCATAGTTTTTGGGCTTAGAAATTTTATTTTGCCAGCAATCCTACTTTTAGCAATCTTTTTACTCGATTGTGGAAAAATATGACTGAATGGACACAATTTCTCAGTTTAAGTTTTGCGCACATATATTTATCTTACCATTTGGCATTTCTTTTCAGCTGTGGATGAAAAAAGCAAAGGAACATGTAAGCAATAAATACTAATAAAATAATCTCCCAAATATTATTTCATAACAAGATATAAATAGATTTTCTTGCTAAAAAGTTATTTATTATTTCATTAGTTCATTAAACATAGTCCCTGTGCTCAAGGAACTCATAGACTACTGGGTGAAATAAGCAATTAAATCAACAATTACCATACGGTATGACCAGAATCATAACATACAGTTTGACAAGATGGCGCTGTATGCTGGGAGCATGAAAGCAGCATCTAAATCAGACTGGAGTGATTAGGGAAGCCTACCCTAAAGAGTTTACAGTTTGCAGGTTTCATAGTAGTGAATAGGAGGAACTAAATTAAGGCATTCCAAGCAAAAAAGGCAAAGGTAGATCTAGGTTTTGTGGGCCCAAAGCATATGCAATTTGGAAGATCTTCTTGAAGAAAAGGGCCCAAAATCCCAAATATAAAATTTTATGAACTATGTAATTGAGGCTTTATTAGTCTCACTGCATATCCACCTATTCGAAGAGACCTACTCAGAGAAGGAAATAGATCTCAGATCTGTATTTCAAAAACAGATAAAAATACGTATGTAGAAGAATTTATGAGATAAAAGCCAATCATGAATGACCTGTTATGAGCTTTACAGTTCAAGAAATGGAAATCCATTGACGGATATTTATGGGGGAGTGGCCAGATTTTTGTATTAGAAAGATAATTATGGAAAACACAACAACTCAAAATCTATGGGACATAGCGAAAGCAGTCCTAAGAGGGAAATTTATAGCAATACAGGCCTACCTCAAGAAATAAGAAAAGTCTCAAATAAACAATTTAACCTTATACTTAAAAGAACTAGAAAAACAACAGCAAACAAAAAACGAAGTGAGTAGAAGAAAGGAAATAATAAAGATCAGAGCAGAAATAAACAAAATAGAGTCTAGAAAAACAATACAAAAGATCAATGAAACTAAGAACTAGTTCTTTGAAAGAATAAACAAAAGTGATAAACCTTTAACCAGATTCATCAAGAATAAAAGAGAGAGGGTCCAAATAAATAAAATCAGAAATGAAAGAGAAGTAACTACAGCCTGCACAGAAATACAAAGGATTATAGGAAAATACTACAAGCAATTATATGCCAACCAATTGGACAATCTGGAAGAAATGGATACATTCCTAGAAACATACAATCTCTCAACACTGAATAAGAAGAAACAGAAAATCTGAATCACTGATTACCACCACCAAATCTGAATCAGTAATCAAAAAACTTCCAAAAAAACCAAAAGCCCTGAATTGGATGCTTCATAGGTAAATTTTACTAAACATTCAAGGAAGAATTAACACCTATTCTCAAACTATTCCAAAAAATTTAAGAGGAGGGAAGGCTTCCTAACCCTTTTTACAAGGCCTCCATTACCCTGATTTCAAAAACAGACAAAGACAGTACAAAAAAAGAAAACTATAGGCTAATATCCTTTATGAACATTGATGCAAAATTCCTCAACAAAATATTAGCAAGCCAAATTAGCAATACATTAAAAATATACACATGATCAAGTTGGAATTATTCCTGGTATGCAAGTTTGGTTTAATATCCATAAACCAATTAATGTGATACACCACATTAACAAATTGAAAGATAAAAAATCATGTAATCATATCAATAGATGAAGAAAAAGTGTTCGACAAAGTCCAGTATTGATTGATGATAAAAACTCTCAGCAAAGTGGGAAAAGAGGAAACATACCTCAACATAATAAAAGCTATATATGGCAAACCTACAGTTAACATCATACTCAATAGGGAAAGTCTAAAAGCATTTTCCTTAAGACCAAGAACAACACAAGGATGCCCACTTTTACCACTTCTATTCAACATAGTATTGAAAGTCCTAGCTACAGCAATAAAATAAGAAAGAGAAATAAAAGGCATCTGAATTAAAAAGGAACATGTAAAACTGTCATTATTTACAGATGACATGATACTATACATAGAGAACCCTAAAGATTTTACCAAAAGACTTAAACTGAAAAAATGAATTCAGTAAAGTAGCAGGTTACAAAATTAATATTCAGAAGTCAGTGGCATTTTTATACACCAATGAAGAACTATCAGAAAGAGAATTTAAGAAAACAATCCCATTTACGATTGCATCAAAAACGATAAGATACCTAGGAATCAAATCAACCAAGAGGTAAAAGACCCATTTTCAGAAAATTATAAGTCAGTGAAAAAAAGAAATTGAAGAAGATACAAATAAATGGAAACATGTCATGCTCATGGGTAGGAAGAATTAACATCATTTAAATGGCCATACTATCCAAAGCAACCAATAGATTCAATGCAATCCCTATCAAAATACCAATGGCATTTTTTAGAGAACTAGAACAAATAATCCAAAAATTAATATGGAACCGTAAAAGATCACAAATAGCCACGGCAATCTTGAGAAAGAACGGAAATGGCGGTATCACACTTCCTGAAGTCAAACTATATTACAAGGCTATAGTAATCAAAACAGCATGGTACTGGCATAAAAACGGATACATAAATCAATGGAACAGACTAGAGAACCCAGAAATAAATCCACAACTATATGATCATTCAATCTATGATGAAGGGGGCAAGAATATACAATGGAGTAAAGACAGTCTCCTCAACAAATGGTGTTGGGAAAACTAGACAGTTACATGCAAAAAAATGAAACCAGACTACTTTCTTATATCACATATAAGAATAAACTCAAAATGGAATTAAAACTTAAACGTTTGACCCGAAACCATAAAACTTCTAAAAGAAAACATAGGCAGTAAACTCTTTGACACTACTATTAGTAATTTTTTTCCTGCTATATTTCTTCAGACGGGAAACAAAAGAAAAAATAAACAAATGGGACTACATCAAACTAAAAAGTTTTTGCACAGCAACAAAACAAAAACACAACCTACTGAATAGAAGATATTTGCCTATGATACATTTGATGAGAGATTAATATCCAAAATTTATAAAGAATTCACACAACTCAACAACAAAAAACAATCCAATTAAAAAATGGTCAGAAGACCTAAAAAGGTATTTCTTCAGAGAGGACATACCAATGGCCCATAGACATGTGAAAAGATGCTCAAGGTTCCTAATCATCAGAGAAATGCAAATTAAAACTACAATGATATATCACCTTATACTTGTTAGATGGCTATCATTGATAAATGAAAAAACAACAAATGTTGGTGAAGATATAGAGAAAAGAGTATCTTTGTGCACTGTTAGTGGGATTGTGAATTGGTACAAGCACTATAGAAAACAGTTTGGAGTTTCCTCAAAAAATTAAAAATAGAATTACTTTTTGACCCAGCAATTGCACTTCTGGGTATTTATCTAAAAAACAAAATAAAACACTAGTTCCTAAAGATCTATGCACCCCTATGTTCATGACAGCATTATTTACAATAGCCAAGATATGGAAGGAACCTAAGTAATCATCAATAGACGACTGGATAAAGAAGAGGTGGTGCATATGTATAATAGAATATTACTCAGCCATAAAAAATGAAATGTTACCATTTGCAACAACATAGATGGACCTAGAGGGTATTATGCTGAGTGAAATACATCAGACAGAGAAAGATAAGTACCATATGATTTCACTTATATGCAGAATCTAAGGAACAAAAGAATGAACAAACTAAACAAAAACAGACTCACAGATACAGAGAATAAACTGGTGATTCCCACAGGGGAGGAGGTTTTGGGGCCTGGTGAAAAAAGTGAAGGAATGAGGAAGTACAAATTAGCAGTTATAAAACTATCACAGGGATGTAGAATACAGGATAGGGAATGTAGTCGATATTATTGTCAGGGCTATGTGTAGTTCCAGATGGGTGCTAGAGTAATCAGGGGGGATCACATCATAAATTATATAAATGTCTAACCATTGTACTGTATACTTGAAACTAATATAATAAAAAAATGCAAAAAAAAGAGTATGTACACAGGAATGTAAAGTACAGCTTAGGGAATATAGTCAATAATATTGTAATAACTAAGTATGGTGTCGAGTGGGTACCAGACTTATCAGAGGAATCATTTTGTAAGTAATACAAATGTCTGATTACTATACTGTACACCTAAAACTAATATTAGATGTCAACTGTAATTGAAAATATTTTTAAATGTTTGTTTTTTTTAAAAATTAAAATGCACTATCCTTGAGAATTAAAAAAAAAAGTAATTATGGCAATGCTAGGCTTGGTAAAAATTAAATTACATTTCTTTAAAAACATTAAATTACATTTCTTTTAGGTGTGTCATATTTGTGTGTTTAAGCAGAAATGACGTTGCTTAACCAAAGGTAATAATAAAGTGGAAGCTTCGTGGTGGAGAGTAAATATAGATCATAATATAATATTTTGACATATAGCTTTGGTTATAAAGTTTACTCTGAGAATTATATGAATTAGCTTTAACTGAATCACATTCTAAAATTCATTTTCCAGATTGGTGTTTGAAATTCTCGTCAAAATAAAAACTCTATTCCTCTTATCACTTAAGCCATTTTCTGGCACTGATTTTTGCTTTGAGAGGCCCAGTTCATCTAATACCAGAACCATTCTGTGCCAGGAAATAACAGGCCAAGGCAAAAATAGAGCTTGTAAGCAGATAAGTGAATTAAACTGAAGGAATGTGTATATGTACAGCATAACTCAGAATAGTGATTCAAAGCATTAGAGTCTGATAAAATGGCTTCATTCTTGTCTCTGTAGCAGCTTCTTAGCCCAATGACCCTAAGAAAGTTATCTGACTTCTTTAAGCTTCTGTTTTTCTCATATGTAAAAAGGAAATCATAACAACTCTTACTTCATAAAGTTATTATAAAGATGGAATGAGATGATATACACTATTATGGGACTTTACTATGATATATATTGTGGGACTTTACCTAGCAATTTCACTTTTGAGGACACAAGACAGATTTACTCACACAAATGTAAATTGAAGTGTGTAGAAGTTTATTTATTTCAGCATAGCTTGTTGTAGCAACAAATTGAAAAGAATTGAAATGTCTATGGGCAGGGAACAGGTTAAATTATCACACATATGTGCAATAGAACAACATTTCTCAAACTTTTTAGTTTCAGGACCATGTGACACGTTTATAAATTATTGAGGAACTCAAATAGCTTTAGTTTATATGTATTACATTTATCAATGTTTATCATTAGAAATTAGAACTTAGAAATTATTAAAATTTTTATTCATTTAAAAATAACAATAAACCCTTTACATGTTAATATAAATAATGCTTTTTGAAAAATAACTATATTTTTCCAAAAACAAAAAAAATAAAATCAGTAAGAAAGGTGGCATTGTTTATAATTTTTGCAAATCTCTTTAATGTCTGGCTTAATAGAAGACAACTGAATGTTTGGGTCTCCTGCATTCATTCTGTTGCAATAGCACAGGACATAAAGGCTCTGGAAAGTTCCATTGTACTTTACTAAAAGAGAGTTGAAAATAGCATCTTAGTGTTATTATGAAAATAATTTGACCTCAAAACCCCCTGTCACTTTGAGAACCACTGCATTGGAATACTATGTGGCTTTTTAAAAAGAATGAGGAAGCTCTTTACGTGTTGCTATAGAACAATCTCTAAGATACACTGTTAAGTGAAAATAAATAAATAAAAGTAAGATACAGATCATGTAAGAGTATACTAACACTGCATTCATTTTTAAAAATTAGAGAAACATATACATGTAAATATGTATATGTTTGTATGTGCGGGTAACATCAATGAAAGAATTAAATAAAAAAAAAAACTGGTAACATTAATTGCCTCTGGACAGGGCAGCCTGGGAAACAGGGTAAGAAGAAATCTTCCACTTCATTCCCTTTTTTGCCATTTGAACTTTCTACCTTATAAAAGTATTAACTAATCGAAAAACTTAAATTAATTTTTAAAGAAAGATGTATATATACTTCCTACTGTGCCTTATAGATGCATAATAAATTATATATAGTACCTTTTAAATTTGAGATAAAACCAGTATTTTAAAAGCTTTTTAAACAATAGGTAAAATGTAAAACAACTGAAAATCTTTTATTCTAAATGTACACACTCTTATTATTCTGCCTCGGAATTAAATATACAAAATCTAAGCATTGCAGTTATTTTAAATGAGTTATTACAATCATTATAACAATTGTGGAGATAGGCAAACAAGAATTTGAAAATAATATCTAATAAAATCAGGCAGCAAATAGAAATAGACAAATGAGACATAAGATGCCTCTTGAGGTCTTCTTGGCCTGAAACTGGCACACTTGTCACTTTGGCCCACATTTCGAATGAAGAAACCTAAGACAAATTAGAAAATTGTATAGAGACAAATCAGCATAAACTTTGAAAAAACATTTAATACTAACCATTGGTTTGAAACAGTTTTTGCTGCATATCAATCAACTTTAAACTCTCAGGGACGTTTAGCAACAAATATTTATTTCCTCTCTCACAGGTCTATAAGTTGGATATGGCTCTGCTAGGTTTGACTGGAATCAGGCTTAATTCCAGACAGTTGGTTGAGTTCAAGCCTACTCCATATATTTGCTCATTCCCCTTGGACCAGTGGCTACTTGGGACATGTTCTTCTCATGGAGGATCACTGGAGATCAAGTGAGTAAGCAGAAACATAAGATGCCTCTTGAGGTCTTTTTGGCCTGAAACTGACACACTTGTCACTTTGGCCCATATTTCATTGACTAAAACAAATTATAAAGCCAAGTGCATCATCACTTGGGGTGAAAGGAAATGTCCTCTGCCTCCTCTAATGGGAGAAATGAAAAAGTCATATGATAAGGACATGTATGTAGAATTCCAATACAGGAAGGTCATGAAGCATTAGGAATAATGATCTAATCTATCATACCATTTTAAAAGAGCTCAATGTGCTCCTTAAACCTCAAGAATAATGACTCTGAGTATATGCAGCCCAAGATGCAAAATCTTTGGTTCATAAATAACTACATCCTGCTGAACTGGTAACCTGAGTTTCCTTGGATTGGTAAACATAGAGACGAAGAAGTAAATTAAAGCGTTATTGAAATAATCTGCATATATGGCATATGTTTGGAAAAGAAGGTAGCAAAATAGTGGCAGCAGTAGGGGTTTGCAGCCAGTATGAGGTGCCACCTGCTCTGGCCCCACTCTGGCTCCTCAGCTTTCAACCTTGCTAAGTATAGTAGCTCAAGGTGACTTTGCCACCATACACGAGGTCATCATGAAAGACGAGAAGATCCAGAAACAGAAACGAGATTTTTGCTGAGTGTGTGGCAGAACATGAATGAAGGCTAGATAGCAAAGACAGAGTCTTGTGGTACTTAGGTCTCAACATGTTACTAGAAGAGAGTTCTCTAACATATGCAGAATCTATCTTTCCCTCAATACATGTGAAACCAGAGATGAAATGAAACCAGTTAAAGATGTAACTCATCCCTGACCACCTCAACTATCTCAGTTATCAGTTACTAAGCAACTAATGGGTAAGTAGCATATGCAAGTGGATATGCTGGACAAACAGATGATTCACATCCCAGGCAGGATGGAGTGGGATGACACGAGATTTCATCACACTACTCAGAATGGCGTGCAATTTAAAACTTATAAATTGTTTATTTCTGGAATTTTTCATTTACTATTTTCAGACCACGGTTGGTTGTGGGTAACAAACTTCGGAAAGCAAAACTTCAGATAAGGGGGTACTACTGTAGACGATAGATAGAGACTTGAGCAACACCTTAATCTTATCACCAACATATTAACATTCTAGCTCTTAAGGAAATCATTTCTTCAGAGGATTTGTTTCATTTTCTTTATGTTGATGAATATTTTACCTTTTTCCAGAAGTCTGTGAATGCATCTGGTTTTTGACTCATAACCTTCTGTACACCTTCACTATCTAGAACATTTCAGAGAGTGTTCTATTATAAACAAACAAATAGCTGTATTTATTTTAAAAATTGTTTTGATGTTTACAGATTAATCTAGAAAACTCAGCTGCCCTGTGATCTCAGAGGAGCCAGGATTTCCATATGCTTCTATTTATTCACTTTATTTTAAATCAAAGAAAAATTATGATCGTAAGACATTTTATATGGCTTTATTTTTACCATCCTTGAAATGTTTTTACTCCCCTTGTTACAAATCAAAGGCCTTAACAATCAAAGCCTTCTCTAAGAACTTTGACCTCTGAACCAGAATTGTAGCACTATACCTCAGATAATCTATACCTTTCTGATATGCTCAAAGAACTCTCATTGTTTTTTAGATGAAAGGTATTATTTAAATAAACTGAATATTACATCAATTTAGGTAAATCACTTTAAAAAAGTTCTATCTGTAGTTTTAAAGAATCTGACATCTAACCTTACAATTTCCAAACAAAACTGTTTAATTGAGTAATTGATGTTAAACTTATAATATAATTTTACTTTTCACAAATAGTAGTGCAATATTTAAAAGGCTCAAGACTTGAAAAGGTTTTGCTTCTTAGGTCAAGCATTTAAAGTGCTTAAAAGGAAACAGAATGTATTGAATTTATAAATGCAGTTTCAGGGTTCAAGAAAACACAATTAAGTTGGAAATAGGTTTAATCGTTCACAATAAAGATTGTTTACTTAAGTGGAGTTGATTGAACACTTATCAGGCAATTTTTAACAATTTCTACGTATATAAATAAAATAACTGAATTTATTATTTTAACTCAAAGATATACCGTTTCTTCAAATGTCATTTTAACATCTTGAGTATTAATTTTTAAAAACTTCAGTACTGATTAACAGTCTTTTCTTTGTACAAAGCCACTCTTGGATAGTTAAAAATTCATAATAACAAAGTTGTTTGTTGAATCAAGTTAGGTAATAAAAATTAAAAGTATCTCGAATTATTTAAAATGAACATACAATACTTTTGTTTAAATATAACAATAATTAGCCTATTAGAAACCCTGGAATACACTCTTGACAGTTTGACATTCTTCACCAAAGAACTTGGAGGCCAAGCAGTGTAGTGTTCCTACTTTTTCTGTTCTGCAGCCTGAGCCATCATTCTAAACATGTACTGCAAAAATTTAAACCCTTCTATGGCTTCTCATTGCCCTCAGGATCAAGTCCCTAATCCTTCAAGATTCCACTTACTCTAGCTCTGCCATACCCCTGAGCCTCAGGAAGCCAGTCTGCCTTATTCTCTATATTCCAGCCACATAAGCAAAGCTCCAAGCCTCTTCCTTTCTCAGGGCTTTAGCAATGCTATTCCCTCTGCTTGGATTTTTCCTCTCAGTATGTCCTCCCAACATACACATGGCTGCTGTCACTTTCCTAAAGAGGCCTCCCCTGGTACTCCAAACTAGGTTAAGAACTCCTGGTTTTGGTCTTTGAAAGAGTTTAATAGAAATCATCTCTCTTTGACATAAGATGTTCAGGCAACCTTGGCCAATCCCCTTTAAAGTATATTTAGGTTGTGTATAGTGTTTAGCTATTATACACAATGAATCAGTTAACACCTTTGTGTATTATCACTATACTACAACATATGCTATTGGTGCCCCACTGAAATTCCCTTGGCCTTCACTGTTTCCTTGCACTGGGATCTCTTTCTACTTCAAGCACCTGTGACTTGTTTTGCCGTAGGCCTTCCCAGCTGGAGGAGAGAGCTTGGTCCACACATGGGCAAGGCATTAACAATTCAGTAGCCAACTGTCCAATGACAGATAGAAATTTGGGAATAACTACCTCAACTTCTTTGGGTAAGACACCTCTGAAGCAAATTCTGTATAGTGCCCCCTGGATAGGATTGAGCCCCAGTTGCCCACAGCTATAATCTGTTAATTAATCTCACACCCTGTATTGTCTCCCTTCCTTTCCCTCTCTCATTTCCAGATGCCCTCACCAGCGATTCTGGGGTCACTGTTCCAATAAGCCACATACTCCCAAATCCTTGTCTCAGGGACTATTGCAGGAAGAACCCAACCCCAAACATTATTATATATTTGCTTACTCAGATTTATTCGATAATTACTGAAGTGGAATTCCTGGCTTAAAGGTTAAACATTTTGAATTTTGATCTATAATGCCAAATGGCTCTTCGAAAAAGTTGGTATAAGGAATGCCTATTTAGCAAAGATGACTTAAATTTTTAAAAATTTTAACATATAACCTATTTTATTTCATGTAGGATTTGTGACACATTTCTAGCAGTGAGCAACTGTTCACCAAATCATTTACCAGGATCTTTTGGTAGTTTGTTAAAAGAACAGAGGCTCTGGAGTCAGGTAAACCTAGATTAGAGTCCCATATCTTACTGATTAACTTATTTGTCAACTATGTGACTTTGACAAGTTATTAACATCTCTAAACATTATTGTCTTCATGTGTAAAACAAATAATAATAATAATGATACCAATTTCACAAATTATTTGAGGATTAAATGACATTTAAAAAAGCAACTTAACATAGTGCTTGGCAAATAGTAGGACCTAGTAAATGGTATTATTATTATTACTGTAAAGAAGGAACACTGACATTCATATTTATGTCTTATGGTACTAAGTATATTACCTAGGACCTAGAAAATGCCCAGATGTTTATTGAATTACCTAATCTACACAGTTGTTATAGAGATCAAATGACAGAATGTATATAAAAGTGTTTTGAAAACTAGAAAATACTCTAGAAATGTGGTGCTACCTATCTCCTACCAAACCCTTGACTGGTCGAAAGCCTCACTTTTTTTCAGAGAATAGTTGGCTAGATGTGTATCACTCTTTCTGTTCTCCTCAAAATCAATATTTTCAGACATATTTAGACTTTACTCTGGCTGAAACTTCCATTTCTGTTCCTATTCTGCTTGTAGCTGCCCCACTGAGCTGTCAGGAGCAACTGCTTCAGTATGGAATCCTACTGCCAATCATCTCGAATCAAATTCTCATTAGGCCTGGGAGTTTGTGCCACAGGCATTCAAAATTGGGATCAGAAGCATAGACAGTCCAAATTTCAAATATCCAGGAAACCTAAACTGATTTTTGCGATTTGTTATATTTCTTTTTATATAAATTTATCATCAATTTATTCATTCCTTTAGGTTTTTATTGAATATCTGTTATGAGATAATCAAGTTACAATATTAAATAAGACAGACATGATCCTCATGGAGCTTACAATCTTGTAATTACTTGAATCATTAGATGTGGTTTAATTTTTATGCTTTTGCAAGAATTTTTATATGAATAAACTCACAAATTGAAAAAATTCATTTCAAAGCTTGCGTCCATGGTTTTCATTTTTAAAAATATGGCCACTTTGGCTGTGAATAGGTGCAAAGGATCATATCTTTCCCACAGTCCTCTCAAAAGAGGAGGAGGAAGAAGAAAGAGAATTTTAGTTTAAAACCAGGTACTTCACAGTATACCTGAAACTAATACAAAATAATTAAAAATAAAGTAAACAAATAAAACCAGTTACTTCGCCGTTGTTACCTAATTAAATCATAACACCACCAGAGGAATATATTCTCATCTCCATTTTAAGAACTGAGACAGAGAGGTTAAATGTCTTGTCAAAGTCTACCACTAACATACCATTGCTAAAATTATAACCCTGCGCTTCCAGATTTTCCACCCCAAGGTCTTTCTCAATCCCATTCTGCCTCAAATCAAGCAACCAACTATTAAGCCAAATATTATTGAATGTAATGTTCAGTAATATACTATGGGTAATATATATGGGGAGAATGCAAAAGAATATGGTTCTTAAACTCATGGGGCTTAAATCTGGCTGTGACAGAAAATAACATGAACTAAGCTGTGACTCTAAGTATAATGAGTTCCCAGAAAATTTACATATATGTGAGCTCGAGTGGTTCCAAACAATTTCATAGAAAATATGTAAATAGCCCTAACCTCTTCCAGACATATATATTTTCTATGTCACTAAGTGATATCTCTGGTCACATTGTAGTCAATGAGTGTTCTCGCTTTCCTTCCCTCAAAGAATGTGAACTCCATGAGGTCAGGAACCATATTCTCCTTTCAGTAAACGTCGTGTCCCCACAATCTAACACAATGCCTACTACATAATGGATACCAGGAGTTTGAGAAAAGTTGAATTAAATTCAAATGGCTCTTGAGAATTGGGTATGCAAGGATGATTTAAGCTAATAAGGGAAGAGCGCCCCAGGTGGGAGTGATAGTGGGAGTAAAAGTGAGGAAATAATATTCGATATGGCAAGTGTGATAGAAATAGTCTAAATGGAGCGGAAGTCTGAAAAAACTAAGTGCCATACCTGTTCCAGTATTCATGTGGGGTACCTACGACCTAGAAAGGAAGACTTTTCAATCAAAAAAACTAACCTGAGATTATAGACACTATAAGGGAAAATGGGGAAAAGTAGATACAACCATCATGAAAACGGAAGCAGTAGGAACACTGGAGAAGCTTGCAGAACGCTCATGCTCTCTCGGCAGCAGCCTGGACTTTCTGTGAACAGTCATCTCAAAGGAAATAGACTATAGTAATCACCTCATCATTGTTGCTAGACAGCATTCCAGGGCTGGGTTAATGATCCCATTTTTTCATTTGATCAAAGTATAACTCTAGGTGAGGCCCATGAAAACATCCCTGAGCACTAAGGATAGCCAATAAAACACACTTCTGTCATTTTAATCTCCCCCTACCCCTTCTTCCATCCTTCCCACTAGATCATAATGACTCCCTCTCATTAGCTGAGTTGCTAAGTTCTTTAGCTGCTAGAGCAAATCAAGGTGAGACTAAAAAACAAGAGAAAAAACAAAATGAGTGTTATACTGTCTCTCACTGAACAGGCCCAATTTTGAGAAGCTGAGGGAAGGGGTCTTCCTTACGCTGGAGTCATTTAGCCCAGTTTCAAGCGCAAAGAGACCTCAGATTCCGGCTGCTATTTAGTGTTGGATTTGCAGGGGCCAAGGAAAGGCTGTGCCATAAATATTCATCCTAAATGAACCATATGCATCCCTAGGAGTAGCTACATCAGAGGGAGAAGATGAATTCAAGATGAGGGGCCTCAAAAATGAAAGCTGCCCCAATTCACGAAAGCTCTTCAAGGTCTAAGAATAAGGAGCAGAAACTTAACTACAGCATAAAACATCTTTGTGCCTAGAGGACAAAGGAGAATATTCTGGGGATTGTTGCTGTCTTAAAAAGGACAAACTCAACAGTTGGGTAATTTAAGTTTGTTCCTGCCTGAAGCTTACCAGTTTGTTTACAAAGAGCTTTTACCTACAATCATTGACTCGATTACAACAATCCTGAAAGGTCATTATATCCCAGTTTGTAGTTAAGGGTTTTGATGTCCAAAGAGGCTAAAAATATTTAAAGAGGTCTCCTGGTTGGAAGTTCCGGGATTGACCAGATTCTCAGTTGTTCTTCACCTGGTCTGGCACAGTAGTACAGTATTTTTTGCCACTAAACAAGTAACCCAAAAGTGTCCTATGGTTTTTAGTCCCACTAGAAGAATCAAATCACAGCTTCAGGTCTGTCATCTTGCTAATAATTCAGAAAGCATGTATTGAATCTGACCATGAGACAGACTTTAGGCTAGGTGTTGGGAATACCGAAATAAATAAGTTGCAGACTTTACTTCAAGGTCTCAGAGTCTAGTTGAGGAGACAGACATGTAAACAATGAATTCAATGCAGGGTGGTAAGTGCTATAATTCACCTATGATTTGGAAATAGAGTTGACTAGGAAAGATCAACTCTATAGCTCAGTGACTGGAGGTTAGTGTCCCAGAAAAAGTAATGATTAAGTTAAAATTTGAGACATAAGTAGCAGTGTATCTCATAAGGGGAAAAGGCATTCCTGGCAGAATGAACAGCTCATGCAAAGGCATGGAAATGTGAAACAATAAGACTTTAGTGTAATTATTATATGCTAATGAGTACAAGAGTTACACTTCCCAGTGTAGCGCCTTCAATCAACAGTGTTCACCTCTGTATTTTGCACCAGGTACCATTCATTCATTTTTTTTTCACTCATTTAGAAAATATTTATTGAGCCCCTACTATATGGTAAACTCTGTTCTAGGGGCTGGAGATAGAACAAAACAAACAAAGTCCCTGCCCTTAAGGAGCCTACATTCCAGTGGGATGAAGCAAGCAATAAAAAAAAAATAATGTGTTAGGGGGTAATAGGAGTTATGTAAACAGGAAGCTACCGCAGTATAATATCTCGGTTCCAAAAATACATTATTTAGGATTTGTTCAGCTATACACAACAAAAAGCTGAATATAACAGAGACTTACACAATATAGAGTTTATTTTTCATGAAAAAAGAGATAGGTAGTCTGGGCCTATTATAGCAAGTTATCAAGTTGTTAGACACTGAAGCCTTTTCTAACATTCTATTCTACCATCTCTAGGTTGTGACTCTAATCCTCATGATCCAAGACAGACGCTGAATCTCCAGGAATCACATCATCATTTAGACAGCAAGATGGAGGAAGAGGGTGAGCCCTCTTCCTTTTAAAGAGATATAAGAACCATATATCATTTCTACTGCTGTGGCCCTGCCTAGCTACAAGAGAGGCACAGTGCAGTAACCCGGGGCTAGTGGTAGCTGTGTTGTTACTAACCCAAGTTCCAAAGGGACAAGGGAAGTGAGGGGTTTCAGAAAGAGAACGAAAAAGAATGTGTAGATTTGGTACCCTTAAGAGAAACTGTGACTTTGGTTGAGGGATTCAGCCAGCCAGAAATGGCTCCTCAAGGAGGAAGCCAAAAGAATAACACACTGCCCTCCCTCCACACTCCTTTATCCTAACCTAACTGAAAGCTGGAAGGCACTGCAAGCCCTAGGCATGGAGTAGGGAAGAAAAGTGAAGAGTGGATGTAGGGGACAAACAGGAAACGTTAAACACAAGCGGTGGTGGCACTCTCAGCCACAGGGACAAACCTGGGAACATCAGACCCCTTTCCACCTTAAGTTTTACACCCAGTCCTAATTCTTTCTTACAAGTCTTCTTACTCTCTATTCTTTCTCTCATGATCCCTGCTTGCTCCTAATCATGCTATTTTGATTTTTCCTAATTATGGTTCTATCTTTCCAACAGACAGCCCTTCATTAGAACACTTTCAACCTCTTGACCTGGAACTTGTGAAAATTAATAAAGGAAACTTCAACTAAAACTGGAGTCAGGAGGCCTGTAGAGGGAACTCTCCTGCTCTACCACTTGTCAATTACCCCAAACAGGAAGACCCTGTTAATTATAGTGTCAATTAATTCACTATGACTCCAACATGAAGAGACTACCTTGCACTCTGTAACAGGAAGTGCAGGTACATACTACTCCTGAAGGAGGAAAGAAGATTTTTCTCTTGCCCAGCAACAAGTGCAGCCAATGGAAACACTGCAGCTTAGCCAATGAGAAGTCATTGTCATCTGAACTCTTACTTTCCTCCAATGAACTTTCATTTTTCTCTTGCTGATGACTTCCTTGTCCCATTCCTCTTTCTATAAAAGCCTTCCATCTTGTATAATGCCTCAGAGAATCTCTCTACTTGCTAGATGAAGTGCTGCCCGGTTCATGAATCATTTAATAAATCCAATTAAATCTTCAAATTTACTCAGTTAAATTTTGCTTATTAACACACTGAATACTCTCTTTTCAGGAACTATGCTCATGGGCTGTGCTCCCACTTCAATCTATTTCTATCCCAAGAGTAAGAATAGTCCAAGCTTCATAGAAAGTCACAAAATCTGAAATACAGAGAGTTCATAAATAATGATGCAAATTCACTTTATGGATTAGCATTCCACAAACATGGATAATTTCAGAATTTTAGTCTTCCATTTTGCACCTACTATTTTATTCTTAATCTGCTATTAACTGAAGTGTTCTGCTGGTCTCTTTTCTTTGGGCTAGTTTAAGTCCAGGAGTCTGCTAATAATAAAAAATATAAATACTCCCTCAAGCTTGTCAATCACTATCTTGATGTTCTCTGCTGAAGATACTGAAAAACAATTCAATACATAAACCCTGGGAACAGGGCAGTCAACCCAGGCACAATATCTTATCAGATGAACATCAAAGCAAATGGGGTAACCACAATCCTAGGAGAAAAAACTTGGATGTTAAGCAAGGCTTGAACATTTCTGAGAATTTCCTCTTTTGTAGTTGCTTTTTGTGGGCAGTCTCTGCATTAGTAACTACAGCCTCCACAAACAATAAAATGATTTTTAAAATGTTTGAGTAAATCCAGAGATCATAATCATTGTTTCTATAGAAAAACCACTATTAAAACTTCTATATTAATTTATTCCAACTAGAACTAGTAGAATTGGTTTCAGTACAGTCCCAACCACTTCATGTGTGACTTCAGGCAAGTTATTTCAACGCCTAGCCTCAGATTCCTCATCTGTAAATTAGAGATAACAACACCTACTTCTTGGAGGTTGTAAAGATTGAGATAAAGTTTGTAAAACTTTTATCACAATGCTTAGCATTTAGTAAGCACTCAAAAGATATCTGTTTTACCCCTCTGTCTTTCAGGAAATTATCATTTGATGTCAAATTCTTTAATTACTACTCAATCACTTCCAAGCAGGCCTGGACAGATAGACTTTGAAGTCCTGGAATAAACTATTGGCAAACAATATTATTAAGTTTAAATTTACCATTGTTCTATGTCAATTATATCTCAATAATAATATAAAAAATTCCCTCATTCTTTCCTTTATTTGCATAGTACCTGGCTATAATAGATACTCAATAAATGTCTGTTGAATGAATGAATGCACAATTAAAAGACTTTTTCTTTGAAGCCCTATCATATTTTTTGTGTTCTCATTTTTAAAAAATATACTTTATTTTTCAGAGTAGTTTTAAGTTCACAGAAAATTTAGAGGAGGGTAAGAGATTTCCCATATACCCATGGCCTTGATATATGCATAGCCTCTCCCATTATCAACACCCTCCACCAGAGCAGTACATTTTTTACAACTGGCAAACCTACGTTGACATATCATTATTCTCCAAAGTTTGTAGTTTACAATAGGGTTCACTCTTCGTGTTGTACGTAGTACGGGTCTGGAAAAATGTGTAATGATGTGTATCCACCATTATAATATCATACAAAGTAATTTCATTGCCCCAAAAGTCCTCTGTGCTCATCCCTCATTTTCCCTTAAGCCCTGGCAGCAACTGACCCCTCCATGTCTCCATAGTTTTACCTTTTCCAGAATCATATAATTAAAATCATACAGTACGTAGCCTTTACAAACTGGTTTCTTTCACTTAGTAATATGCATTTAAAATTCTTCCATGCCTTTTCATGGCTTGACAGTTCTTTCTTTTTAGTGCTGGATAATATGCTTTTGTCTAGATGTACCACAGTTTACCAGCTGAAGGACATCTTGGTTGTTTCCAAGTTCTAGCAATTTTGAATAAAACTGCTATAAACGTCCACGCACAGGTTTTTGTGAGGACATAAGTTTTCAACTCCTTTAAGTACCAAGGAACGTGATTGCTGGATTTTATGGTAAGAGTACGTCTAGTTTTTTTTTTTAAGAAACTGCTAATTGTCTTCTAAAGTGGCTGTACCATTTTGCATTCCTACCAGCAATGGAGTTCCTGTTTCTCCATATCCTCACCAGCATTTAGCATTGTCAGTGCTCTGGATTTTAGCCATTCTAAAAGGTGTGCAGTGAAATCTCATTGTTGTTATAATTTGCATTTTCCTTATGACATATGATATGGAGCATCTTTTCATATGCTTTGTGTTTCTCTTTTGACACTTATATTGTTTTATATTTTATTTTAGTAATATTTGTGTTTGCTTTATCCTTGCTAATAGCTTTACCATATGACCTTTCCTTATCTAAGTATACTTCAACTTATTACGTAGTGGTAGAATCATTTGTCCAAAATTTCCCAAGATTATTTCAATTTCATTCTTTTCTATAAAAGGAACATAACTTATTTTTCTATGGCTATAAGATTTTTGACATCCATTCTCAAATGAAAAGAATAGTAGTAGTAGTAGTAGTAGTAGTAGTAGTAGTAGTAGTAGTAGTAATAAATAACAATAATAGAATTCTGTATCATGTGTCTCAATTTTTTATTAAGATGGCTTTCATAGGTATACTGAACTGAAATACTTTTTTTTTTTAAGCTAATAAATCCAAATGACAAAAAACAATAAAGGGGTATAAAGACAAACTACCTTATATAGCAAGATAACTCATCAGGAACTGGGGTATATGTTTCGCAATCAATTTATCTTGAGTTAAGCATCTTATAGCTGCTTTGCCCATGTTAACCAGAGTCTTCACTAGAACAGTGGTTTACTTTGGCATGCTGGTTAAAAATACACATTTTTAGGTTTCTTCCCAGAAATTCTGATTACATTAGCTGAGGGTAAAATCTTGAAATCTATTTTTTTAAAAGAGTATCCCAGGCAGGAATAAAACCTCTCTGGGGTGACTTTTTAAAAATTGTTTTGCTTTCTAGCTTTGTTTATTTTTCTAATTTTTTCTACATTGATTGTGTATTGCTTTTTTTAAAAAAAGAAAAGAAAACCAATATCTTATCTTTATTAAAAATAAATCTTCTAGAGTATGTCCTGGAAGAGTAGCTTTTGACTATGTCCTGGTATAGAATTTTGAGGTTTAATTAACTCATTCCCTTGGATATGGAGGCAAACTGAGAGTTAATTATGGAGAAGAATCTGTAGTGCTCTGTCTTGGGGTATATTTTTGGCCTATCCTGCTTTTAGATTACTCCCAATCAATTGACAGGTTTATTATTTTCTGAAAGTTGCAAGCCAATATCAAGACTCAGGCCATAATAGGTCATTCCACCATTAACCTAAAAACATTAAATAATGAAAGTAGTTCTGAACTAGATGAAATAGGGGAAAGGTAGTGGTGTTAAGAACCTCGGTTAAATAAAACACATAATACATAAATGTGTATAGATTAGTGTTTTCTAAAATACTTGCTTAGAAATCATGATCTAAGTTTTTAATTATAGGAGTTATACGTAGCTACAATTATAAATTAATGCATACTCATTAAATACAATTTGGAAAATACAGAAAAAAAAATGATTAATTACCCATAGATTACAAAACCAAAACCTAGCACTGTTTTATTTCAGAACAGTAATTCCCAAATTTTTCACCATGAAGGACTTTTTTCTTTTTTGTTTTCTTTTTCTTATTTTTTTTATTTTTATTTTCTGGGGTATGCATAGACTCTACCTCCCTGCCACCGTGGATCCCAAATTTTGTAAAATATTGTTAACCAAACTATATTAACTCATAATAATTGTTTCTTTTTAAATTGTCAAGATCATCTGTCACTTGTCACTGCCCATCAGAGCTGGTCTGTCACACTGAGTTGATCATGACAACCGATGGGTCTCACTTGAGGTTGAAAGCTGATCTGGAAGCCCCACTATCACTTTGATAGACCCCTTAAGTATCCAGGAACCCCACATTGTGAGTTAGTCTTACAAAAACATGTATGCTAAGCTAAGGTAAATTTACCCTAAACCCAGTCAAAATTGTCATCAAGTCTAAATAGGTAATATTTAGATTAATGAGTGTTCAAAATTGTTCTTATGCTAAGAGCTCGATCTTCACCTTGGAACTAGAATAATTTTCTTATT
>NW_011888999.1:2085753-2094215 GCF_000151845.1 Pteropus vampyrus | reverse complement strand
TGTTTTCTTTTTCTTATTTTTTTTATTTTTATTTTCTGGGGTATGCATAGACTCTACCTCCCTGCCACCGTGGATCCCAAATTTTGTAAAATATTGTTAACCAAACTATATTAACTCATAATAATTGTTTCTTTTTAAATTGTCAAGATCATCTGTCACTTGTCACTGCCCATCAGAGCTGGTCTGTCACACTGAGTTGATCATGACAACCGATGGGTCTCACTTGAGGTTGAAAGCTGATCTGGAAGCCCCACTATCACTTTCATAGACCCCTTAAGTATCCAGGAACCCCACATTGTGAGTTAGTCTTACAAAAACATGTATGCTAAGCTAAGGTAAATTTACCCTAAACCCAGTCAAAATTGTCATCAAGTCTAAATAGGTAATATTTAGATTAATGAGTGTTCAAAATTGTTCTTATGCTAAGAGCTCGATCTTCACCTTGGAACTAGAATAATTTTCTTATTAAAAACATGGGATCATTTTGAATTTTTTTAAATAGAGTGTAGGTTCTGCTTAAAAATATAAATTTGTGGAACTTCTAGTGGTTATATTGTTTACTTCAAGAAAAGTTAGTGTCCCTAATGATTTCAATATGAAATATTATATTGGAGGTGTCAACCATTTTCTTAGCCACATCCTCAAATGTTTTAATGAGGCGCTCACAGCAAAACCTACCAAGCAAGATGAGATCATAACATTATTAGATCAGGGTTAAATACAATCAAAGTCCAGAGCTCTTAAAAAAAGTTTTTTTATACAGTCGGTCAGAACCTTCAATGTATTTTGGTATCATTAATTTGATGGATAGAACTACAGACCGTCTAGAACAAAATGCTCTCTGCTCCTTATCATGGCTTTAAATCAGAGCTACTAGCTTGGTGTCCTGAAGACTTACTCTAAATGTTCTAAGAGAAAATGTTATTGCCAGAGTTATCCCTTCATTGCTGATTGAGAACACAGAGTGTTTCCAAATGTTCCTAAAGATAGATTCACACTTCTTCACAACACACCTGAGTTTATACAAGTCATCAGCACTCAGTCCACAGGTGAGGTGTCTGGGCCCAGTGGTGATAAGTGGAAGATTCTCAGCCCAGATTTATAATACCACCATTTCTAAGAGTAGGATAATGGAAACATCAGTGGCTTTGGACAGTCCAAAGTTAAAATCCTAAGTCACTTCCTAGCTAGTCTGACTTTGGGGAACTGAAGATTTAGAAGCCCCGGTTTCTCAGGATAAATTAGCTCTATAAATAATACTTCATAAAGTAGTTATGATAATTAAATGAGAAACAGATATAACAGGGGTTCACCAAGTGATGTCTCTCCGAAAGAGACTGTGGAGTTCTTCAGAGACTGTGGAAGAAAAATGTCATCTTCTTCACACCCTGGGGTTTTTATTATTACAAAGTCACTAGCCCTACAGGAACCAGATCCTTGACAGAGATAAGATACCTCAGTTTTCCCTGGGCTCATTTGCACCAGACTGGGTTGGAATTTTAGCTTATGGGCAAAACAGCCAACTGTTTTGATCAAATAGGTAAGGAGTACTTTTCTAGGAAAGTATAATGGTTCTTTTTGGTTTGCTTACAGGATTTAGAAGGAGAGACTTGAAGATATTTCTTCAGTTCCTACTACGAGCAAGGCATTGAGTGAGAAGAGTACTAAGCAATGGTTATGAGCATGTTCACTGGTACTAGATTGCCTGGGCTCCACCTCTTATTGTGAGACCTGTAGGGATGTCAGTTTCCTCATCTTAAAATTGGGGTTATGTTTAGAAAGTGCACATAGTAAGTGCTATGTGTTTGATAAATTCATTTTGATCGTGTTTAGGGTTTACTTCATTTTTGTAAATCGTGGTTTTCTCCACTGGATTATAAAATCCCACAGAATAAATAAATCTTGAAAAGAGAAAGGGAAATTCACATTTCCCCTTGTGTTAGGGAGTGTCTCTATACTTATTCTGTGTTACATTGTGTTTTATATGCTTTACACACATTTAATTCCCACCTTTTGTTAAAGGTATTATCTTTTTACAGTCAAAAAAAGCTAAAGCTCAGAGAGCACAGTATTAAAGACAGAATTCAAAACAGGTCTAATGGCAAACTCCATACTCATATACCTTAATAGTTATGAGGGTATGAAGGGAAGACTCTGGTGCTTGTGGCATGATCACATTCTGCTGTTATTATCTCTTATCAGTCACCCTAAAATGTTTATCATGTTTCTGAAATAATATAAGTATGTATCGTCAATATTGTGTCTATGGATCATAGGCACAAAAGCATTCATCCTACTTTCCCAAAGTACATACAAATTCATCTCAGAGAAAAAAATAATTAAAAATATTCTCAAAGGGAGGGTAAAGGAGTGGAGCAGATAAAAAGGGCAAAGAAGAGGAAGGAAAGAAAAGAAATTTTGCCAACTAGTAAATGCTATAAACTTAATTTACAAGACTGATGAACACAAACATGCAGGAAGCAGCCCAAGAACCATAGAATTAGCTTCTGGCTGGAGGAAAGAAAAGGCCACCAGACCAACATGTCACAGGCCACGAGGAAGCACCCACGTGAACAGACTCAGGTTCAGTCAAGCCTAGAGGACACTCCCAGGACAGAAGAGTTTAAAGCCAGGTATTAATAAAATAAGGAGCGAATGAAGACTGGGACTCATTGTCATTGCTGCTGACTTTTGGGTAAGGCTGACAAATCAGTGGCATTTGGAGTTGGAATTTGAAAAATGCCATTCATAGTGCTTGTGAAAGTGTGTTCCATAAGACAAGGAGTGTAATGAGAAGGAGAAAGGAGATGGATAAAATAGATGTGGACTAGGCAGAAGGAAAGGAGAAGCGGAGAGAATGGGTCAGTAGAGAAGAATATTAAATGCACAGATTGAAAAAATCACACCATCAGTCAGATATTTTAATTTAGCGCTCACTATTACAGAACACTGAAACTGTACGCTGAGGATACAACAGGATAATAATAGATACTACCATTTTTTGAATGTTTACTAACTATTAGGTACTATGGTAACAGGTTACCTACTTTTTTTCTGTTTTAATCTTAACAATGATCTTGGAGGTGAGGATTTTAGGCTTGAAAGTTTAATCACAGCAAGTTAGTGGCAATCAGGGGTTTCTAAATCAGGTCAATCTAAATTAAGATAATGTACTTTTCCTTCTCTTCCTTCCTAATTTTTTCTTTAATTTTTATAGGATTTTAAAAAATGCATTTATGCATTGTTAATTGTAAAAAGGATGCATACTTATTGTAAAAAAATTGAAAAACATTGGTAATAGGATAAAAAATAAGAGATGTTTCAAATCTCTACTATTTTAAAGAAGTACAAAAAAGAACATGTATGATAAAGCATATATGAAAGATTGTGTTCTTGCACTCACATCAACATTGAGTGTCATCCTTTTAAAAATGCCCATTGGATAAAGGGAAAGGGAAACTTATTGATATTTTAATTTGCATTTCTCTAACACTACTGAAGTTTTACGGTTTTTCATGTTTTTGGCCTCTCCTACTTTTCTTGTCTTCATTTTCTTTGCAATGCCTGATTGTTACTGATTCGTAAATTTACATTAAGAATATTAACTTTGTCTATTATACATAGCAAATATTTTTCCTAGTTTCTCTTGTTTTGTTTATAGTATGTTTTGAAATATTTTCATTCTTATGTAATCAACTCTATTGAACAATTCCTTTATATTTTCCTCTTTTGCTCTCTTCCCTTTGGAAAGGCCTTCTCCACCCAAGATTGGCTTTATCTTCTAATGGGCTGGGTTTTGAAGAAGGCAATGAATATGGTTGACTCAGAGGAAGAGGAAGGGATTTAAAGACTATAGGCAAATGCAATGATGGGGCTCATGCAGCCAGAAGCAGGGATGATGCCCGGGGATTGGCAAATAGAAAGTAGATTGCATCAGTCTATTGAAGGCAGACACTGAGAGGACACAGAGAGGGACCTTGAAGGCTGGGCTGTGGAGCCTGGTATTAATTTGTTAAACAGGAAATAGAGATTCAAGCCAACTCTTCCCAAAGGGGAATCCCAAGTGGGACAAGGACACTATAGAAGCATAAATTTGCTAGAAGTTGCAGATCCAGTGAGCCAGAGCCCTGGGACACTGTTGCTGTAATCCAGGCCCCAGGTGATGACATACCAAATTGGCTGGGTTGGCCACAGAGGTGGAATAGAAAAGGGAGGTCCAAGAAATGTTTCTGTAGGGAAAACAACTAAAAACAAATAACAGCAATAAAAACAAACCTAGGATTTTGTGACTTGTCACATTAGGAGACAAAAGATAGAGGTTAGAATATCTCTGATATTTGGAGAAGGAAGTGAGATTTATATTTCATGGCAGCAGCAGGGAAATTTGTAAGTATGACATGATTTCAGGTACAGTGCAGGTGAAACCTAATCGTAGTGTTTAGATGTTCTAATTTCTGGGCCCTGATGGAATATCCACAATTACCCATCCCATGGCTAAGATGAGAGAGAGCAGATCACCAGTGGAATGAGGGAAACTTGAGGTCAGGCAGGAAACGAGGGGGCTTGATTCTCTCTTCCCCAACACATGACTTTGAGCAAGGACTGTTCTCGAAGGAAGATAAAACGGTTTGTTGTCTCTTTAGAGATGTTGGGAAACTGACTAATTAATGAGCCAGAACCTAAAGAGTATAATTTCGAGAAATGACAATTTCGATATTGGTGTAAGTGCTTAGGGTGAGATCCTCTAAGTAGGGTTGCCAGGTAAAATACAGATCTCAGTTACATTTAGATTTCAGATAAACAGTTAAAAAAATTAGTATAAGTATGACCTGAATGTTATATGGTTGTATGGGAGATATTTATACTAAAAAAATTATTCATTGTTTATCTCAAATTCAAATTTAAGTTGGAGTCCTATATTTTTATTTGCTAAATCCAGGAACCATACCTATAAGGGGAGATTCCAGAAGTCTCCAAGAATACGGCAGTTTGAACTAGCAGTTGGTGACCATTGGAAAACAGAAAACATGGCAGGAAATTTCAACTTCCCAAAGAAGAGAAAATGCAAATCAAGCAGGAGGATGAGATGATAAACGTAGAATAGATGAATTAATCAATATGTGTTTCTTGAGCACCTGCTTTGCACTTTGCTCCAACAGTATTGGAGATCACAACAGTAGGGGAGACTAGAGTAACTCAGAAAAAAAAAAAACATTTGAAGGCCAATCCAGGATGGACTCTAACTGGGAACTTAAACTATGGCTTCTAAGAGCAACAGGGTAAGCTAGCTTCGTGGCTTTGCTTAGTTAGCTTCAAGAGGCAGCCATAGCGCAAACGAAGTAGCGATCAGCTGAAGGTCACACATTAATTAAAGAATAAGTGCTTAGAGCCAATCCTTGAGTGACTGGAGCTCTTTCCATAATACCACACTGCTGCTGTAAGGAAGAGCTAATGAAACATGCCAGCTATTTTCACTGACATGAAGATGAAAAAGCCTGCTCTCATTGAAGAATATTTTCTGAAAAAAAAAGCTCTGAGCAAGGGGCTGCTTCCTCTAGCTTCCCCTTTTCCAAGTTCCTGGATGCTTTGTAAGAGGGATTTCTTCTGTGAGAAAGTTGAAAGTGTGGGTGAATTTTCCTGATGAGTATGAAAGATGGTAGAGGGTTTCTTGCTTGACAGGTCTGGGAAAGGTGACCTAGAACTTCCATTGTCAGGGCTCTTCTTTATATCTCCTACCCTGCAATGTTGGTGGATCAACATTTGAAACAAGGTTGTCTGTGAGGTCATGAGACATCTGCAGCCCAACTATGGGAAACCTGGCACCTCGCTTATAGCACTGTATCTCTTTTCTTATGGTATGGCTGGTATAAAGCCACAGACAAAGGGAATCACTAGTATTTTTAAAATACCTCACAATTTATAAAGGACTATAATCCACATATTTCTCTTGTTATTCAGAAAAATCCCAGGAATTGTTTTCAAATGGGGAACTCAAGTCCTCAGATATGACAGATGATTAGTCCAAGTTCAAACTGCCTAAAAATGTTAGGGTCAGGTATTGAGGCCTATGTTTTTCTCATCAGATATTTTACATTCTACTCATCACAGCAGCCTATCTTCTAGGCAATTTCTTGTAAACATGCCAACAAAACTCTGTCTCTCTGGACTATGTTCTGAGGACATGAGCCTTTAAATAAGAGAACTTATTATAAAGGTCTCTAACTCTAGCCCTTCTTGCTCTCATAATAAAAACTACAATTTACTGAGCATATCCTGTATACCACACATCATTGTGCTAAGCAGTTTACAGTTTCTATTTTATCTTCACCACAGTAGTGTGTGTGTGTGTGTGTGTGTGTGTGTGTGTGTGTATCTGTGTGTATAATTTGATTTGTTCAACCTCATGTACTAGTAGTGTTTGACTGGGCCAGAATTCTAGCATTCTAGTCTAGGAGTGTTGAATTCTAAAGCTGCTATCATCTACTTTAATATTCCTCTTTCTAGACTGTTGTTCCTATCTTTGAAATGCACCAAGTGATATTCAAACACGCATCCATTTAAAAAATTTCAAAGTTCTTTCCTTCATGTTTGTTCTGTCACAGACAAGAGAAGAAGAAAAACTACAGTCCCCAAAAGGACTCTCAAATTTGGAATTAATTTTACTAGTTGATCAAGAACAATCATTTGTGAATGCATTTTTAGGATCATGTTTATATTTCTACTGTAAGTCAAAATTTTCTATTTGTTTAAACTAAGGTCTCCAACACTCGAAGTATTAATTTATTCAGGCTTTAAACACATTCCTTTCCAAAACAACGTAAGTCCTGTTTATCACTAATAATGTTACAGCCTTTCTAGCGTCTATCTTTAATAAACACTCTACCATAGTTCCTCAATTAGATATGAATAGCCCAGTTTTTGATCTTTGGGTGAAATTTGCAGGGTTGACATTTCAAGGAAAGCTCAATTATTTTGAATAAGGCATATATCCTCTTACTTTCCAGTGAGGAGGGCCCTGTGTTGATTTTCCTGAAGTTTTGAGATGAGGAAGAAAGTCACAGTGATTAGGGGGGTCAGGGGCGGGGGAATGGGGAGCTAGAAGATCCAGAACAGAGCCCCTCACATGCTCCATAAAGTTGATTAGCAAATATCTATTGAGCACTTACAATGCCTACATGCTAGCTGTGTAAGGACTCTGACACATAGGAGTAGACAGACAAGTTAATAGGTCACTTCAGCTTCCTCTTCCTGTACAAAATGCCTGCAGAGTATAAAGAGTCAGTGCCCGGTGTGAGGTTCTAATCACAGATCCTGATCTGGAGGTTGGGGTTCTTTGTTTTTTTTTCTTTTTCCAAGCTCACATATTTTGAGCTTTTACCATTTGCCTAGTGATATGTTAAATATTTTTATATTCATCATCTAAAACTGATTCCTTGTCTATGAAATAGAGGCAATAATAGTAACTACCTGGTAGGGTTATATTAAATGCGATGATGATAATAATGTCTACGGTTTGTTGAGAGTGAATCCTGTGCCTGGCACTATAGCAAGCATAATAATTATTTCATTCAACCCTTACAAAAACCATGAGGTGGGTACTCTTATTAGCCACATTTCACAGATAAGCACATTGAGGCTCAGACAGATTAAGTAAACTGACAACCTTATAAGGGAAATAAGTAACAGTTTGGACGCCAATCTAGGCTGGTCAAAGGTTAAAGCTATATGCTCAACTACTGATCCATGGTGTCATCATAATAAAAGTATAAAAAGATTCTAATGCGTTGTTTGGTAATGGTTGCCCTCTGTTGGTTGTTTCTAATCCATTTTGCAACACTACAGATAAACAGTTTTAAAAATTAAAATTTTCTCTGCTAAAGCACATTGGACAGATTTATTATTGACCAAACAAATAGGAACACAAGGTCATCCTCTGGGGACTTGGAAGCTAAAGTGAATACATCTCCAGTGCATGCTCTCATTATGCTTTAATTATTATTATATTTTTTTGATTAAAAATAAGTTTGGGTGACATTTGGGAGCAATCTCGAACAGGAAAAATTCACCAAAGGGCAACACATAGCCCGAAATGAAAGTGAGAAAGTTGGAGAGTGGAGAGAAAATGAATATTTATTAAATTCCTCTGTATGCCAGTCATCTTAAGTATATTATTCATGTACTTTACTCAACAAAATTTTTTGAGCATTTACTGTGTGGAAATGTGCTGCTGATGATCTATCACATTCTTACCACAACATTGCAAAATGAGGACACAGAGCCTCAAAAAAGTTAGGTAATTTGTCCAAAGTCACATGACCAGTTGTTGACAAAACCTAGTTTCAACCTGTGGTCCTGTGTTCAATCTCTACTATTTTCATTATACCTTTATGTTTTTCCCAGGTGATACTGAGAAAGGAATTCTCTGAGTAGATAAGCCCAAGGTTTAAATTCTAGTTGATAGA
>NW_011888999.1:2027992-2084498 GCF_000151845.1 Pteropus vampyrus | reverse complement strand
TGCTCTGCACTTTGCTTTGATTTTGGAGATCTTTCTATGTCAGTACACACAGATCGCATCACTTTTTAATGGCTCTGTAGAATTATATTTTATGTATACACTGCAGTTTACATAACCATCATCCTACTGATAGATATTTTGGTTATTCACATTTGCTGATACAATGCTGCGATGAATAGTCTTCACGTATATCTTTGTATGTATATTTCTGTAGGATAAATGAGATGCTGGGTCAAAGTTATGGTCATTTTTGATAAGTATTGTCAAATTGTTCTCCAAAAAGGATATACCAATGTGAACTCCCATCAACAATGTAGGAGAATGTTTCCACATACTCTAGTCAAAATCATGTAATGTCAACTTTTTTGTTTTCGCCAAACTGATGTAAATACCCTACTTAGTTTTATTTTTCAGATCTATTATTTTAAGTGAAGTTGAACACTTTTATCATATGTTTAAAAGCCACTTATAGATATTTTTGTTTTAGAAAGTTTGCCATAACCTAATCCAATCACAGTAAATTTAAAAAGCTAATAGAAGAGGGTGGTTAATATAGAACATCCTTCTTGACTTCAAGAAGAAAGATGAAGACAAGATCTGTGCAATAAAGACTGGTCATTAAAAGTGTTTAGGCCAGAGAAGTAGACTCATAATCAGAACTGTGTTTTGTGAAGCTCTGGACAGTGTGGAATATGGGTTGGAAATGGCAAGACTGGAGAGAGGGAAATAAATTAGTTAAAAAGTTGTGATAATCTAGTCAAGAGACAATAGTATTCTAAACTAAGGCATTGCCAGAAAGAATGGAGATGATGAATCCAATTTGGACAGTAGTTCAGAAACAGAATCAAAAGAACTTGATGACCCAATAAATGACAGATATGAAAGAAGTAATGTAGGCAAATGAATGGATTGAAAAGAAAGGGAATTGGCCTCTAACATTACTAAACACCTACTAAGTAAGCGTTTTTATTAGTGTTATATATGTGTGTGTGTGTGTGTGTGTGTGTGTGTGTGTGTGTGTGTATATATAAATGAAAATTGAACAAATGAATTTAATACACGCATACATTGCAGTTATTCAATTTCACAGTAACCTTATTAGGGAACTATTATACTCTACTTAAATACTAAAACAACTAGAAAAGTTAAGTAATATGCAAAGATTTTTAAAAAATGAATTGTCCCGATTCATATCAGAATTCAAAGTTAGACATATCTAACTGCAAAACCAAGGCTCTTTACACTATTCTAAGTTACCTAGGATTAAAAAGAAGATTTCGAGAGAAAAAATGATCTTACATCATGCAGGGAAGCAAACTGCCCACAACACTTGCAAAGCACCAAGAATTATTCCCTGATCCACCATAACATCAATTTAGTTTAAATATGACAATTCTCAGAGGAAGCTATTATAATTCACAGCTGTCTCTATTCTGAATTGACCAGGGTCACTCTCTTTACAGAAAAAAAACCTCTTCCCTTCCCTTCTGTTATTTCTCTGCAACTCATTTGGGAAAACATGTCAAATTGTAATAACTTTTGACACTGTAAATATAGTCATATTCAAATGTTACACAAAAATGCCTCACCAAGAAGATAATATCTTCATTAAGTATGTTGACTGTTAAATTGGACTGGGATTGTAAACACATAATTAACATAACTACT
Source organism: Pteropus vampyrus (assembly GCF_000151845.1). Classification (NCBI taxonomy): domain Eukaryota; kingdom Metazoa; phylum Chordata; class Mammalia; order Chiroptera; family Pteropodidae; genus Pteropus; species Pteropus vampyrus. The sequence continues at coordinate 2,082,830 of NW_011888999.1, read as the reverse complement.
TTGGAAGAGTAATAGGCTGTTGGGGGCAGGGGCGGGGAAGCCTGATTATTTAAAACTGGATGTCATCTAGTATCTGCAAAGTAGACTCTATATTATTGCCTATCTTGGAAAAATCATGTATTTATGTTCACTCAACACTAATCAACTTGCTAACTACCTTCTATATGCATTATTATTTTATTCTTAGTCTGTTAACTGGATAAATGATTTCATTATTATAACCAGCGAGTGTTTGTTGAGCCTAGCAAGCTAACTGATTGCATGACTGTTAGTCATTTGTTCCCAAAGCTAATTATACACTTCATATAGTCAATTCTTAACGAAGACAGTTTAAAAAAATGTAAACACTAAGCCAAAAATAAAAATATGAACAATAATATCTAACTATAAATAAATGAACATTAATTCTCCAGGTATTAAATTATGTAGTAAAGGTAGAGAAATAACATAATAACTCTTCAGAAAATTTACAAAAATACAAGTTTCAAGTTTCTCAAATTTAGACCAGAATAAAGAGTGAACTTTTTATGTCAGATCAGGCAAAACGAACAAACAAAAAACAAGACGGTAGAGGGGCTTTGAAACCCCAAAAGGCTATTATCACCTTTGCAAACACCTGAAGAGTGAGCAGCATAGGAAATCAGCCCTGTTTTATAAGAAAATTCAGACAGAAAATTAGAGGGCAGAGTCCACCAGGAAAGAGAATTCCTAAGACATGTACCTTTGTTTGAGATACCCAGGAAAAGGGAGTTAGTCTTGATTATCCATGTTTCTTAGGGCCCCATCCAGTACCTGACAAGAGTGAATTAAAGAAATGGAATAGGCTGCCATGAGAAACAGTGAGTTCATTATCACTGGAGGTGGCTAGAAAGTTGGAGTGAACCAGATAAAAGATAAGGTCAGAGTACAGACTTGATTATATTTATGGTCCTTCCCATGATTCTTATATTCTAAGATTTCCAAGAAGTTTGTAAATCTTTAACATATGATCAGCCTGTTCTCTGCCACCTATTTTACCTTCAAAATATATTTCCAGGCTATCCACTTCTGTCTATCTCTGCTACCACTCTCTTAGCAAAAGCCACCATCTTTTGGTATCTGAACTACTGTACTGAACTCCTAAAAGGTTTCCTTGGTTCTACTTTTGCAGCCAATGTAATCTTTAATATTGTAATGAGATTAGATGGCCCTCCTGCTTACAACCCTTTAATGGAAAAAAAAAAAAATAAGAGAAATAAAAAGTAGAAAGGAAGAAGTAAATTGTATGTTTAGAGCTGATATAATTGCTTTTCTGGTGGAAAAAAAAACAACAGGAGAATCAACTGAATAACTATTATAAATAGGAAGAAAAAATAGTTCAGTGATTGGGTTACAAAATTAACTCACAAAAAAACTAATATGTAACCCTCAAGCAAATAAACAATGACCAGTTTGAAAATATAATGAAGTAAATATCTTCATTAATGATATCAACAAAAAGTCAAATGTCTAGGAATAAATTATAAAAAATGCATAAGGCCTATATTAAAATGCTAAGGAATAAAAACGATTTGAATATTAGAAAGGCAACCCCTGTTCATGGATAGAAGATTCAAAATCGGAAACAGAATCTAGAATTTAAAGCTTTCCTAATATAAATCCAAACAGAATTTTCTTTGGATCTATATGAATTCTCAAATTCATATAAATGAAATAAATAAGAATACTAATAAATACTCTAAAAATAAAAGTCCCACCAGATATTAAGCCATTTTAAAGTTACAATAACTGAAACAGAAAAGAGATCAGTGAACGGAAGAAAATATCAAAAAATACAAGCAAATACACATAAAAATTTAATATATTTTAAAGTTCTCATTTAAAATTACTTGGGAAAGATGGCTTATTCAATAATATTTACATAAAAATCAGGATGTCCATCTGGGGTAAAAAATGAGCTTGGAGCAATACCTTATACTTTACCAAAAATAATTTCCAGATAAATCAAAGACTTAATCATTTTTAAATTTTTAAGAGAAAGAAGGAGGTACTGCAGGGTGAAGAAGAGGAATAGACTGTCACTCATATATGATGTAATTCTAGACACAGAAAATCCAAAAGAATCTACAGATAAATGACTAGAATTAAAAAGTGGGTTTAAGAAGATTGCTGAATAAAGGGCCAATATACAAATCAATTGGATTTCTACGTACCAACAACAAACAATCAGAATTTAAAAATTTTAAAGTTTCAAATACTTAGGAATAAATTCACACTAAAAATGTGCAAGATCTTGTCTATGGCCATGCTACCCTGAACAAGCCCCATCCTGTCTGATCTTGGAAGTTAAGCAGGGTTGGGCCTGGTTAGTACTTGGATGGGAGACCGCCTAAGATGACCAGGGGCTGTAGGCATAAAAAAATAAAAAAATAAGGGATTATAAGCTGATGAGGTCTTTGCAATCTGTGAGGTCAACCAAGGGTTGCCTCGCCTAAAAAACAAAAATGTGCAAGATCATTACACAGGAAACTATATAAACTTTATTAAGATAAATTAAGGAACTAAATAAAAGGAAGGCTATTATATTTTCATAGATTGGAAGACTCAAATGATTATCTGTAGGTTCAATGCAATTCTAATCCCCCCCATAAAAAACTTATTTTGTTTCACTTATGAAACTTCATAAGTTGATTCTAAAATTTATAGGCACATGGAAAGAACCAATATTAGCCAACACATTTTTGAAAAAGAACAAAGTAAAAAAATAATAAAGAAAAAGAACAAGGTAGGATATCTATCAGATATCAAGACTTACTATAAAGCTATAGTTATTAAGTCAGAATGGTAATGGTACAAGGAAAGAAAAAAGACTAATGAAATAGAACACAAAGGCCAGAAACGAACTGCCACATAAATAGCTGATTTATAACAAAGGTGGCACTTCAAAACAGTAGGGAAAGGACAGTCTTTCAGCAAGTGGTGCTGAGTCATTAGACATCCATATGCTATAAAAAGGAAAGACAATATACAAAACTCAACACCAGGTAGATTATAGACCTAAATACGAAAGCAAAACAATACAACTTCAAGGAGATACATAGGAGAGTATCTACCCTGAGGTAGATGAAAAGTTCCTAAACAGAACCCCAGAGAGCACAATATAGAAAAAGACTGAACAGTTGACTACACTAAAATGAAGAATGTTTATTTATCCAGAGAGAGCATTAAGAAAATGAAAAGGCAAACTACAGATTGAGAGGAGATATGTGCAACACATATAATCTACTTGGATTTATATCTAGCATACAGGGAAAACACCTAGAAATCAATAAGAAAAAGTCAAGCCAGTTTTATAAATGGGCAAAAATCTTTAACAGTCACTTCGTAAAAGAGGATATCTAAACGGCCACTAAACGTCCATCTTCAGGGAAATGTTAATGCAAATCACAATGACATACCACAACACACCCACTGAAATGGTAAGTATTAAAAAAGAAAAAGAAGGAAAAGGATGTAGAGCAACAGAGAATGTAAGTCGGTTCAACCAACAGAGGAAATACTTTGGTATTAGCTATGGAAATAAGGTGCATGTACAGATACCAATGACCCAGCAATTCTGCTCCTAGGAATATACCCAATAGAAACATATGTGTATGTGCAATCAGGAGACATATACAAACGTGTTCATAGCAGCATTCAGCATTACTCATAAAAGCAAATAATTGGAAACAATCAATATGACCATAAACAGTACAATGAATAATAAACGGTGACGTATTTTTATTATAGATTAGTATACAATGAAGAAACAAACATAACATATAGAGCTAAATAAGTCAAATATAAAAGGATATTGCTCTATTTTCGCATTCTTAAAGCTCAAATACAGGCACAAACTAAACTATTGTGTTTAGGAATTCATTATTATGCAGTTATAGGAAAGCAGTAAGTCATTATTATGAAAATTCGGGATGGTGGTTAACTTTTGATGGGAAGGAGGGGCACAAGGGGCTTTGGCCAGCAGTATCTATTTCTTGATATTGGTGGTAGTTACATGAGTGTTTGCTTTATGATCATTCATTGAATTACATATTTTTTTGTTAACCATTCTGTGTATGCATTGTATTTCACACTTTTAAAAGGCTTTTAAAAAAACCCCTTGGCTCTGGAGAGAAAGTTAATGTGGCAAAATGTCAAGAATTGCTACAACTAGGTGAAGTACCTATATGGGTAATGTAGTACCCCTTCAACTCTTTCGTAAGTTTGAACATTTGGAAAAAGTTGGAGAAAAAACTCTTTGATCTAACTTCCCCTGTGGCCACTGCCCCCATTTTATCCCTTTAACTTATGGCAAAATTTCTTGAAAGTGTTGTCTACATTCAGGGTCTCTAGTTCCCTTCCTCCAACTTTCTCCTGAACATACTCCCACCAGGGTTTTGCTTCTACCACAGCAGTGAAACTGTTCTTTTCAAGGTCACCAATAATCTCCACATTGCAAAATACAATGATCTTGTCTCAGTCCTCATCTTTATTTACTATCTGTAGCATTTTACACTGTTGAGCTTGCTCTGCCTTGACACATTTTCCAGTTTCCAGGACACTTGCGTAATTTTTCTTTACAGTTCCAGATGCTTCTTGCCATTCTCCTTTCCTGGTGTTCTTCATCTTCCCTGACCTCTAAATATTGGCGTGGCCCATGGCTCTGTCCCTGGAAAACACATAGACTCTTCAAATATTTACTTAAATGTAGTTTTTTCAGTGAGGCTTTCACTGGCCACTATTATCTAAAATTGCAATCCAACACTTCCTAACTCCTCTCTACTGAATGAATGAATGGATAAATGAATAAATTAAGTAAAATAAATGAAGAAAACAACTTCCTTCATGTTTAGAGCAGGATTCAAATAGACACAAAGAAGCGATGCCATCACTATCCAGGAATGGACAAAGAACCTTTCTCTTGATGTATCAACAGCCCAAGAATGACATATTCAACATTCTTTTAGAGTCAACTTTCTGACAAGATCCATTTTTCTTCTGGATAGTCTGACCAGTTACTGAGGGATAAAGAGCAAATGCAGAAATAGTCCACCTGCACCAAATGCACTCTTTTTGATGTACTAGGTAGAAATGGCCTGAAGTGCTTGGTTATGCTCTATTAAAGATGACTGGCCTTTGAGATCCAGTAGTCTGTGCTTGAAACAGTAATGCTGTGTGGGAAGAGGAATGAGAGGGTGGCTTCCTGGTTGGGGGCAAAGTACACTGTGTGTCCTACCCACTACTCCATTTATTATTATATGTTTGAGAGCAGATCTTACAGCAAATTAAGGTCAGGTTTAAAGAAACCACAAAAAGGAAAAATGTAACTTGGCATGGAGAAGTTGGAGGGTCTGAGGGCCAAATCGTTTTCACAGGAGGAAGAGTCACTAAAGGCCAGGCACTTCACATAAATGACACCACTGAATCTTCATAATAACTCTTCATAGTAAGTTTATCATTCCTATTTAACAGATGAAGAAATGGAGGTTTAGAAATATGAAAGATTTGTTCAAGTTCACACAGAAAGTAAGCAGCACCCTGATTGAAACCTCAATCTCTTTGATGCCAAAGCTCATACTTCTCCCACCATACCTGGTAGCTTGCCTGTCCCTGCTTCCTCCAGAGAATAGTTCTGGACCCTCAGAGCTAGCTATGACACTGGAGATGATCACCACAGAGGTCCCTATGCAGTGCTACCTTATGACCTATTTCTCTCCATTCTCAGTGACATAGCCAGCTCTTCGGTAAAGGTCTATTGAAAAGTCTATTGAATAAAAGAATGAACAAAGGAGATGTCTTAAACAACATAGCTTATCTTGTGAATTACATGCTGAGAGCTAAGAACACTTAGACAGCTCCTGAGGGTCTTCCTCCCCACTGTAGTTCTCCAAGGAAAGGACGTCTCTTCAAGAACAGTGCAAAAGACCTGGCAAAAAAGAGTCTGCAGTCAGTCTGGTGTTGTGCTTCCTCTGCCCTGACCTGGGTGATACTCTGATTGTAAAACCTGTAGGATTATTTTCTGATGCAATAGCAGTTGCCAATAACAATAGCCAGCATTTGTTGAGCAAATAAATACTCTGTGCTAGGCATTGTGCTAAGCCCTTTTCATGTTTTACTTTAATTCTCAAAAGCCTGAGAGAGAAAAAATCTATTATCTCACTTCACAGGCAAAGGAAAGGAGATTTTGGCTTGTCTACAAAAATCAACAGCCAATTTGTGGGGCAAACACTGTAAAGTCCCTTCTTTTCTCTATCATTTCTTCTCTCCTTCCCTTCTTAAGATGTATAAAGATAATGCCTACAGACACTCAATTGTTAGAGGCATCAGAAAAACATTTGCTTAGTCAAAAGACTCAGATCCATAAGACATTGCAATTGTCCTGATGAATGTGGTAGGACAAGGCTACTCCGCAAAAATACTGTTTTTATAGAAGAGAATGTTAAGTTTGATGTCAAAAGCCCTGAGTTTGAGTCCCTGCTCCATGCCTGACTGTGGGTCTTTGGTTGTCATTAAACATTAACCTTGAGGACCCTCAGCTTTCTCATGTATAAGAAATACAAGTAATACAAATCCTTTCTGGGTGGGCTTGTACTAAGGTTCAAAAGAGGAAATGTGATTTGTATAGAGTCAACCTGTCTATAAATGCTGATCATTCTTCTTCTGTTTGGAGATGAGCTGGACTTCTCCAGAACTATCGAAGCTCAGGGTCCACCATGCAGCCCCAGTAGAATATTCCTTGACATTAGAGCTGGTGACAGTGAGCTTGTGTCCAGGATGGGACACAACAGTGCTGAGACTATCAGGACTATTGCTATATAGAGTTTTACTTTCTCCTTCTTATATGAACATTTGTTCATAGCAACAAAGAACTGGAGGCAGAAAGGTTTCTGAGTCACCAGGCCTTGGGTTCCAGGTAGTGTACTATACCTATAGCATAAGAAGTAGGGTGAAGGAAACAGTCTGAACATGGTATCTTTCTCCACATGTCTTCTTTGATGTCTTTAAACAAAATTTTTGTCCTCTCCCTAGAGATAGCTTCATCTGTTACATTACTCCCAGGTACCTGATATTTTTTAATGCTATTCTAAGTAGTTTATTTCAGATACTTTAAAAAACTATTTGTGGCTGGTATGTAAAAATGCAATTGATTTTTACATAGTAGTCTTATATTCAATAAACTTTCTAAGCTTTCATTAGGTCTAATAATTTTTTTAAATTTATTTTTATTATGGTGACATTGGTCTAATAATTTATAAGAAGTTGTTTTTGGATTTTCTTTCTTCCTTTCCAATCCTTAATACCTTTTATTTACATAGTTTTCTTGCTTTACTGAACTGGCTAGGACCTCCAGGACAGTGGTGAATAATAAAAGTCTTAGTCTTTACCTTAAAGGTGAATTTTTCATCTTTTAACTATTTAGTATGATTTACACTTAAATGTTATCTCTTATCAACTTAAGAAAGCTTGTTTCCTCAAGTATACATTTTTAAATAGATATCCTTTTTCAGTTTAAGAAGTTCTATTACCCATTTGCCATGAATTTTCTTTTTATGAATGGATGCTGACTTTTATAAAAATGTTTCTGCATCTATTTAAATGACTATATGTGTTTATCCCATCAATCAGTTAAAGTATACCTTTTTGATTTTTAAAAATACTAAACCAATCTTATGTTCCTGCTATAAATACATTGATATGATGTATGTATTAAATTTGGTTTGCTAGTATTCTATTGAGGATTTTTGTATTCATGTTCAAAATTGAAATCAGCCTATATATCCCATTTATCTTTGCAAAGTGAGTTTTACCATTTCATCTTCCTTGTGACTCCTAAGAAGTTGAATAACTGACCAATGTCACAGAGAGCCAGTTGGTGGTTATGCGAGGGCTGGAAATCAGGTCTGTCTGAACACAAAGTCTGTTTGTTTCCTCTAAGCCACATAGTTTCTGTGATCATTTATCAAGGCTTTAAAACCAATTGCCCATCTACTGAATATTTCAAAAACATAAGATTGAGGGGAGGAGCATGATAAGAACAATAACAGCAAATAGTCTTGGTAGGCTGTGCTAAAATTCTGATTCTCCAAACTCAAGGAAAAACAATTCATCTGCATTTGAGGAGAAAATGTAAAGCCGATCGCCTATAAGCAGCTACTTATGCAATTCCACAGGAATCAGTTTTGTAAATCAGCATGAAAGAGAGAGGAAAACACAGTAGTAGTTGCTAGATCAAAAATATGGCATGAGATCATTCAGAGACCAAGGGTAATCCAAATTACAAAAATTCAATTTCTCAATATAAAAATATGGCTCCAGCTAAGTACTGTAATGTTCAGAAAATGTGTTAGAGTGAAGGAACCTATTGATTATATACAAGCTAACTTGAAGGAGAAATCTAAAATACGCTTTTCAGTTTTTGGATTTAAATAAACAAGAGAAAAATCTCATCAAGATAAAGGATTCCCAATGCAGTATGAAAAGTACATATTTGTTATGTATTTTTATAAAACTTAGAGAAATGTGTTGAGTGGATTCAGCAGGCTAAGAGTATGAGGTACAGCAGGAATGGTGTGTCCATTCCTTGAGGTGTTCCCAGTGATGTCTATGAAAAGCTTCAGAAACCAGAGTGTAGATCAGTGATTCCTGACATTTTCTCAGACTTTACTCAAAGAACTTCTACAGACATTTGCTTACAAGCTATCTCATAAAAGATATCTTTTATCTTGTCAATGAGGTTAATCACCCTTTTTATTGTACATTACATGTCAGACACTGTAAACAATTTTTCTCTCCCTTTTCTGGGTGCTTGTCAAACCTTGTATTAGTCAGGGTACACTTACTGCTATAACAAACAGTAAGTTTGTTATAGCATATCTCAATAACTTAACACAATAAGAATTTACTTCTGGCTCACATCACAATCTGATACAGGTTGGAGATGGGAGGAGAGGCTCTTAAACCTAATAGTTCTACTGGATCCTCTAACAGATTAGGGAAGAGAGCATGGAGAATTTCAAGGGAGTTTAATGGATCAGGCCTGGATGTGGTATTGATCACTTCTGCCCATATTTCACTGGCCAACATACAGTAATGTGGCTTCAAGGGAGGCCAGGAAATGTAGTCCTTTTGTGTGCCCATGAGGAAAAGGAAAATGTCTTGGTGAACCACTAGTTAGCCTCTACCACACGAAGATATAATGAGGATTAAATGGATCTTGTAAAGAGTTTAGCTCAGCATCTCTGTACATATAGTGAGAGTTCAACAGTATCACATTAAACTCTTCTCAATGAGGTAGACACTGCTATTAATCATCCCCATTTCAGAGATGAGAAACAGACCCCAAGAAATTTTTGCTTTCCCAAAATTGCATGGCTAATAAATAGCAGAGCTGGGATTAAATCTAAGGAAGTCTGACAAGGCCCATTTTCTTAAAAACGAGATTGTATTTGTTTGAGGCACTTGACAAATGTAGGTTCTGCCTTTATACAGACAGGCCACTTTCAAAGGTTCGGCTATGTTCAGATCTTCTGATTTCCTGAAAAGTCATTGTACCCTTCCCATATATCATTCATAAATGAATCTTGACCAATCATTGCTAAAGATGGGATTGGATATTCCCACTTCATCGTTGCAGTTTCTATTGCTTGGCATACTGATGTCCAAAGTGAAGTGTGTTCACTCTAGAGGTATATGAAAAATAATCCATTGAGGTATGGTAAGAATTTTTGTATATGCAAGATAATCCACTGACATGTAAGAATTTTTGTAATTTCAATGTATGTTTGTTATTCATAAAAAATTAACTTCTATTAATATGGATTGAATTCGGCATGCTCACACTGTTCCTATATTTGATGCTCACATGTCACGTGTGGTATAAATGGAGGTTTTTTTCACTTTCACCATTTAGTGACATACGGCAGTTTGTAAATGGATTTATGGATTTTTTAAAAAATTAAAAAATTTTTTTTCACTAAACTAAATCTTGCAAAATGAGCAACTGGTTTAAAAAGATTGCTGAAAAAAAAAAACCTCTATGAATTGAAGGACCAAAAAAATGGCAGAACTGACACTTCTATTTAGTATCAGGCACATGATAAGATTAAATATAATGATAATCTAATCACATCTGATAAGTTGACCAAAAAAAAAAAAAAATCCTAAACTATTAAGTAGCCTATTTGAAATATTAATGTATGTCCACTATTAATAACAAATACAGAATCCTAAGTATATATTTTGCCCTGAGATGAAAATAGTTTATTTCAACTTCATTTCATCCCTTAGAATTCTTGATTTTATCTACATGTTGTAATGGACATCATATACTAGTAAATATATATATATATATATATATATATATATATATATATATATATATATATATAGATAAGATGTATGCCCAAATTAAGTTTAATTAATTTGAGATATAGTAGTTTCCCCTTATTCACAGGGGATATATTCCAAGACTCCCACTAGATGACTAAAACTGCAGATAGTACCGAACCTTATATATACTGTTTTTTATCTATACATACATAAAGTTTTAATTTATAAATTAGGCACAGTAAGAGAGTAACAATAACCAGTAATAAAACAATTATGACAATATACTTTAATAGTTATGTGGTCTATCTCAAAATATCTTAATTGTAATGTATTCATCTTTTCTTGTGAGATGTGAGATGATACAATGCCTACATGATGAGGTAAATGACAGGCATTGTGACTTAGCGTTAGGCTACTACAAGGATTACTTGAACACAAGCACTATGATACCAGGACAGTAGATCTGATAACCAAGCCAGCTACTAACCAATCAATGGAGGTAGTGTATACAGCATGGATATGCTGAACAAAGAGATGTCATATCCCCAGTGGGATGGAGAAGGAAGGAGTAAGATTTTATCCTACTACTCAGAATGGTGCACAATTTAAAACTTATGAATTGTTTGGAATTTTCCACCTAATATTTTCAGATCACAGTTGATGGCAGATAACTGAAACCATGGAAAGTGAAGCCATGAATAAGGGGAGACTACTGTAGTGACTTAGAGCCTTCCCACCTTTCTCCAGTTACAAGTCCTGGCCTATGACCACAATAGTGACTAGTACCTAACGATCATGCAATGAGTTAGTTGCTATTATTAATATTAGGTTCAGTCCAAAAGCCCAAGGAGGTACAGATGATTCTGATGTAGACAGACATCCATCATTTATATAATAACCCCCACAATTTCACCTCAAGTAAACAACATAATCTAGTCTCTCTGGGGACAGTTTCCTTGAAACTATAACATTTACCGCAATTATAATGCTAGATCCCAAAGGCAGTCATACTGAATTGAGGAATTTCAGAAAGCCCTTCTTCTAACCCCTCTCTTACAGTGTGATGTGAAGAAACCCCAAAAGACCTCTCTTAGCTCCTCTACCACCAAAAGCCCCTACCTCATTCCTGCCTGAAGTCCCTACTATTAGCATTTATACCCATGAAGGAGACTACCTTTACTATCCCTCTACTCCTGCCCCAAATTCGCCTTCCCTACTCCCTGTTCACAAGTACTTAATATAAACCTCAATAACAGCACTTTGTAGATACTTGTTTATGTGTCTGGCTGCCTGTTAAATAACATGCTCTGGTGGGGATAAAGTTTATCTTTATTTTTATTCACAGGTTTTGGAATTATATAGTGCTGACTATATGATTTTAGGCATGTAAGTAAACCTCTCTCAATCTAAGGTTTCATCTATAAAGTGGGAAAATACATCATAGAGTTTCTGTGAACACTAAATTGGGCGATATGTTTTTTTAAATATTTGGCTCACCACTATGGTGCCTCAAGCCCAAACCCACACTTCTTAGCTTCAGCCAGGTTTCTACTAGTTCTTAGGAATGACAGAGCAAAAGGCTATTTGCAAAGATGCCTGCCCCTGAGTTCCCAGCTATGCTGGATGCAAGTCTGGTGTTCGAAGAATAAAAATTAATTTCCTCAAAGAACTGTTAAAAAAACATATATGGCTTATTTTAAGTGTTCAACAAAAGTTATTACTGTGTTCTCCGTCCCTCCCACCCAACACAGTAATATCTTTTGAAAGTATGTTAACTGAGAGAATGAACTAATTATTTTATGCAAGCCCTGAGATTCTTATTAAATTTTTTGAATAATAATGGATAATGTTTCTAGAGTGTTTACTATGTCTCAGGTAATGTGGAATGTGCTTTATATATGTTTAATCTTCACAATAACCATATGAACTAGGTACTACCTTAATCTCCATTTCACACACGAGAAAACTGAGGCCCAGTTATTTATACAGAGTTGAGTGGTAGAGTCAAGATTATAATCTGACTCTTGGACTCATATTCTTAACCACTGTGTTTACTGCAGAGGAACACTTACGGTTTAAATGTCCAATTTTTAGCCACACTAGGGCTATGGATTTAGAGCAAACACTGCCTAGGCCATTAGCAAACACTTCATGGACACCATCCTGTTCTCTCACCCATAAGAATGAGCCCTCTCAAAAGCAATGTGCATAGCAGTGCCAGGAATCAGATTCTTTGAAGTATACAGCCCATGAAATCAACCTGGTTGGGCTCTGGCCCAGCAGCCAGCTCTGAGTCAGCTGGCAGGCATAAGGGCCAGAGGCTCAGATATAATCAGTTCCTGAACAAGCTCAACCACACCACCTCCACCTTCCTCAGCCTTACCATATCTTTCCAACCTGATTGCACAAGAAACTTGTTTGCAGGGGAAGCCACCATCTCTCTCAGAAATGGCCCACTAACTCCTCCTTGATCCCTCCCTTACTAACTCCCTTCAGGGCCATCCACACATACTATGCAAAACAAAAACAAAAACAAAAACAAAAACAAAACAAAAACAAAAACAAAAAAAACGATTACTGCTCATTAATGCTGGAAGTTTTGGTAGAGTACATACTTTAGAGTCAAAATCGGCCAGAATTTAAACTCTCAGCTTTATAATATTGGGGACAAATTGCCTAATCTCTTTCAATTTTAATTTTCTTGTTTATAAGTTAGGGATGACAATATTAAGTGTTTTACAGAGTTATCAATATTGAGAAACTTCTGAAAATGAAATTGCTTACAGGAAGAGATCAAATGTTAGCTATAACTGTGTAGCCTGGGGAAAGTGAACAATGGAGACTCTCTAAATCTTCAACCAGAAATCTTTTGTGTAAATTAAAAAGCCCCTGGCACAGAGTAAATGCTCAAAGCATTAATGCATTTGATCAACAACCTCCCCCTCTGGTCAGTTTAATAATAGTCAACAACTCTGGTTCCTTCCATCACAAGCCTAGTGAGATGCAGTCTTGCTGTCAGGTATAAAAGGGACAACACTATTGGAGAATAGGTGAGGATCTAGTTGGACTGTTTTAGGTCTTGAGGATTTGATATCAAGGTAAGGGCTAGATGTGCTTAGGAAACCTTAAGAGTTTATATGGCTTTTACTTTTCCTTTAACCAGTTTGATCCTCACGACTTTATGAGGGTGGTTCTCCTATCATATTTGGAATTATTTTGGATATAAATGACCCTTGAACAACATGGGTCCACTTCACATGCAGAATTTTTTCAATTGACCCACACAGTTCAAACCTGTGTTGTTCAAGGGTCAATCCCCAGTTGGGAATGCCTGTGTGTGGAGAGCTGACTGCAGTTATACTTGGATTTTCCACTGTGCAGGGGTTTGGCGCCCCTAACTCCAGTATTGATCAAGGGTCGACTACAGTTGTTTTACATGCCATTCTCTTCCACTATGAGACAAATTTTCATTATCTTTCTCTACCTAAAATTTCACTGATGAGGTCGCTGGCCTAACAGTATTTTAAGTGGGTTTCTAAATGGGGAGAGGTAAAAATAGAAACAGAAATCATTCCATCTAGGAAGCCAGAGATGTGTTACATAAGGTAAACTTTGGGACAAACCTTAATTTCTTCATCTGCAAAATCGCATAATCCCTACTTCAAAAACCTTAAAAAGATAAAGTATGTAATGCTGATCCTTTGATTGTAGCACATATTAATGAACCTAAAAGTAAGTTGAATAAAATCTCTAATAAGTTGTGAAGTTCCTTTGAGAGTAGGAACCATATATCACATTTATTTTCACATTTCCTTCTGTGCTTAAAACGGGACTTTTATTTCCTCAGCAAATATTTTTTGAGTATCCACTAGGTGTCATATATTAGGTAGATTCTGGAAACACCAATGTAACTAAACAAAGACATGCCCTTGGGAGTCTTAATAGTTTTGTGGGGAAAAGGTGCGAATAGATCTGTAAGCCAAAAAAGTTGCAGTATAATATATCGTAGTGGAGTGGGAGATTTCCTGGTTTAAGACTAAATTCTATCGTTTCAAAAAATCTCTCCCCAATTAATCTGCCTCAGTGACTAAATTTTCACCATTAACATATTCTTCATAAGACCACTATTGTGTTGTAGTTGCCTCTGGAAAACTAAAGGATATTAATATCTATAAAATTACTTTTTACCTCTTTTTACTTTTTTTTGTTAATTTTAATGTTTTCATACAGTAAGATTCACTCTTTTTGATGTATAATTCTATGAGTTTTGACAAAAGCAGTCACGTAATCAATAGCACAATCAAAGCAGTTCCATCACTTTTCCCAAATTTTTTGTGATAAAATAATTTTCAGAAAGTAATGTTTGAATGTTCCATGTACAACTTTTTCTTATTCAAAAACGGTATTTGGAACAGTAATTTTTCAAATAAGCCTCTATAGGAATATAGATATCCGAGGGGCTAAATCACTACACCATTGTTAGTCATCTGTACCTTGGTAGATCAAGCTGTTGAAAAAAATTAGGACTCAGAAAAGGGTGCATGTGGTGTATGTAGTATGTGTGTGCACGCATGCGTGTGCATGCAGATTGAGATTAGTGCCTGAAAGTATGTTCTGAATAATAGAAGCATAGATATGGATAGTGCATTTTGTTTTTTGAGTAGTATTAAGAGCCCTGGGTTCTTAAAGACAGGGGGTACCAAAGAGATGAGCCCTGAAGTTGGATGGCCTTCTGAGATTCCAGTACTGACTTTACCAGTAACTTGAAAAGTCACTTCCCCTTTCTGGGTCTCTATTTCATCATTTATAAAAAATAAGATTGGATTAAGTATATTCTAAAGGGCACGTCCGTGTTCTCCAATAGAAATAACACGTGTGTGTGTGTATGTGTGTGCGCGCACGTGTGCGCGTTTGCTGAATTTTTGTCCTTCAGTTTTAACTGGACAGAAATATATGTAGATAACAATAACCAAACTCTAGTAAGCATTTTGATTTCTTAAAATTTCATGTAATTTGATGTCAGAAGTTGCAAAGTTAAAACTGTTCTGAACTGGGCTATAGTGATACAGCTCTGTGACACTTAGCCTTCTCATTTGTAGAATGCTTGTATATACTCTACTGTTCCTTGTAGTTCTCACATTTTAGGACTATGAAATGTTAAAACTTACCACTGTTTCTTCTCACATCCTCTGGGTCTACATTGCAATGTAATTAGTAGCATAGAAATGTAAGTAGGAAATAAAAGAAGGCAGAAGGCAGGGAGATTGAGTGAGGCTGGATGTGGAAGCCTTTAACCTATCTTAATTTTCTATTACCAAGATTAGTGCTATAGTGTGCAAAAGGGACACTATAGGGACATTATAATGTCCCTTCACATAACTGTAGCTAATGAAAAACCTTACTGGGCGAGATCAGATGGAAGTAGTCTATCTAAAAATGCTTTACTTATTTGCAGAGTACTTTTTTTTTTAAAGAAATTGAAGATGGAATAGCTTTTGACAAATCTACATCATCTTGGAATCTGTTACATAAAGGATCAGGTATCATAGGAAAACAGTAATATCATCACATAAAAAGTCATTCTGAAGTCATTTCGTAGGCTTCCTTTGGAAGTTAACCTTGTGTTGCAGTAATGGCTTTATGGTCATGGCATTAAACGTATGACATAAAGCCCAGTTATCAATTAACAGTATATTCTCAAATATCCTGGTCCTCTCTGCACTGGAAATCAAGGATTCCAATTCAGTCTCCTGTCCAGACCTTGTAGGACTTCGCATCAAGCAATGTTCTATTTCCTTCATTGTTTGAAACAGTACACTTCACTGGCACAAAATCCATCACAAACGAATCAGGGATAAGGGATGACATTAAGACAATTATTACTTGTCTTGAAGGACTAAGCAGTCCATCAGTTTTATAATTTAACAATCTATTTATCGATTAAACGATTGCTGCATACCATGTATATGCCAGGCAGAAGAGTGTATTATTACAGATGAGAATAATATGCTGCGAAAGGCAACTTACTGGTTTATGAGCCAGTCATTTTGCAGCTTTGTGCTAAAAGGGAAGGTTAAAAGGCAGAACCACACTGTTTCCTAGACATCATAATCAGCTTTAGGGGAAAGCTATGAATTATAAAAGTGGTTTTCTAATTTTCTCCATTGGCCCACTATTAGTCAATGCTTCTACCTTTGCTGGGTCAAGTACTAAATGATGCAATATACCCATAATTGTTTTCAAAATATAAAATTGTCATGTGGCTTACTCAAAAACCACACAAGTGAAAAAGAATACTGGAAATGAGAATTGTTCTGAAAGTCTGGGACATATTGTCACTGTTTATGCTTCCAAGTACCAAATCACCTAAATGACTATTGCAGAAAGGAAATTACAGATCGACCATCACTTATCTTAACTCCATGGGATCAGGTGTGATGTAGAACTCAGAAGTCCCTGGAGTTTACAATGGCAGTAAGGTCCACTACATACTGTGTATTATGGAAAGTCCACAGCAGGGTGTAGGGCAGCACACTGCTGAAACAATGTTTCTGCAGTAAAGAATGAATGCTCATACCTAGTAGCATGGGTAAAAGCCTATAAATGGCTTCACATCAGTACAGTTCAGGACAGGTTACTTCCCAGCTACCCGATTCCCTCATCTGTAAAATGAAGTTCTATTTAACTTCTTTATGAGTTGACCAACATGAGAGCTTCTAAGTCAGAACTGAAATAATCTGTACCTCTATCATGCTCTAATTTAGAGATATTAGTCTAGGGCTCCCCATGTAGATCAAAAGAACTTGAAAATCACTATTCACTTTAACATTTTGAGTTCAAACAACGATGTTTTTGTCTAAACTGTTTTACTGCCTTCTAAACGAGCTATGTGAAAACATACCCACTGGTATTGATGGAAGATGGAGGAGTAGGAAAAGGGCATTAAAAATCCTTTTAGCTGTAAATTATAACACAAACCCTAGAAACCTTGAAATGTCTTTCCTGGAGGGCAGAAAAGATACCAACTACATTGTGAAGACAACAGAGAAAATTGCAGCATAAATTTCAGCTTTAAAGTTTTAAAAATATGTATTTTCAAATAAGTTTTTAAAAAATGTGCTTTAGTTATGGAACTTTTGTTTCACCATACCTTCTTAGTTTCATATGGTTGTTTTACCTCTGGGAAATGTGGGGAAAAGACCCTGCTTTTAGTTTTGGCCAAATGGGACAAACATAGGTCTAGGACATTTACTTCCTCTTGTTTCCCCTAAGATACTAGTAGCAGTTCTTGTGTAAATTTTAAAAGTCAAACGAACCTGGATTCCATTCTTAATTCTTCTACTTATTAATGGGTGACCTTGAGCAGATTTATGCCTTAAGGTAATTCCTACTCCAAGTACTGTTAAATGAAAATGGTAGCTAAAAATATACTCATGGCAGTACTTATTAGCTTTCTGTGAGAAAATCTCTTCCCTCACTTATTGAACGTCTAAGGAAGAGGTTTTTTTACTTTCCAGTTGGAGGTAGGTCAATGCTGAAATGTTTGAGCAGTGTCTAGAGAAATAGAGGTAATACAGATTTTAGGCTAATCAGGTAAGGATAAACAACTTAGGAAAGTGCCTGGCACACTCAACTAGGATTATGGATTACATCAGATACAATTAAAACAGACCAAAAAGAAATCCTTTTCTCATGGAACTTACACACCAGTTGGGTACACTTGAGTATGTTAACCTTACTTTTAAATTCTATCTACAAGAGATACTTTGAGTTACAAACAACCCCTCCAATCTATTCATTTATACAGCAAATATTTAGTCCCTACTGTTCCTTTTCTCATGTTGGGCATTGAATTTAATGTTCTCAAAATAGTGATCCCTTTACAGGAAAGTTTCATTCATTCTACTGTTACTGAGCCCTTACACTATATAACAAGTGTAGTGGATATAGACAAGCTTGGATACTAAACACACACTTTTAGACAACAGTAAAGCAGCCGCTTCCCCTGCCTGCCCCTAATGAAACAAATGAAGATAATTTAGTATTTTCTAAAAGTATGAGTCTCCATCATGAGAAATTCCTTAAAATCACTTTATAGTATAATTTGATTTTGAATTATAAGAGGTATCACAAGTTTCTTAGTGCTTTGATCTTTGAAGATCTTAATCAGAGCTTAGATACAAGAATAAAAAAGATAAAGTTCCTACCATTAAAAAATTTAACCAGAGTTCTTAATTAGGGGTTCACAGATAGAATTCAGGGGGTCCATGAACTTGGATGCAGAAAAATCACATCTCTATTGTCAATAATTTCTAATAAAATTTAAATGTAGGCAAGAGATCACAGTACTATTAATAGTAAATGTGACTCACGGTTGAACTGTTTTCATGATTGTTGCAGACAACTTGAAATATTTGTTCACCACTACTGAAATTACAGTAGAGCCAACACTAGCTCTTAACTGAGTTAACAAACCATGTATTTCTATATCAAAAAATTTTAATGTTTCGATATTTCAATCTTATTGGCTCTTTCTGTAATCCAATATACTGAACTTTAGGCATTCAAAATTTCTTTTGAAAAGTGAACTATAGACTTTACTAGATTGACAAAAGGGTACAGGACACTAAAAAGGTTGAGTCTAATGGTCTACAGGGTCATAGTCATCGTTGTACTTCTTGGGCCTTGTACTTCGTAAACACTCAATACATACATACAGAATGAATGAAATGGATTTGGAACTGGTTGAAACTGTGCTCCCCAAATATTAACACTTTGGGTATCTATAATACTGTAGGACTTCCTATTCAAAAATATTTCTTTAATCAAATGCTTTAGATGAATATATATAACTTATTCATTTCCCTAAGAAAACTTTATTATACACCTTAGGCAATACTTGTTCATGTGGTTGGATTACATTCTTCACTGAATATTATGTACAAACATTAAAGAAATTTTGGCACCTGTCTTGGAATTGCAAGAGCTACTGAGCACAATGGAAAGACTGAATTAGGAACACAAAAGGGGGCCTATGTTTAGAGGCCTGACTTTGGCAAATTTTACCTTGGTGCTTTCAAGTAAAATTAGGTGGAGGGAAATCACCTGTGAGTGTCTTAAATGGCTATATTCATGAACATATTTAAGTTCACCTTCAGATACTTATTCTTACAAAAAAATGTTTTCTAGTACCACCTTAATTATTCAAACATATAAAAACTGAGAAAAAACATCAGATAGAGGGCAGACTTTTCCAGTTAATCATTAACTATGGACATGTGGATTTTAAATCTTGACTTTGGGATATTTACTGTGTTTACCTTTAGTGGTATGTTAAAGTCAACAGTGAAAATTATGCCAATTTGTTACAAACACAACAATAGGTCAACTAAACAAGACTAAAACATGTTTCATTTCCTTAATATTAACTCAAAGTAAAATATTTAAAATATGAAATATTAAAGTTTCCAGAATGAGTAAAGATCTTTCTTAGGAAAACTCCAACTGCTGAACCCTGTATGGCATGGTCATCTGTGTCCACTTATAGAAATGTGCACTGTAGAAAAACATGTAACTCAATCTGAGGCTTGAAAATATAACTTTTAGTAAAATGTTTTTCTTTTTCCCCCTCTTAAGTTTGCTTTTCAACTTGGATCAGGTTAGAATTTTTAATGTAACTGCTGGGTCTACAGCACCTTTGGGTTGCTGGCATTTCATTTATGAGACAGGTAAAAAAATTGATTATATTTTGGAAGCGAGGCAGACAACAGCTGTTCTCGCAATTTCATACTTTAGAATATAAAAAGCATTACTTTAGAACTTTGTAAGGCACAGCATAATTCTAACACTTCATAATTTAGAACATTTTTTTTTAGAGAATTAACTACAATGACCCTCAATTAAGACACGACCGAATTTTCATAATCAACTGCAGGGCTTTTTCAAGCTACTCAGGTATACAAGCAAAATCTATTCTTGTTAATTTTTTAAATTTCAGCCACTCTATCATAATCTCTTAGTAACATAACTCGGGAATTTTATATTCCTTAGGTGTTAAAGGCTTGAAAAATTTTTTTGCCCTATATCATCGCTTTATCAAAGGAAGAAATAGAACTATATTTTGGTTAAAAACTTAGTAAGTTTGACATAAACAAATTGTTGAAAGAGTACATCTGACGTAATCCCTGTCCTTGGGGTCCTAACTACTCTGAGGCTACTTTTTAAAACCTTAAGGGGGAAAAAAAAGCCCCAAACGAACTTACTTGTTCCAAAAGCCCTCTGCTAAATGCTTTACACAGATTATCAGAGTATTTGTTTAATCCTGTTCCACACTCCTATGAGGCTATTATCACTGAGGCTTAGAAATTTCCCATCTTTCCATAGTGTGGACAGACTCTGCAAAATAACGCACACACAACACTGTTTTAGTACCGCAATTGGAAAAAAAAAAAATACAGTCCATTTGAGATACTACGCAAAATAAAGACCAGTGATTTTGGTTTCAGTTGTACTCAGTTAAAAAAGGTTAGTTCTTAAAGTAGTCGTAAATCTGAAGTACCACAAATTAAAATACAAATGTATTTTTAAAATAAGTTGGTGATCCGTACTAATGAACATCCCGTCTCTGCTGTATTTTAGCATACACTCTTAGGTTTATCCAAGAATCCCTGCTACTCTAGAACCGAGCGCCAGCCATCAAAGGCCTATTGTCAAAAATATTTCCCTTCGACATCTCCCTGCTTTCGCTGGTAGGTATGAAGAAGTCATTTTAAACCAGGTGTTATTCCTGAAGACGTCTCCTTAGCTTAATTGCGCTGCCAAAAGACCGTCCGTCCCTTTGAAGTTTGGCTACGTTCCAACATCGATTTCTTTGGACTCTGTTACAAATCATTCTGTAAGAAAAACCAATGAGGTTCGGAACCTTGGGGAAGGGTAAGGAAGGGTGGAAAATAAATTAAGAAGTTAAAAATAAATTTGGGAGGGACAGCCCAACTTCGTGGGTGGAAACATCTCCGACCAAAGGCGAGAAGAGCAGGTCGCTGCCCGGAGCCCCGGTACCCCAACGAAGATGCCAACTGCCCCGACTGTCCAGTTAGAGAGTCTAAATGATGAGTCGACTCCAGAAGTAAACTGACTCCCTTAATACCTTACTTAGAAAATGGAAAGAGGCGTAGCGGGCCACTGCAACCCCTGCAGGACCGTGAGGTCGAGACCCACTCGGCCTCTTGATATCGCCTCCAGCCAGACCCGCCTTACGTCTATCCCCAGATGCCGCCTCCACCCCCGGTTGCCAGGCTCAGACCCTGGGCTCTCCGAAGGGTTTGTCCTCCACCTCACCGTCCCAATGCACCACCACTCGGCTCCCGCGTTCCCTAAAACCTCAGCTCGGCTCGGCGGAATCGTCCCGACACTCCTAACATGGCGGCCGAGCCTCTTAGGATCCTTTCGCTCGCCCTGGGCGCGTCCGACCTTGGCGCATTTTGGGCACTGTAGTTCCGGCAATTGCCTCAGGGTTCCGCCAAGCCTCAAGAAAACTACAATTCCCCAAATGCAGCGCTCCTGAGCATGGCTATTGGGGCCTTTTGGACAGGGATGATGTCATTGCAAAAACCCCACTGCATTCATTGTGCTACGGTCTATCCACCCCCCTGCTGCTGCTGGGCTTGCGATTGCCGCTCGCTCCAGCTGAGCTAAGAGTAGCAGCAGCACCAGGGCAAGGACTCACTCCAGTCCTTGGACTTAGGACATCGCAACACCTTCCGTTGCGCGGGTGACTCATTCGCACATCATTTCTGTGTATGCCTGGGGTGGGGAGAAAAATCCCAAACCAGGTGAGTTGAAGTGATTTATTCAAATGATTTTTACCAAGTTATTCCTCCCGCTTAATTCTCAGGGCTTTCTTTTGGGAAGATGGGGGGGCGGGAGGATTGGGGAGGTGCTGGCAAGCGCTGCTAAGCGAAATGCTCTGTGCAATTTGGGTCACTGCAAAGAACAACTCTAGCAACCTTCCCCCGCCGGAGGACTGATTCCTGCCAGTTCTCTAGTCGCAACTCCCCTCAACCTTTTTGAGGCTGAGAAAGGGGGCTGGGCTGGGGAGGATGTTGGGAAGAGCTCTTGAAAAATCAGGAGAAAGCAGAGGTGGGGGACTGCAGTCCTGTCACATACGGCCCGAGTGCTGAGGTTTGAGTGGGAAGGGGTGATGCGTGGGGAGAAATGGAGACAGTGATTTAATGTGGTCGCACTACTTTAGAACATTTCTATGTCGCTTGGGCGAGCACACACTATTCATTTTTAAGATGAGCGTGCTTCTGAGTAGGTTAAGTTTTGTGGGGCTCTATTTTATGTGCATGTGTGTCTGTGTCGTTTGTCTCGCCTTTTCTGCCGATTTGAGGTGACAGTGTCCTTTAATGGTGCACTCCGTGCCAGTCAGAAACATTTCACGTGTCTGGGGAAGCTTCTGTTATGCTGCTGGAAGCAGCATTTTCGTTAAGTGTTCTCCCGACTGCAGAAGTGGAGCCGACAGATTTGTGCTTGTGTGAATGTTTTAAATTACATTGCAATAGGCTCCTTGCCATCGGCAGTGGTACCATAACGAGCTGCTGTTTCCTGAGGCACAGTCACCAGTCACAAATAACGCTTTGGAGATGGGATCATTAAGGAAACCTGGGTTCATTTTAACCCGTTAGGGAAAGGGAAAGTTAGAAGGACTGTTACTTTTCATTTGCCATTAATGAAAGGTACCCATAGAGGAGAGTGATCCTAACCAGGGAAACCAAGGCGCCTAGTAGAGTTTTTTGTTTGTTTTCTTTTTGTTTTTAAACAAACTTACAAATTTAACAGGACAGAAAGCATTCTGACTTGTATGATGTTGGCTCTTTTCTTGCAAGTTATTAGGATGATTAGTGCATTAAATATGTTACTTTGAGATAAACAGCTGGCTGACTCGAGAGCAGATGGGGCTGGTCTTAGCTGAGAGATCTACAACCTTGGAAATGAATGGACCTGGGGTCAACCACACCCCCTCTTGGAATGTCAAAAGAAGGAGAAATGCCAGGATACTTTATGCTTAATTCTAAAATGCCAAAGCTTTTTAAAGGCAAGTCAGGCATTGAGGGAAAGTCATTACTGGTTGTCTTCTGCTGCTAAACTAGTTTTGTTCATTTTTAATTCAGACCCTTAGATCTCCAAAGTTGCAGCTGGATTATACTTCGTTTAATGCTGCTTGTTACTGAATGCAAAGGACAGTCTATTGTATGCGCTTTGTAGTGGAGTGATTTATTGGAACGCAGTGAGCAGCTTTTGGATTTGAGAAAAGATGGACTGCCTGGCCTTGTCTCTCTCTATGTCTCTCTGTTGCTTACTCTTTTGGGTGCTTTACTCTTTTCCCTCGTACCTTCCTTTCTCCACCTCTCTATACTCCTAAGTTCTTTCAGTTTTCTTTTCCTTTTTCTCCATTTGCAATTCTTATTTTTCCTCTGTGTCTCCCTCTCATCACTAGTATACATGTCTCTTTTACCAAGTCTTTTTCCAATCTCTGAATACCCTCCCCACCCCTTCTCTACTTCACCCAGAAACTCCAGGGTGTGTGTAGACCGTGTGAATATTTATTCTACAGAGTCCTCTTTGAGGAGGCTTTGTCTTTTCTTTTTCTTGCAGTTGGTACTTGGCAGGATGAGCAACAACGAGCCTGACCCCTTGACCTGGTTTGTGGCTTCTGTGACAGACATAAGTTGGCCCCAGCAGCATGTGGACAATGAAATGTTGCAGTTGAGTTCATGCCAAAAGTATTGGTACCTGATTTAAGAACCGCCAATGGGTTAGCAAGGTTTTAAAATGCTTTACATGAAATGTTCTCATGATTCCTCAAGAATAAGTAGACTTTAAATGGTTTCCGCCTCATTTACTGTTTAGTTTTTCTTATCCCTGCTCCAGTAAGTGGTGGGAAGGCTGTTTTCCCCCCCTTTTGTCTCTGTTGATTGCAGAGGACCAACCCAGGATGCCAAACTGCCCATTTGTTTTGTTGGAGACACCTGAAGGGACAACATCTTTCCCTCCTGTGGTTTCTTCTCCTTTGTGTTTGAAAGACATTTGCTATTTTATATCTGCCTCTTAAGGAGAAGGGTGTAGTGGTATTTGTTTGTTTGTTTACCATAGTGCTTCTCTAGGCATGGAAAGTCTGTTGTCCATCTGGAGGCAACTGGTGTGACAGGCAGATTCAAGAGCTGTCATCCTAGACTTCTCTCTCACCATCTTCTCATTTCTAATTTTCTTCTTCTAAGATGCTCCCTCTCCCACCCACACATTTTATTGTTTTAGGGTGGAAAAATGAGCTAAATGCTGTGTTACCTTTGGCCCCATCTCTACTATCTCTGTGACCTTAAATAACTGTGCACTTCTTACTGCCTCAGTTTACATATTTGTAAAGGAATAATTCTCTTTGCTCCTTTGTTTACTTTGCCTACTACAATCTGGCTCCAGCTTGTCATTCTGACAATGAATATTAGTTGTGCAGCTACTGTGTTCTAATAACTATGGATACATCAGTGAAAAGAGAAGCTTCTCTTGCCTTCATGGAGTTTATATTCTAGCAGGGGAGACAATCATTGGATAAGTAATTGCAAGTGTAATGAATGTTACTGCCAAAGGGAAATGTTTTACAAAGTAGAGTAGGAGTACCTAACTGGTGCTCTCCCCTTGTCTGGGGGAACCACGGAAAGTTTCCTATAGGAAGTGACATTTCAAGAGACATGAAGAGTCAGTGGAAGTAATTTAGGATGGCAATGGGAGGTGCTTAGAGGGGGCAAAGAGGATTTCTGACAGAACTGCATGTTCAAAGTACAAAAAGAAGAAACAGTAAATATGAGGATTTGAAAGGAAGTCAGTCAGTATGTTGGAGAAGAGACCAAAATGAATAAGAACGAGGCTGGAGAGGTGGGCAGAGGCTACACAGTAGGCAGTGGCTACACAATGGGCAGTTTTTTGAGCCACAGATGAATTTTGGCCTTTATCTTAAGAGCAATAGAAACCTAATAGAGAGCTTTAATTAGCTAGATCAATTACGTATGTAGAAAGATAGTAAAAACATCACCATGGCTGTTAAGTGGAGAAGAGATTGGAGAAAATTGGCCAAAGTGAATTTGTGAAGACCAAATAATAAGTCATTTTGTTGTCTATGTGATTGATGATGGTGGCAGAGGGCTTGGAGAGAAGAGAAGAGATTAGAGAGATACTAAGTTTGAAGATTATAATTGATAAGATTGTTGATTGATTGGCTATCAGGAGAGGGAGAAGAGAGAGAGTCAAGATAACTTGAGTTTTTCCTTGAGTCGCTGGACAGAAAAGGAGAACACTGGATGGGGACCAGATTTTTTTTTGATTTTTTTGAGAAGGAAGGACTTTTGTACATGCTGAGTTTGAGGTTCCAGGAAGACATTTAAGATCTTTCTCTTACCCTGTCTGCATGTACGATATGGCATGGTGGAATAGAAGAGAGCTCTGGTGGAGCTTTATTTATTAGCTGTATGTTGTTTGACATATATTATTTTTCTGACTTTTAGTTTCCTCATCTGTAAAATATATTTATTTCATGAGTTTATACTGATCACCAGCTATATGTGCACTGTGCTGGGAAGATAGCATTGAATAAGATAGTGTCTGCTTTGGAAGAATTTGCATAGGTGAGGGAGAAACACATAAACAAATAATCACAGATAGAGGTATGTAGGCCTTGCTAGGAGAGCATAGTCCCAAGGGAGGCTTTCATTATTCTTTCCTTGGAGAAGGGGTAGTATCCACAAAGTGGCTGGAGACTTTAGACGAGACAGGAAGGCAAGAAAGAACTCTCCACACTGTTACCAGGCACCAAATAGAGTACCTAGCATAAATTAGGGACTCTGAATATTTGTTGATTGAGTGAACTAACCTAAGTCACTAAGGGCCCATTCAAAAGCAGGAAATACCAACACATTGGAAGAAAGCACTTAGTAATGCAAATGTCAAATGTAAAATGCTTTTAACAAGACCTGAAGCCTTTGGTTTTGTGGACGTTGTTTAGGGAAATTCAGAAATATTTCAGATCTGGTTTCTTTTTGATTTGTACTTCCTTTATTCAAATTAGTTTCTCAAAAATAATTTTAATTGTATAGAGTTTCCTAAATCGATGGATCTCAAAGTTTTGAATTTTATAGATAAGTACAAAAAAGTGATAAGATGGGTTTGAGCTGTTGACAATAGTTATTTTTCTATAGTAAAGATATTTTGAAATGTCTCCCTTTACTTTTATCTCATAAAATAAAGAACATTAAATATCAAAAGTTGTAGGAAGAGCTTAATTTTAAAATTAAAATATATTTAGCTTTACAAAAGGTTCTCTACATTGTCTTTATTTCTCTCACTTTGTTGTAGAATAGTTAAAAACGAAGACAAACAGTGAAAACACCAGGATGTTATAATAATTTATGAAGCCATTACCCTACTTTCTTGGCTCTGGTGAAAATGTGTCCCATCACCAAATGAGAACATTTCCAAAAATGAACGAATTTTTTATGGATAACAGTTCATTTATTTTCAGTTTCTTTGTTTCTTCCCCATAGGAATCCAACTGTTGAAAACTAGAAAGGCCTCCTCAAGATTAGTCTAAGGCAGGGTTTTTTAACTTGTCCATGGAGGATCCTCAGGGAGACCATAAACTCCTGTGATCATATGTTAAAGTGCATGTATGTGTGCTCACATATGCAAGCACATATTTTCTATCACTGCATGTGTGTCCTTGGGCAAGTTAGTTTACCTCTTTGAACCTGTTTCTTTGCCAGACTGTTGTGAGGTTTAAATGAGATAATATGTGTTTAATGTCTGGCACTATACCTGGTATATCTGGTGTTCATGGTAGCTGTTTTTATTTATTGTTTTAAATATTTTATTTACTGGCTGATGCTTGCTTAGTGACAAAATGAAAAAAAAGATAACTTAGTGTAACTATATAACCTGGTGCAATGGAAGGTGCACAACATCATTGATGTAGAATTCTTGCCAGAAATGTTTAACCTAAATCTAATCATGAAGAAATAATCAGGCAAATCCAGATTGTGGGACATACCGCAAAACAGCTGGCCTGTGATCTTTCAAAATGTCAATGCCATGAAAGACAAACAAAACAAAATAAAACAAAATGTATGGGTGACTGATCTAGATTAACAGAGACTAAAGAGCTGTGACAACCAAATGCAACATGTAACACTTGATTAGATCCTGGACTTTAAAAAAAAAAGCTATAAAGGACATTTTGGGAACAATCGGGGAAATTTTAATGGGAGCTGCATGCTAGACAATCAGTAACAATGTTAGTTTTCTTGAATGATTCTGTCTGCTGAGCCTGACATGTTGTGAGTATTGGTGTTTAAATCAGTTGCTGTTCCTGAATGTCATCTTTAGAAGTGTCAAGGGTTGCTTCAAAGCTAGAAGATGTCAAGGGTTGCTTCAGAAGGTAGTGATTTTCTTGGTCACTGTAAGTATTTAACCAGCCTGTGAGCTGGAATACCATTTGTTGGGGATCTTGTAAGTGATCTTTGTGCCCTTTCTATACACGATCCTGTCTATAAGAGTGTAAACTTCTCCAGCTGGCAATCTATCTTTGATAAGACTAGAGGTAGTAATGCAGGTGGAACTGCAAACTAGCTGAAGTGAAGAGGAAAGGATGAGAAAGGGCACATAAATATATACCTTTAATTTGTTTCTTGATTCTAGACATAAATAAGATTAATAAAAATTTATTACAGAAATGCACAATGAACTACATAGGAAAATTTCCCCTTAATTCTACTCCATAAAGAGAATCCACTGTTGAGATTTTGCTGTGTATTAGTATATCACACATATACTAATGATATTATTGTAATACATATTGTTTTGCTTGCTTTCTTTACCTTAGTATATTTTGGGCCTTTGTCCCATGTATTTGCATGTTGCTCTAATTTACTCATTTTAAGGGCTTTCGGGCAATACTGCAGTGAGCATTTGAGTATGCATCCTTTTGTGATGAATTTGTGAGAATATTTTCGTAGGATGTGTCCTAGGGGTAGAAATGCTGGGTCAAATGGTATGAATAGTTTCCCTTTAATTGCCCCCTGATGTAAATTCTTATCAGTGAATGACAGTGCCATTTCTACATACCGTTGCCAAGTTCATTAGCCACTTGAGATAAACTCTCTCACTAAGGGAAGGAAGTTGTGATTGGTGGAAAGAAAGTGGGCAAAAATGGAATCGCAGGGTTCCTGCTGGTTTTTGTGGATGGCTGTAATGAAGGTTGATATGTAAATAACATAGAAACCTCTGCAAGAGAGATAGATATAAGATACATTATCCCCGCCCTGCAACACAGCATGGTGTTTAAAAAGTGAACTGAAACAGCAAAGCAGCCAAGAATTTTTCCCAGAAAATTCTGCAGAAAATTTTATTTTTTGTTATGGTTAACTTCACTAAAATGTGGACACCATCAACCTTGAGATGAAAATAACCTTTTCTCCTCACTTCCTCTGTCACACAACCACAGCAGAAAGGGTAATTTAAGTTCCACTTTTTAAATATCTGAAGCATGTGGTTGAAAGTCCTGATTATTCACCTTTTTGATTATCAATAGAAGCAATCCCAGGGCAGATTTTTGTCATTTTTCTTTAGTAAAAGTATGAATTTAGGAGTGGCCATTAGTGACTCACTCTGACCCAACCAGGACCCTAAGGAAGATGTTGCAAGGCTCATTAGCTGTGAATTATTTCCATCCTTTTAGCTAATTATTTTCATTCTTTTGTGGCTGGGTGGAGCAAACACAAATTTGAGTTGTGTGCTAAGTGGGTAATTTATCTTTTCAAGCAGCAGTTTCTTCATCTATGAAATGGAGATTATAGTGAGGCTCAATGAAATAATATGTATAAAGGGGCTTCAGCAAACTTGTGTGCACATAAATATGTGCTGTTGTGAAGGTGCGGCTGTTTCTGGCTGGGCCAACTCATATTAATCTTTCCTTTAATTCCAGTGGCATTTGTAGCCTGAAAGACATTCTGTCTCATAAAGTCTTATTGTTACTTCAACGAGTATTTGTGAGCATAAGCTAAATGCAAGGTCCTGTGCTGGGTGTTCTGATAGGGAAACAAAGGTGGAACCATCTAGTTTTCCTTCTTCCCAACTTATTTTCTAGAAGACTAATATCTTTTAAAGAGAGCCTTCAATAAAAGATGCTTATAGAGGTATTTTATGTAAGCTGTCTTACTCTCTCAATCCTAGTTGGTAGATTTTAGCTCAATTTTTACATATAAATGAGGAAACTTCTTAGTGAAGTTAAGTAATTTGTTTTGTTTTTTAAAGTTGCCAAGTTTAAAAAAGTGTTCAGATATAGGTCCTAGGTAGATTTTCTGGAACCAAAATCACACTGCTTCTCCAGCTGCTTCCTGTTTTTGCCTTGCCTTCTGATCAAAAGTGTAACCTTTACGAAGGCAGGACTGACTGGTGGCCTTTAATGTAGTTCATTTTACCTATAGGCACAGGAGAGGAGCTTTCAGTAGGTCTATTGAGTTGGCTGAAACTATGATCTGAACTGTCATAGCATCTACTTGATACCAGATGGTTTATATGTTTTATTCGATTTTTTTCCCCCAGCTTATTTTGAAAAATTTCAAACATATAGAAAAATTGCAAAAATATTACGGTGAATACCCCATACACCTTCATCCAGATTAATTTGCTTTCTTTTTCCACACAAGCGCATGCACACACACACACTTTTATTTCCTAAACTACTTAAAACTAAGTTGCAGATGTCACAACACTTTATCTCTAAGCACTGGAATGTGTATCTCTTAAGAATATGGACATTCTCCCATGTAACCATAATATTATATTGAAACAATATTTTCAGTTTTTTCCCCAGTCGTTCCAATGTTATTTATAACTTTTTTTTTCTTTTTGACCCAAGATAAAATCAAGGATTACATCTTTTTAGTTTAGTAGCACAGTGCCTCTGCCTTTTTTGTCTTTTATGACATTGAAAATTTGAAGATTGCAAATCTATTGCCTGGTAGACTATAAATTAGATTTATCTGATTGTGTTCACATTATTAGACTCAGGTTAAACATCTGTGGTAAGAATTCCCCATAGATGATGTTGCTTCCCTCCCCTTGTATTGCACTAGGTGACACATAATGTAAGTTTGTAACATCACTGGTGACAAGAGGTTTGATCATTTGGATGAGGTAGTATTGCCAGATTGTAATTGTAAAGGTACTCTTCTCTCTTTGTAATTAATAAAATTATCTGTAGGGTGATCCTTTGAGATTGTGTGACTATCCTGTTCTTGAACAATTTACATCCAACTGTTTTAACATCTATTGATAACCCTTGCCTAGATCAATTGGTATCTATAAAAGGATGAATTTCTATGTCTTTCTTTCCTTCTGTATTTGTTACCTGATATTCTTCTGATAGATTAGCTTTTAGCGCCCTCCCCCCGCCCCCTGCCTTTTTTGTTATCACTTGGATTCCTGCATTCTTTTTTTCCACCCTATGTATTATAATCCATTACCAACCTTCTGCCTTCTTTTTTTCCAGCGTTATGCTTTATGATACACAGATTGTCCCAAATTTGGCCGCAGGGTTTCTGTTCTATTTTACTTAACCCTAAAAACAACCTGATAAAGTAGGTGGGATTTTACCCACTTTAAAAGTGAGGAAAATTAAGGCTCAGAAAATACAAGTAACTTCCCCAGAGTCACATAGCTAGTTAGCAGATGAGACCAGATGCAAACCCAGTTCTGACTAACTCAAAAGTTTTCCCTGCTACTCGTGCTGATTCCTGGTAGTCCAGGAGCAGAATGCCATCTGATGAAACCAAGTTAAAACCATTGCATCATTGGTGGTAACAGCAAATGATTGGAAACAACCCTAAGTGTGCATCAGTGAGAAACTGGATAAATAAATGGGTGTGTTCACACAAGGGAAAACTATTAATCTACAAACAAGAATTAGGGTGTTCTGCAGACACTGATATGGAAAAATCTCCAAGGATATATGAAGTGAAAGAAAGAAGGTGGCAGAACAGTGCAAGTTTTGTGAAAGAAGTGAGGCTAAACATATTTTGATTTGCACAAAGAATTCCTGGAGGAGTATAAAATAGCAAAGTGGTTACTGGTACAGGATAGCAGGAGTGAGTGGTTGTGTGTGTGTGTGTGTGTGTATGTGTGTAGTGAGATTTCTTGAGATTTACTATTTCATATAATGCTGACTTTTTAAATAGCTTTATTGAGATGTAATTCACACATCACGCAATTCACCCTTTTAAAGTGTAAAATTCAGTGGTTTTTAGTATGTTCACAGAATTTTGCAGTCATCAGAATCTAGAACATTTTCATCATCCCCCAAAGAAACCTTGTACTCATTAGCCATCATTTGCTATCTTCCTTACCCTAGCATTCCAGTCCCAGGCAACTACTAATTTACTTTCTGTCCCTATAGATTTGCCAATTCTTGATATTTCATATAAATGGTCTTTTGTAACTGGGTTCTTTCACTAGCATAATCTTTTCAAGGTTCATCCACGTTGTAGCATGGATCAGTAGTCCATTCCTGTTTTATTGCCAAATAATATTTCATTGTATGAAGATACTGCATTTTATTTATTTACTCATCAGTTGATGGACATTGGGGTTATTTCCACTTTTTGGCCATTTTGAAGAATGCTACTGTAAACATTTGCCTATAAGTTTTAAAGCAGAAATTTGTTTTTATTTAATTTGCATCTGTATCTAGGAGTGCAATTGTCGGGTCAACTGATAACTCTATGTTTGAACTTTTGAGAAATTGCCAAATTGTTTTCCTAAGCAGCTGCACCATTCTATATTTCCTCCAGCAGTTTCTCTGTATTCTTATTATCTGTCTTTTTTTTTAAAAAATTCTAACCCTTCTAATGTGTATATCACATTGAGTTTGAACCACACGAATGTACTACCAATGTATTATTTATTAAAAAAAATTAGAAATGATGTCTCAAAATGAAGTTTCAGATGGCCAGCTGAAAGGTCAGGGTATGGTGAGTTTTGGCCTTTGAGTAGGGATGATGTATTTAAAGTTTCCTGGTTCAGCCTGGTGTCCTAATGCATGTACATTTCCATCTTCTACAGGTGACTTTTCCTCCTCCAGTGCTCTCCTAGGTTCATTGACCAGAGGGTGGGGTGCTTGGGTATAAAGTGCTGACTTAAGGATTTCTTGTCCTTTAGAAGCAGCCCTAGAGAGAGTGGCTTGGATCATGTTAGTTCTTTAGATCAGGGGAAGTACCAGGATTCCATGGGCCATGGTGTCCTCATATTGGTTTTCCTAGTATGCATGGTAAGGGCAGTAGACAAGGCTGCTTTAGCCATTGGTGACTGATCTATGAGGCATGGGATGCTTTAGAAGAATTCAAAGAATGAGAGCTTACAAACTGAACTTTGAATTTGTGTTCTGGCACTTTAAAGCTGTGTGATCTTAGACAAGTCACAACTTTTCTGCGTCTTATATTCCTCATTTTTGATAGAGGAGCCTAGTCTAAAATATCTCTTCATAAGATACTTATTAATTACAAAGGGGGAGAGAACTGCGTTACAGAGCACAAAGGTGGTTGACACCATTTTCACTAAATGATCAATGTTAATTCCAGTGATGAGACGAGTTAGCATCTGAGAAGGATACATCATCACCTGTGTGGCATTCCTGCCAAAAATGCATAACCTGAATCTGATCACAAGGAAATATCAGATAAACCCAAACTGAGAAACATTCTATAAAGTAAATGGCCTATATTTCTCAAAAATGTCAAGGTCATGAAAGACAAACAATGAGGAATAGTTCTGGATTAAAGGAGACTAAAGACACAAAACTAAACACATCACACGATCCTGAATTGGATTGCACCAGAGAA
Organism: Pteropus vampyrus; assembly: GCF_000151845.1. Taxonomy (NCBI): domain Eukaryota; kingdom Metazoa; phylum Chordata; class Mammalia; order Chiroptera; family Pteropodidae; genus Pteropus; species Pteropus vampyrus. The sequence goes on along the minus strand of NW_011888999.1, from coordinate 2,049,543 downwards.
ATTTTTTTCTTTTGCCATAAATGACATTATTTGATCAACTGGTAAAATTTGAATAAGGGTTGAGATTATAGTATAGTATCAATATTAATTTTTTGATTTTGATAATTATACTGCGAAACTATAAGAGAATGTCCTTATTTTTGAGGAAATAATAAGTACTTAGTGGTAAAGTCATATCTGTTTGCAGAAAGAGAGAATGATAAAGCAAATGCAGTAAAATAACATTTAGGTAGTCTGAATGAAGCATATATATGAATTCCTAGTAATTTTCTTGCTTTTTTTTGGTAAGTCCAAAATTATTTCAAAATAAAAAGGTAAAAAAGAAGGGTGGGGATATGACAATACCTAGAGCGTAGGATTGTTGTGAGGATTAAACGAGGTCTTGGGTATCAAGTCCCAGCATGGTGCCCTTCACCTGCTGGGCTTTGAAGTACATTGAGGATCCCTGATGGACAAGGCAGCCAGTAGCCCTTAGCCATTGCTTGGGAGCCAAACTAAAATTGACACATGGCATGCATACGGCAACACTATTGTTCTAAATTCAAAACTGAGAATCATGTTCTGACAAAGAATTTTTCCCTTTATTTATAAATTCATTTAATTGAAAAAAAATTACAAAAATATATAGCAAATCCCATTTCGTTATTCATTTAGTAAATCATCTCAGTATAAATTTACATGAAATCATGATTGTCCGAGGAAAGTTAGGAGTTATGGGCCCTTGGGGCCATATTTAGGCCGGTATTAGCATTCAGGCAACTTCCTTTTCCTTTTTCTTTTTCTTCTCATCCCTCTCCTCTACCAGACAATCAAGTTTCTGATTTTGTCTCAGAGAACCGTTTTAATTAGCCATTTCAAATATTAGTTGTTTTGGCAGACAAAAAGAAGCTTGAATAAGCTTTTTCTTCTAATATGTAAGAACTCTGCTTTCTAGGGCCTAACTTTGGAAGGAATGTTTCTGGTTTAGAAATTTGGATAGCAACCTCAAAAGGAATTCATGTCCTAGAGGAACTGGGACTGGCGTCGGGGAGCTCAATTTCCTTTGAGATAGAGTGAAATAAATATTTCTTTCTGAAATAGTAATAAAGATCTATTTATTTCTTCTGTCTTTTTGCTCAGTGCTTTAAAATATGAATGATGAAATTCAAAATAGATTTAGCCCAAGAATCAAAAAACCAAAAAACAAACCAAAAAAACCTCAAGTAATCCTGATTAAAAAACATTTATAAGATCTTGAACAGGCTGCTCTTCTGAGTAAGATGACCCTTAGTATAATATTTAGGTCTGTCCCTTTGAAGTGACAACATTTCCAACTACTGGAGCTGCAACTGTGTAGCTGAAGATTCCACATTCGATAATACTGAACTGAGTCATTGTAACTGTGGTGATTGTGTCTGTTTTAATTGTTACTGCCATAAATTGCTTGGTTTCAGAATACTGCTGTGCTCTTTGCTTTTAAAATTATCATGGTCAGGAAGCTAAAGGGCATGTTCATAGTACAATAAGTTACTTGTATTATATAATTTTATAATAATAATATTGGCAAACAGTTTTTGAGTTTATGATGTACCAAGAGCTATGCTAACTGCTTTACATAAGTTGTAGTATTTAATTGTAGCAAAAACAACTTGAAGAAACTGAAGCTATGAGAGCTTCAGTAACATGCAAGAGATCCTATGACTAGTAAGAGGCAGATCCAGGGCCAGAAATCAAGACTGTCTTATTGCAAAGCCTGTGATTTTCTGCTGTATGATACTGCCATTTGGCAAATTTGTGTGGAAGCCGATTACTTTTTCACTTCATGTTTGGAGCAGAGTCCTTTCTTACTTATTTGGTGGGTGTTTACTGAGTGCCCATCACCTGTCAGGCACTTTGAGAACCATAGAGATGATTGAGACCCAGTCTTTTTCATTAAGAAATTTACACTCAAGTAGAGAAGATAAAACAGATACACCCTTGTACACCCATATTCATAACAGCATTATTCACAATAGCCATAAGGTGGAAGCAACCCAAGTGTCTATCAAGAGATGAATGAATAAGCAAAATGTGGTATGCACATGCAGTAGAACGTTATTCAGTCTTTTTTTTTTTTTTAACGCCTACAGCACCTGGTATTCCTAGGTGGTCTCTCATCCAAGTACTAACCAGGCCCGACCCTGCTTAGCTTCCGAGATCAGAGGAGATCAGGCCTGTTCAGGGTGGCATGGCCATAGACTATTCAGTGTTAAAAAGGAAGGAAATTCTGCTACATGCTACAACTTGAAAATATGCTAAGTAAAATAAACCAGACACAAATGGACAAATATTGTATAGTGCTTCTTTTTTGAGGTACCTAGTGTAGTCAAACTCATAGAAACAGAAAGTAGAATGGTGGTTGCCAGGGGTTAGGGGAGGGGGCAGTGGGGAGTTGTTATTTCATGGGTATAGAGTTTCAGTTTCGTTCAATGAAAAAATTCTGGGGATTGATTATACTTAATAGCACTGAACTGTACTTAAAAATGATGAAAATGATAAATTTTGTATTATGTATATTTAACCATAATTTTAAAAAGCAAACAGATACACTTTTCTACTATGTGCTGGAAAGTAATTGGTGAGACAGGAAGGACTGATGACATCATAGGAATTAGAGCTGGCTTCCTAGACAGGGTAGATCTGGCTGGGCAATGGAAGATGGGTAAGATTTATATGGCAATAAGGAAGGTGGGAAGGGCAACCCAGGTAGAAGGAACAGTGAGCAAAGTTAAGAGGCTAGTTGGTGCTGCTTTAAAATCCAATTCTAGCAAGGAACAAATCTCCAAGTACATGGTTCTATAATTATGGATGTCCCAGCAACCTTCCATGTGGGTAGAGACTTAAATACAAAGTCTCAACCAGGTTCTTGAGGTCATGGTATGCCGGACAGGGACTCATTCATGATTCATTCAGTAAACATTTATTTAGCACATCATGCCAGTGCTATGCTAGATACTTTATGTATGTTGGAAGATGTAATGCCTTCAATCTCTGAAGTTATTAATAGTCCTAAATAACAGATGCAGAAATTGTGACTCAGAGATGAAGTAATTTGCCCAAAGTCACATGACTGAGAGGTAGCAGGAGCAAGTCTTTGTGTGGAGCCCATGTGGTACCCTCTAAGCTACACTGAGAAGTGATGTCTGCCTTTGAACTTATGGTCAGATGACATGTGACTGACACCGCTTGTCATCTTGCTGCCTTCCAGGCTACCTCGGCTGAGTTATCTTATAGCTCTGAGGCTCCTTCCTTATCTGTGAGATGAAGACCTTGTATTAGACCAGATTATTCTAATGTTTCTCCCAGATCTAAAAACTCTATTCATCCATCCAGCGCTAATTTAGTATTATATACCAGGGACTGTGCTGGTGGTTACTGGTAATTGAGATTTTGCAGAACATCGTTCTTTCCTGAAAGGAGGTTGTAGATTAGTGAAGGAGACATAAAATAGAATCGTACAGTATGGTCATAATGCTTGTAGTGGTGGATACAGAAGATTGGATAAGAGGATGTCAAGAGGAAATAATCCCAAAGATCAGGAAGATAATGAAGATCACAAGAACCTCATCCTTCCGATTGTCCTTATGGTCATAAGCACACTACGTATTTACTAAATTAAGTAAAGCTTTGGTGAACTCATAACTCCTTTTTATTTTAAGCCTTGTGGAAAGTTTAGCTGAATTGACCATTGTCAAATACAGCTATGTGCCAAATATTTATAAGGTTTGGATTTTCCTCCAGATTGGAGAAAGCTTATCAGGTTGAAGAGAAACCTGGGAGTTTTTCTTTTCTTTCAAAATGAATTTAGGAAGCATGAAGTGAAACTGTAAGAGGTCCAAGGACCCAGACTTATTTGAAATGTTCATATCTAAAGTCACAGATGGTTATGGTTCAAAAGGCAAGTAAAATGGTCAAGATATTGGATAATACATGTGATTTTCTCAAGATTACTAAGGACTGGTGAATTATTAAGAATTAGAATGACTAAGTATTAGAATCTAATACTAAGAAATTGAAGTGAGGGTTGAAGGGGGAAAAGTTAGGAGCTATCATTTATTGAGCAGCTACTGTGCATTAGGCACTGTGCAATGACCTCTCCATTCACAATTTTGTTTTATCCTTCCCACAGTCCTATAAGATAGGTCTTCTTATCTTTTTTAAGATATATAAACTGAAACTCAAAGAGATCATGACTTGCTTAAGATCATAGCTAAGTAGAGACCGAGCAGTGGTTCAAGTACAGGTTGTTGAAATCAAGGCCTTTGCCCCTTACACTGCCATATACTTCTTTAGGATCCTAGATTTTCTATTTCTGGAGGAACTGCTCTGGTGTACGGGGCCTCTCTCTCAATCTTGGAACCCAGTAAGTAACAGGAGAGGCAGATCTTCACGTTTTCCAACATGCTAAAGGACAGCTCCCCCAATTTCCTGTCTTCCTTCTGAGTTGGTGGATCACCAGCTATCAGGGATAAATGGCTCTTACTAAAATGTTAATTTTTTTCCCCTTTTTTGCCTTTCCCAGGTAGTGTATGAGTGTTTGATCTTGGCAATTTGTCTCCTAGAAGTGGATCATAAAAATCATCTGAGAGAATGCTTATTGAAACCAGCTAAGTTTATGTAATTGATCCCCTCTCCCTCTCCCAAAAAGGGTAACTTCAGCTTATATGCCTCATCGTCTATCTTTGGGGTCCCAAGAGACCTTGTCATCTGGCTCTCAGAGGCCTCCAACTATAGGATTCTGACAAAATCACATGAAAGTCTCAGTACTTTGAACCTGTGCCTCATACTCCCTCAAGGCCTCCCTGTGGGCATAAGCTACAGTGTCTTGTCAGAGAGAGTTTTCCCAGCTGGTTTTGCAGGCAGGCCAGGCATCTATCCCAGGCCCTTTAACCTCCAGGAAAGTTCCCACATATAGCTGCATGAAACAGAGAAAACTAACTTCCAACATAGGTTGAATAATTATGGCACTGGGGCAAAGTCTCCTCCAGCTGGGCTCTTTCTCTGCCCTGGTATTCCATAGTTTGGGCTACAGTGGAAATAGAGAATGTGGAGTTAGGAGACGGGCGCTCAAGTATTGGCTCAAGTCATAGATCCTGGGACCATAAGCACTTGACCTGTCTGAGCCTGTGTTCTTAGCTGTACATGTGGGACTGGGGACAACCAGCTTCCTACTGTTGTTCTAAGGGTCAAGTAACTCAATGTATATTGTAAAAGTGCTTTGTAACAAGCAAGTAGAATGTATTACACATGTCAGTGCTTGTTGTTATAAAACAATTTGGGCTTAATAAGAGACATTTCTGGAAACTGATCAGGATGCATGCTCTGTCATCACTGGATCCCAGTTCCTGGCAAACCTTTTCATTGCTCAAGTAGGCATTCATGGCATCATTTCCTATTTATTTTTGTAATATTTCCATTTATAGTCTTATAAATGCTCCCAGAAGTTTTGATAATTCTTGAATATTTATCTTTGAAAACTCTGGTCAAGGTTATACACTTATACCGAGAGCTATTTACCCCAGAGTAATTTTTTCAGTTCTCGGAGCCATATATTGATCTATTTCCCAGTCAATCCTGGGACAGCAAAGCTGGCTATGGATGGTGAATGAGGTTTGCTTGTTAGGATTCTGTATGGTCAATAACTCCCGAGGGTATCTGATAGTAGGTAAACCCTAAGGCAGTGCTATTACAACTTCGCACATGCTCCTGGTAATGAAATGAGAATAAAGAGAGAATATCTTACTATAGGTGGTGTATGAGTTTAGAGCAATTAGCCCTTGGAAACTGAAAAGAGTCTTTTGTGTATTGTCATCAGTTTGTTGGAGTTATTACTCTGTTCTGAGAAATTTTCTAGGTGTTCCCTAGACACCTGTGGATTGTCGCTTACTCCTATCTTTTTGCCATTTCAAATGAGTGCAGTTCTTTCTTCTTGACTGTGTTCCTCAGAACTCTTTAAGTTATAAATGAAGGAAACCCACTCAAACTAGCTTGAAGCAGGGATTCCTTGTTTTGGTATTATATATTCTTAATAACAGAGGTAAAGAGGAACAGAATGTTGCATGCTAAATTATTCTATATGCCTTATTGTGGATGGGATTTATTCCCTCGGGTCCATGGCTATTAAGGTGATCTGTTCAGATGATCTGTGTTTCTCTAGATCAACTTTGCAATAAAATGTGAGCGAGGCTGTTCAGGCCGGGTATCAGAAAAGAGCCATTGCAGGACTCCTTAGAGACTCCTGGAATCCAACTGTATAACCCAGAATGCTTGAAAGCAAGGATGCCAACCCATTTTAGTTGGTTGAAAAACACGTGACTCTGGGAAGTAAAGGGATTTTTTTGAGGTTCATACAGAGGTCAGCAGAGGGCCAGTGTCTATCTCTTTGGCTATTAGAAAAAGCTTACCTAATGAGTCAGGAGGAAAATCCATACTTTAACTATTCTTCTCTCCTCTGGTTTATGAAAAGCCTGGAAATGAGCATTGAGATATATAGGATTTTTTTTTTTAACGTTCCAAGTCAGTGTGTCTGGAGCATGGTGCCTTGGGGTGGGGGTGTGAATCCACCACATCACCGGATGCGAGCTTCTCTGGTCAGCTGAGAGGAGAGAGAGCTCCAAGCAGTTTCTTTAAAGGAAAGCAAAGAGGCCAGAATCTTTAGATCAACTTTGCAATATCTAAGGACAGTCTGACAGAAAATGAAGTTGGAGTGTGCTGTACTTGTACTGGAGATGCTCAGTTGAGGGATGGCAGAAAAGCATCCCCAGCTACTTTCAGAAGAACTCTTTGTAGGAAGCTACAAAGAAGAAGGAAGAGCAAGAAGGAAGGAAGGAAGAGAGGAAGAGAAGGAAAAGAAACTCATCCTTTGAAATCAGCAAAAGGTATCACCAGGAGTGATTTATGGGTACACAGAGGAGAGACATTAAAAGAATAATCACTGGCTGTTTGGAAAAGTATGTGTAGTGAGAGTGGAGGCAGTAAGCTTTATTTTCTCTTTTACCTAGCTCCAATTTGCATTAGTGTTAATAGGACCATATATTTTAGACTTTCCTTGGCTTGCTGCCCTGGCATAAATGTTTGAATTCCTTATTTTGGTATTATGTATTCTTAATAACAGACGTAAAGAGTAACAGACGTTGCATGCTAAATTATTCTGTATGCTTTATTGTGGATGGGATTTACTCCCTCAGGTCTATGGCTGTTAAGGTGATCTGTTCAGATGATCTGTGTTTCTGATAGCTACTTCTAGTTAGCTTCATAATTTGCCCAAGGGGTTTGTTCAGGGAATAGCTAAATGTATTTTTTATTTGGTAGAACAAGGTGAGTCTTAATCTTGGTTATCTGAGCTCTGGGGCAGTCGGTATAGGGGCCCCTGTCATCCAAAGGAGCCAGGAGAGCTGTGTGTTCCCCTTGTTGTGAGTTGTTGATCCTGGGGGCATTTATTAAGCACTCATTTGATACACATTGATCCAATTTACCCTTTTTTTGTGGGGGGGGATTTAGTTCTTAGGGTTACTGCTGTAGAATCCAATTATTCAATTGAAAAAATAACAATCGAGCTTCTACTGCGTCTTCAGTATTGTTTCAGATTTAGGAATATTCTGTGCGAAGAGTTAGAATCAGGCTGTTCACGGAAACCCAGCAGAATTAGAATGCTAAAACTTCCGAGTTTAAAGAGACTTTAGATATAATCTAATCCAGAACCGGGAAGCTTTTTCTGTAAATGGCCAGAGAATAAAATTCATATTAGGAGACCAGAAACAGTTTCTAGTGCATAGTATTTTTTGTTTGCTTATACAACCACTTAAAAATGTGAAAATCATTCTAAACTGGGGTTGGTTTTGGCTTGGGACCCTTGTTTTGCCATTCCTTATTTTATTCCTTTCCCTTCTTTTTTTTTCTTTAATTAAAGAGGAAACTGAGAGCCAGAGGATGAAATGAGTCCTCCCCTCCAAAGTTGCACAGCTAATTCTTGACACTGCTGGATTGGTGATCTTTAATAAAGAATCCCAAACTGCCTAGTCACTTTGCAGATGTATAATTTTGGTCCTGAGGGAAGTATGAATTTTTAGTTAATAAGTAATTAGGTGCCTACCACATTCCAAGCACTGCAATCAGTTTGGTTGTTGGTGTAGGCAAATAAGATGGCAGTGTGGAACGTGGCATGTGGGGACAAGTAGTGAGCGCTGTAGGGCACAGGAAGACTCTCCTCTCTCAGTATGTGGGATGCTTCTGTGGGTGAATGAATGAATCTATTTATTCATCGCACCTCCCCCACTTGTGTTTGGCATCCATTACCCAATCTGAAGGAAGGGGACAGGGGCCTGGCTTCCTCCACACTTGCTCATTTTTCTCTTTGGGGACTCAAACCTCATGTACATTCCCTATGTGCATAGGTGGGTTATAAGATTAAAGGAACTAAAGTGAAAAAATATTCAGATCGCCACCTGAGAAAGATGATTTACTTGGCAGTTGCTTTGTTTTACCAGTTTAAGCAGCGATGCTGAGACACATTTGAAATCGTATAAGATTAATCATAGAGCCTTTTACTATTCCAGAGTTGGAAGGGACTTTAGCGATCATTTGGCTATACCTTTTCATTTAACAAATAACAAACATGAGGCCCAGAGATATTATATTTGTTACTCTGGGTCACTCAACAAATTCATAGAATCTCAGTTGTAAATGACCTTAAAAGATATCAAGTATAACCAACCACATAATAATAAAAAAACAGTAATCATAGCCAACATTTATTGGAAGTTTGTCGACATGTATAGTAATATATATTATCTAATTTAATTCTTACAATAACCCAGTGTAATAGGTACAATTACTATCCTCATTTCATAGCTAAGGAAACTAAGCTTGAACAGATTAAGTAATATTTGCCCAAAGGTACCCAGCCAATAAGTGGCAGAGCCAGGATTCAAGTCCAGACTCAAGTACTTAACCTATTCAGAGCCCTTTACTCCAACTTGCCTAAGTGTTTGGACTGTTCTCCATTAGCTCATGAGCTCCTTGTGGAAAGGGGCCATGTCGCCTTCTGAGATTGGTATGTAAAATTTGCTCAACAGATGTTTGAGCAATGAATGGATCAATGAGTCAGTCAGTCAGCCCATACTTTAAGCAGTTGACACTTTTAGTGACAAAGGAATAGGAACTCAATGGCTGGGCTAGACCCATGCCCAGGTCTGCTAATGTCTTTTACTACCTGTGGGTGCCAATATGTAGATGTGGGCCAGGAAAGCCAATTGCTCTGCAGCTGTCTTTACAGTGTTACTGAACAGTTTGGAGAATTAATGTGCATAGTAGAATTCTCTTTGAACATCAAAGTTTCCTTGAAGACATGAGAGTGGTTGGTTTCTCAAACCTAATAAAGTTTGTGGAGGCAACTGAAAGATTCTCTCTGCATGTGGTACCTTCTTTTTTTCCCCCAGCCTTTTTAATTTGAAGTTGTAGCTTCAAGCTATAGTCTGAGGCATCCTGGGGTTTGTGGGCTAGAGAATTGAGGGATTCTGTAAGGAAGAGTGGGCATGGATTTGGCTTCGAGCCAAATAACACATAGACAAATATCTTCGCTGCATTAAATTTTTAGTTCTGACAGATGAGAACAACTGGCTCATTAGATGTATCTTGTGTTGTTTTCTTTCCTTATATAAGTTGAATGTTTTTCTCACCTGACAATGGTAATACATGGAATTGTTTGGAGTTTTATTAAGTCAAAGACATTCTAACAGATTTGTAGAAATTGTTCTAAAAAGACTAATTAGGTCACTGTTTTTTGTTTATTCATTTTTATTTTTTATTATTATAGAGAACAGCATGGGCATTATTTGCCATTTATTTTAAGCAGATTTTCTCTATATGGCAGAGAAAAGTGAGGTTCTTGGATTTTAGCTCAGAAAGCTTTATTCTTTGAACCTAGGCCTGTGGGTTGGTTCATATAAGTCAATATATAGCATTAATAATTGCTGCATATCACTTGGAGGGAAATCCAAATTAAATAAAGAAAGCTTTCAGTAGGTTGTGAAAAAAAGAGATTTAGGTTCCATTGGTAAGAATCTTGAGGGATTTTCAGGGGGAAGAGATGTAATACAAGATACTATTCTCATTTGTAGGCGTTTGAGAAATCTCTTAAAATAGAAAAAAGCACATGAATATTTGTTTTTTTAACACAAAATAATTCCAAGGCCTGCCCATGTTTCCTGCCAAAGCTATTTTCTTTTCAAGCTTCAGCCAACCCACCACAATTTTATTTTTCTGATTATATCAGAGAGAAAACCTTACTTAGTGATTGCTTACTGTTAATACCAACTTTTAAACACTTCTTATCTATTAATGAATCTTTCTTTTAACTCTACCAGTGTCTACCCCTGGTTTACTGCAGTTTATATCTGTTCCACCTCCCCTTCAGCAGTAGTAGTCACTTTCAGTAAAAAAGGGGTAGGAGGTGGAGGACAGCAAAAAAGGATGAGAAGGATCTGTTCACTACATAGTGGCTGCTATGTTACAAGATACATATTCAGTGTCACCATGTTCTGGAGATAGGTATGCATTTATTCTTTCTAACTTTTTATTTTGAAAAATTTCAAATGAACAGATGAGTATAAAGGACACTCAAAAATTTTTAGATTTCCTAATTCTTAACATTTTGCTATATTTGCTTCATCTTCATATACGCAAATTTACATTTTGGGGGGCAGACACATGTTACTTTATCTCTAAATATGTTAGTGTTTATCTCCCAAGTATAAGGACATTCTTCTACATAACCACAGTAGCATTATTATACCCTAGAAATTTAACATTGATTCCATAATATACAGTCTATATTTAAACTTTGCCTTCAATCATTTACCTTTTGCTGCATAACAAACCATGCCAAAACTTTGTAGGTTAGAAAAAAACACCATTTATTAATGCTCATGTTTCTGTGCATCAACTGGATGGTTCTTCTACTGTGCATCAAGCTCCGCTGATCTTGGCTGGGCCCCCTCAGTATCTGCAGTCAGTTGCTGGATCCACCAGGGGCTGGCTGGTCTAAGTTGGCCTTAGTTTGGATGGCTTGTCCCTGCTCCAGAGTGTCTCTTATCCTCCAGCAGAGTAGCCCAGGCTTGTTTCCACAGGAGATAGGTAGATTTCAAGAGAGCGTAGAAGTGTACAAAGCCTTTTGAGGCCTAGGCTTGGAGCTCACACAGCATAACTTCTGTTGCAGTCTGTTGGCCAAAGCTAGTCACAAGCTCCTCTTGAGAGGAGCTGTAAAATCATATTGCTCAGGGGCATGAATAATTGTAGCATTTTTGCAAACAATCTATCATAATCCTATTGTTCAAAAAGATGAATAATAATGTTACTTTTATAGTGTTAATAATGTGATTTTTGGTCTCTTTGTAATCCAAGATCCAATTAAGGATTGCACTTTAAGATTCCAGGCCTGTTTTCTTAATATTTCACAACCTGAATTTGTCTAGCTATTTCTCCATGATTATATGTTGGTTAAGCATCTTTGGCAAGAATTTTAAGTAGCTGACATTGTATACTTCTCATTGCTTCACAAGGGGAGGCACATACATTAGCTTACTTCATTAGTGGTGATGCTCAGTGCAATCACTTGGCAAAGGTGAGGTCTGCCAGATTTCACAAGCATAAAAGTGCCACTTCCTAGAGATAGTTTTCTATTGAGTCCGGACATTGGTGCTAAAGTTCTTCCAATCACATAAATAAATAACATGTATTTATTAGATACCTACTGTGTATCTATTTTGAATTTAGTACTGTGGAGGAGCTGAAAAAATGGTAAGGAATGTTGCCTGTCTGAAGGGATCCATAGTTTTCATGTGGTTGAATTACTCTTTTAAAAACTGAACAAAGAGTATGGGAGTGGTGATTCTAAGTTAATGATTGGTTTATAAAAACTTTATTGAAGTGTAATATACACACAGAGAAGTGCACACATAAACATATAGCTTGATGACGTTTCTGAACTGAACACACCAGTGCAACCAGCACCTAGATTAAGAAACAATATAAGGACATCTCAATAAACCCGATTTTTAACTGTATAGAACTTATATCCAAATGTTGGTTGTCATTTTCAGTACCAATTTATGAGTGGCCCAAGGAAATCAATATTCTTTTAAGCTCAAATGGTGTTTTCTAACCATCACTCTCTGTATTCATCAGCTGGAATTAGAGTAACTTTTACTATGCCCATACATCACAGTCTCTCCATTTCCGTCGCAGTGCAGAAGGAGACCTCTCTTTTCCCAAGGGTAACCTTTCCTTATGTATTCTGCCCTGCCCCTCTTGACTTCCCTGGGTCTGGTCCTCCTTCTGGTTCTTTCTTATATTTCCTCCATTTGTCTTCTGTGTTCAGCTTCTCTTTTTTGGCCTTGCTCCTCACCTTCTACACTTAGCAGCAGTCCTGCTGCTCTTCATCAGGCTGTTGCTATTCCCTCTCCTTTTTATCACCAAACTTCTTTAAAGATTGTTGTGTTCCTCTTTAACCTATTCATCCAAATGCCCTTTGAGACTTGGTGTCCCTTCCCACAATTCTAGTAAAGTTCATTAGCAAACTCCTAGTTATTAAGTCAGCCTTTGTTCTCTTAGATTCTGCTTCCTTTGGATGTCTTCTCATTTCTTTGAGACTGTCTCTTCTCTAGGCTTCCATTTATTGGGTGATCTTAGTCTTCTGCGAGCTGCTCTGAGCATCTCTCTACAGTTTGACTCTCCACAGAAAGAATAACAGTAATTCCAGCTTCTCTTTGTCTGTATAAGAATGACTTTTTTTAGGACCTTTTTTTTTTATGGACTGTGGGTCATTATGTTGGCAATTTATCTGCAATTCGGAGATTGTGTTTTTAATGGCAGACTCTCAAATTGATGTAAATTCTCTGCAACTTTCATTTTTTGATGTTGTGCCTGGTAGGAACTCAATAAATATTTGTTGGAATCATTTATTGATTCAATTATTCATCTATATGTTCAATAAATATTTACTAAATGTCTAGTCAGTGAATTGACTTGTTTGTTAAATTTAACAGGTTACATCTTTTTTTCAAATTATGTAATATGGTTTTTCTTTGTCTTTTTCTCCCAAACTTTGTTGACATTTATTTATTTGCTTGTGTTTTTCTAATTTGAGCAGTTACTAGCTATATGATTCTTGGATAAGTTACATATAACCTCTAAAAATCTGTTTCCTAACTTTTAATACAAGGATAGTAATAGTACCTACTTCTTGAGTTTTTGTAAGGATATAGTAATGGCTCAGTACATGTTAGTTATAATTATTATTATTACTATAATGTGTCAGAAACTGTATTTTGGCCCTCAAAGCAATCATCCTGAATCAGGCATTATTTTCCCTGTTTTTCAAAGAAAGAAACAGAGATTCAAGTGATTGAAATGACTTTCCAGATATCACTGAGCTAATAAATTGCAGATCTGGGATATCTGGTTCCATATCATGTGCCTTTATGCACACTGAAAACCTTACAACATCTTGCATGACACCTAGAAGTCAGCTAGGAGTCACTTTGTAGTGACTGAAATAAGCTAATACTGTTCTCATTTGCTTTTAAAAGGTGGAATTTACCAAAGAAGTCGTGGACTGTTGTGGACAGTCCAGTCCTGAAAGTCAGATTAATAAAGATTTTATCTTAAAACCACAGAATTCTAGGGTTTAGGAGGATTTTAGATTTAGAAAGATTTGCCCACCCAATTATTGAATTTTCTAACCATTTAGCCAAGGGTCATCTGATTCATTTTTTAACACTTCCAATGACAGGAAGTCATCAGCACTGGGCTGCCCATTCCACTTTCCACAGCTCTAACCAGGGGACAGCCCTTCCTTACATCAGCTGAACTCTTCTATGTCTGCCTTGATTCCTAACTCTTACCCACTCCCTGTACCCCCTCTTTCACACAGTATCCAGTACTAATCATGTTATGTCACTTACCTAATTAACACTCTTCCTTAATTTCCATTGCCCTTATGACAAAATCCAAACTCTTTTTTGTCAATAAGGCCCTGCCTCATCCCAAACATTCTTTCTTCCTCGTTGTTTACCTAGCCTTGGCCCCTGGTGGCCTTTATGTTCTTCAGACAAGCCAAGCCTTTTCCTGAAGACAACACTTCTTATTCCTTCTGCCTGCGTTCTTCTTTTCTGAGCTTTGCATAGGGCTGGCCCATTCTCATCTTTTAGGTCTCAGCTCAAATGCTACTTCCTCAGAGAATCCTTCCCTGATCACTCATCTATGGCCCTAAGCTTATCATCCCGTACCTATTTTTCAGTATATCTTATCTTCTATGCTCATGAGAACATAAGTTCTTTGGTGACTGGACCTAGGCTACCATGTTAACAGTCTTATCTTCTACAAGTGGCACAGTAGCTGTCCATAGAACGTGCTCAATAAATGTCTGAGGAATAATGAATGGCCTCATGATTGACTGAATATAAGGGTTCTGGAGTCATTAAAACAGATTTGAATCTAGTTTGCCACTTTCTGTGTGACTTTGGGCAAATTATGTTACCTTTTTGGGCTTCAGTTGCCTCACCTGTATAATAGCAATCTTATCTACTCACAGAATTTTATGAAGATTAATTAAGATATTGGCTGTGAATGTACCTGCCACAGTACCTGGCACATATTAGGCGTTCAGTCCATCTCAAAGCCTGCTGGTTAATTCTGAATGTATATAGAAGAGTTCTGATTAATGAAACTGTTTAAATAGTGTACCTGTGTGTGCATGACCCATAGCCTGGGTGTAAGATGCCTCTGAGTCTCCTAGTGCTTGCCTGGCTGAGAAGACAGTTCTAACCCTGGATGTAAGTTGTTGTACTGAGTGATGCTCAGTCTGATGACCCAGAGGTGCCAAGCTCAGACCCTTCAGTTGGCCGCTGATCACAGCCCCCCAAAAACTAAATGATCAAACATGACCTTGTATGGCCCATCTCTTCTCAAGATGGATTGGGATGCTTTGTCTAGACAGTTGTCTCCCTTGAGAAATCACAGTTGCTCTAAGAGGAGGTGCATGGTCTCCTGTTAAGAATACAAAATAGGCCTGTGAGCTGTTTTCTGGAGGGTGTGTGGAGTTTGCTGTGTGGTGTGGGGGCCTGTGGAGCAGAGCCTGCAGAAAGGAGCTGTCGGCTTTTATACTCACAGGCATCTCAAGGTCATGGTGGCAGCCTTCTTCTTCACACGGGCAGTGTCCTCAGAGCCTATGGTCCATGAGAAGGTAGAACAGTCCCTGGCAGCCTTCCCCGAGCCAGTGATTCTGTACCCCTACAGAGGAGTGCTTGGAGGAATTGAAAGGTAATCCTGAAACTTGCATCACCTGCTGGGAAGGGAGACAGAAGTCCCTATTCAACTTGCTTGCTCGGCATGATGGCCTAGGTGGTTGCCCTCTATAGGCTGTTAGGGTGAGTGTTTTAACATGGAAGCTCTAGAATGAGATAGACCTGGGTTCAAATCCTGGTCATATCATGTCCTTGGCCAAGTTAATTAACATCTGGTCTTAGTTTC
Source organism: Pteropus vampyrus (assembly GCF_000151845.1). NCBI lineage: Eukaryota > Metazoa > Chordata > Mammalia > Chiroptera > Pteropodidae > Pteropus > Pteropus vampyrus. Next base: position 2,033,997 of record NW_011888999.1, on the reverse strand, counting down.
CTCATCAAAAATGGGGTTAATAATGATCCTTATCTTATCTGGTAGCTGTGAGGATTAGATGATACAGCATATGCAAAAATCTTAGTTCCAGGCCCATGGCCGATGTTCAGTAAATGATGATTCTTTTTATTAGGCAGGAGAGGTCAGAATTCTGAGTTTATTTCTGATGAGCCTCACCCATATTGAACTTTGAGTCTTGGTTCCCCACTTGCCAGCTGTTTGCCTTGAACAAGTTATCTAACCTCTCTGAGTCAATATTCTTACATGCAGTTTATAAATTCCACCTCATGGTGAAAGTAGCATGAGATCAGAGTGCCTGACACATAGTAAGTGCTCAAAATGTTCATTTTCTTCACCTTCGGTTATCACGTATCTGAAATACTGTCCCTTTAAGCTTGTTAAGATTCCTCACTAGGCTTGTATGCAGCTGTGTTCAGACAGCTTGGCAGAAGGAAAGAGGCTGCTTTTTTTTTTTAAATGACTGTTTCATAATCTGTTGGCTCAGATCTGCTGCTGCCACACCCTGTGCCTCTCAGGGTCCCTGGGTCCTATTGCAATTAGCATGTGCCTTGCCAGTTACCTAAATGACCCTGGAAAGTGGCTGCTATGGAAGGCTACCGAATGCAAAATGGATTTTCCTCTCTGCTCTTTGGTGTGAAGCTGGCTCAGGTTCTTAGCTGCAGGAGGAGGGGCTGGCAGTACTAAACTGCAGTTGGACTTAGCAGTGGGGAGTTTTCTGGTTTTCATTAAAATTCTCTGGCTGTCTTTTGGGATTGCTCCCTTGGCTATGACTGTGCGCTGGAGCTGGTTTTGCTGTTCTCTCAACTGTACACACCCATCAAATCACAGTGGCCTTGAGAACGAGAGAAAATTAAAGATGGGGAACAGGCTGACTAAGGGGTCTTGGTCAGCAGTATTTGTGTAAGGGATCCGCATCTACAACTGCAGAGCCTGAATTTTGTGATGTCTTAAACACAGATAGGGAGGTAGACATAGCTGAGCTGGGAACGGGTAGCAGAGGGAATCCTCTTACAGCTTATTCTTGATGACAGACTTACTCTTGAGGGCAGACAGAGGTTTCCTGGCAGCTTTCAGAGGGTCCCCAAATGTTACATTCATGAGTGAATTCAGTCTGATCTAATTATTTTCTGAGGCGCTGATACCTTTATATGCCCAAGGGGATCAGGATTGGTGGCAGTTCTCTGAGGGTGACAGACTGAATTCAAGTACAGAAGATTCAGTTTTTAAATGTTAATTTCTGGTAGCTGAAGAAATCTCACTTGAGATTGAAACTTGAATCTGAAAACCTAGGTTCAAATTATGATTCTGCTGTTAACATGCTTTATGACCTTAGAAAGATTACGTCCCTGAGTCTCAGCTTCCCAGCATGGTTGTGAGGATTAAATGAGGTAAATTATGTAAAGTTCTTGGCATATCATATGTTCTCAGTAAATGGTAGATGTTGATATAAAGTGGGCTAGATTTGACCTGTCACTTCAGCTCACCAACATATATCTCAATTCTGTCATCTAGAACATTTGTTCCGCATCTATCCTGGCTTTATGTCATTTAAGAATTTGAGGTAAACATGTTCTTAGGGGAAGTGAATCTCCTCTCTTTGGAAAAATACACCAAAACCATATTATTATGTTTCCCAGGAAAGCTTACAATGTCAGATATTTCATCTCTGTATAACTTGGGGAAAAAAAAAAGGATTTTTGATATCATTCTTGATGGATAGATTGTGAAAAAACCATTTTAGTTGATCTTGGGTATATATGTTCCATGATGATATTCCCAAGAGAATGTCACCAAGGCTTCCATTTGCTTCAGAGTAAACTCCATTTCCAAACTTTTCTCATTTCATTCCACTCTTCAAACCCTGTGTTCTAGCCACAGTGGACTACTCTCATAAAAATAATTAATGTGAAACATATTTTACCTATCAAAGAGTATTCATTTCCTCCACCTTTCATATGTATGATGTGTTTCATATTAGTGTAAAGAAGAATAATAAAATCAAAATTGTGTATCCAGTATTCAGTTTATTAAAATGAATATTATTGGTACCTTAGAAGCTCTTTCTGTTCTCCCTCCAAATCATGTCTCCATCCTTCCTCACCAGAGCCAAAGATTATCCTATGTTCATCATTCTCTTACTTTTCTTTATGGTTTAATTACCTATGTATGTATTTCTAAGCTATATATTGTTTAATTTTTTAAACAAAGATGCAAGTATGAATCTAGCAAGCTTTGAAAGAAAAGGGCAACATGGCCACTCTTAGATCTGAAAATAAGCTAAACTGATTCTGGGTCATAGTCTGGGATTAGCTTTCCTGAGAGTTATAAAAGGTCCTACTGAAAAATTCAGTGGGCAAGGTTGTGAGTGAATCCTAGGAAATATAAGGCTCACCCCTGCTGGGGCATTTGATAGGGCTGTTGTGTGGGCCAAGCACTGGATATTTGGTAGGATATGGTCACAGAGAGTGGACTGCTCTTTTCTACTCCTAGTCTCTCTATGGCCTATCTCCAGCTCTCAGAATGTAGATCACAGTGAAACTCATCTGTGGGATGAAGTGAATGCCATCGGCTGACCCAGGCAGCATCAGCACATGGTCAAGGCAAATAGAATCAAAAAAGAGTATAGACCAAGTTTACCTATCATTATTTGTCAGGTTAAAATGACAATGTGTAGTATCACCTGTGGAATATTCTTACCCAGAAGTTGACTCCTAAATCTTATCAAGCCTCTAGAGTTATTGTACATTTATTGGAAATATGGATGACAAATTAAATTATACTCTAAGAGGGCAAACAAACAAATTCAGTGTTGGACAAATGACTTGGCTTCTGCAAGGAGTCAATAGCATAAAAAAAATCATGTGGCTTAAGAATGAAAACCAAATGTAATGTATGAACCTTGTTTTGATTTGGATAGTTTATATATTAGTTTGCTACAACTGCCATAACAAACTATTACAGGCTGTGTAGCTTAAACAACAGAAATTTATTTTCTTATTGTTCTGGAGGCTGGAAGCCCAAGATCAAGGTCCTGGCGAGGTGGGTGGGTTTCCTCTGAGGCCTCTCTCCTTGGCTTTCAAATGGCTGCCTTCTTCCTGCCTCTGTATGTTGTCCTTTTGTGCACATGAACTCCTGCTGTCTCTCTCTCTGTCTTAATCTCCTCTTCTTGTAAGAATACCAGTAGGATTGCCTGAGGGCCCACACTAAGGGCCTCACTTTAACTTAATCACTTAAGTCTTTAAAGGCCAGATTTCCAATTACAGTCACATTCTGAGGTACTAGGGGTTAGGGCTTCAACATAAAAATTTGTGTGTATATATGTGGGAGGGCACAGTTTAGCCTTTAACAGTCTAATTGTGAAAAGGCGTTTTTGAGATCTTGTAGAAATTTTATGGATTGATATAAAGGGATTTTTATTAATTTTGTAGGTGTGGTAGTAATTTTGTGATATTAGAAAATGGTTAATGTAGCGATGGGTTCTGAAGTACATAGGGGTGAAATAGTATGATGTGGAATTTGTTTAAAAATATTTAAACAAAGAAAAAATGGAAAAAAAGGATAGATCAAGTTAATAGGCCAAAATGTTCATAATTATTGAATCTGGGTGACGGGTATCAGGATTCTCCTTTTGAGCACATTTGAAATTTTTGTAATCATACATTTTAAATATTTAGAATAACATTACCAAAGAAGATTTAATGGCAGTGGGGTTGTTGGCAATGTCCTTTTTCAACATGTCTGTCTCTGGAGTTATACTTCTGCAGTCTGGTTGGCATCTTCATGTGGCAGTCAACTTGGGGTCCTCTGTTGCCTAGACCCTTTGACTCTTGTATACCACTTGGTGAAGGACATCTTCCAGGAGCTTCTTAAGAAAATGTCCATGGAATGTGAATATCTGAGATTTTGTATACCTGAAAATATCTTCATTCCATTCTCATACTTGATTGATACTTTGGGTATTGCATTCTAAGTTGGAAATCATTTTCCTTCAGAATTTTAAAGGAATTGCTCCCTTGTCCTGTTTTTATTTAAAAAAAAATAAAACTTCTGTTGAGAAGTTGGAAGCGTTCTATTTTCTGGTCTTTTGTGTATAGCCTGTTTGTTTGACTTTTCCCTCTCTGACAGCTGGTGGAATCTCCTCTGCAGTTTTTGAAATTCCACAGTAATTTCACACTGTGCGTGGTGTGCTGAGCCCTTCACACCTGGTAACCTGCATGCTTCAGTTCTTCAAAGTTCTGTCAAATTATATTGTTATGATTATTCTTTTTCCTGTTATCTCTTTCTTAGGATTTTCTCTTATTCAGATACTGGACCCTTTATACTGGTCCTCTAGAATATTAGCTTCTCCTCCTATTTGCCATATCTTTGTCTTTTGATTTTACATTCTGAGAGATTTCCTTAATTTTATCTTTTATTGCTCTTATTTAGTTTTTTTTTTTTTTACTATTAAGTTTGTCTATTTCTAAGAGCTCTTTTTTGTTCTCCATGTATTTCCTTTTTATAGTAGCCTATTTGCTCTTCATGGATGCAGTTTTATTTTCTTTTTGTGAGAATATTAATGGTACTTCTCCCAACCTCCACCCTCAGCATAGTATCTGTTTCCTTCAAGTTGCTTTTTTTGTGTTTACTGTGGTCTGTATCTTTATTAGAGGCTTTCCCAAGATGTCACTCTGAATGTGATCTTTGGCTGTTTTTCCTGATTAAGGGGAGTGGGTAAAAAATGCTGTCAAGACCTTGACATTATGGTAAGTGAAGGAAGCCACTCACAAAGACCACATAGTATATGGTTTCATTTATATGAAATGTCTAGAATAGGCAAATTTATAAAGACAGAAAATAGATTAGTAGTTGCCAGGGGCTGGAGAGTCAGGGAAATGTGGAGTGACTGCTAATGGGTATAGGGTTTTCTCTGGCGGGTAATGAAAATGTTCTAACATTGATTTTGGTGATGGTTATACAGCTCTGTGACTATACTGAACACCACTGAATTATACACTTTTAAAAGAGTGAATTGAGTATATGAATTATATCTTAGTAAAGCTTAATATTATATCTCAATAAACCATCCCAGTGGTGATAGTTGTACAGCTCTATGAATATATTTAACACCATTGAATTATATAGAAAAAAAAAAGGAAACTGACCATGGTGTGGAGATCACTGACTCTGAGCCTCACTATAGCATGATTGGGGTAGGCTGTTTTGGGGAGCCCCTGAGGCAGCACCTTCAGATTTTCTTTAGGGTGCGTTCACCCAGTATGAACCTTGCACTCCTCTTTGCAGAGTGCGGTTCTACCCGACTGTCTCGGGAGGAGGCAGACAGGGTAAGGGGATGTGTGGCACTCCACCTTCAGTAGACACAGTGCCCTGTCTTTGTGATGTTCCCCTTGAAATGTGCTGGGTCCTTCTGGGCCAGAGACACTTTTACTTTTTATTATAAAAAATTTCAAAGATTTACATAAGTAAAGAGGATAGTACAACGAACCCCCTTGTTCACTTTACTCAGGATTACCAGTGATCACTTCATGGACGTTTTTGTTTCATCTGTATCCCTCAATCCCTTCCCCATTTTCTAAAGCAAATACGAGACTTTTCTGTTTTATGCTCTCCAGAGACCAAGCCTCTAGAATTCTGTCAGTGGGGAGAGGCTCTAGGGATCCAACTTTGCTCTATGAACATCTTTCACTCTTGTCTTTATTGTAGCGTCCTATATTCCTGCTCTAGGTACACACAGTACGGCAGTCCTGGGCCTGGTGCGTATTCTGTGGTTTAAATCAGCTGAATTCTCAGCTTTCCTTGCATCTGGTTTAGGGTTCAGATTTCTTGAGTCTGCTCAGTCAGTCTCCTCTTTCCTTGTACTTATGACAGTTTTGTTATTAAGAAAAAAATCGCTCCACCTGAAACTAACATAAAATAATACTGAATGTTAACTCTAACTGAAAAATTAAAAAATTAAATTAAAGTTAAAAAAAGAAGAAAAAATG
>NW_011888999.1:1999563-2027942 GCF_000151845.1 Pteropus vampyrus | reverse complement strand
TTTTTTTTTTTTTTACTATTAAGTTTGTCTATTTCTAAGAGCTCTTTTTTGTTCTCCATGTATTTCCTTTTTATAGTAGCCTATTTGCTCTTCATGGATGCAGTTTTATTTTCTTTTTGTGAGAATATTAATGGTACTTCTCCCAACCTCCACCCTCAGCATAGTATCTGTTTCCTTCAAGTTGCTTTTTTTGTGTTTACTGTGGTCTGTATCTTTATTAGAGGCTTTCCCAAGATGTCACTCTGAATGTGATCTTTGGCTGTTTTTCCTGATTAAGGGGAGTGGGTAAAAAAATGCTGTCAAGACCTTGACATTATGGTAAGTGAAGGAAGCCACTCACAAAGACCACATAGTATATGGTTTCATTTATATGAAATGTCTAGAATAGGCAAATTTATAAAGACAGAAAATAGATTAGTAGTTGCCAGGGGCTGGAGAGTCAGGGAAATGTGGAGTGACTGCTAATGGGTATAGGGTTTTCTCTGGCGGGTAATGAAAATGTTCTAACATTGATTTTGGTGATGGTTATACAGCTCTGTGACTATACTGAACACCACTGAATTATACACTTTTAAAAGAGTGAATTGAGTATATGAATTATATCTTAGTAAAGCTTAATATTATATCTCAATAAACCATCCCAGTGGTGATAGTTGTACAGCTCTATGAATATATTTAACACCATTGAATTATATAGAAAAAAAAAAGGAAACTGACCATGGTGTGGAGATCACTGACTCTGAGCCTCACTATAGCATGATTGGGGTAGGCTGTTTTGGGGAGCCCCTGAGGCAGCACCTTCAGATTTTCTTTAGGGTGCGTTCACCCAGTATGAACCTTGCACTCCTCTTTGCAGAGTGCGGTTCTACCCGACTGTCTCGGGAGGAGGCAGACAGGGTAAGGGGATGTGTGGCACTCCACCTTCAGTAGACACAGTGCCCTGTCTTTGTGATGTTCCCCTTGAAATGTGCTGGGTCCTTCTGGGCCAGAGACACTTTTACTTTTTATTATAAAAAATTTCAAAGATTTACATAAGTAAAGAGGATAGTACAACGAACCCCCTTGTTCACTTTACTCAGGATTACCAGTGATCACTTCATGGACGTTTTTGTTTCATCTGTATCCCTCAATCCCTTCCCCATTTTCTAAAGCAAATACGAGACTTTTCTGTTTTATGCTCTCCAGAGACCAAGCCTCTAGAATTCTGTCAGTGGGGAGAGGCTCTAGGGATCCAACTTTGCTCTATGAACATCTTTCACTCTTGTCTTTATTGTAGCGTCCTATATTCCTGCTCTAGGTACACACAGTACGGCAGTCCTGGGCCTGGTGCGTATTCTGTGGTTTAAATCAGCTGAATTCTCAGCTTTCCTTGCATCTGGTTTAGGGTTCAGATTTCTTGAGTCTGCTCAGTCAGTCTCCTCTTTCCTTGTACTTATGACAGTTTTGTTATTAAGAAAAAAATCGCTCCACCTGAAACTAACATAAAATAATACTGAATGTTAACTCTAACTGAAAAATTAAAAAATTAAATTAAAGTTAAAAAAAGAAGAAAAAATGTACTATTGACTTTTTGTGGGTTTCAGGAGTAAGTGAAATTAGATGCAGCTGTTCCGTGTGCCACCATCTCTGGTTGACTGCCCTTTTTTTTTCAGTCTTGCTCTATCCTACCCTATTCTACTCAACTGTAGAACCTTATTTTATTCATTTATATATATTTGCCTTCAAAACTCTTCCAATCTTCTGAGAGCTAAGAGGAATCTCCTTATTTTAACATGCCTTTCTCCTGACCTTGAGACTAAGCAAAGTTCAGGAGTCCCTGCATTTGTGCCTTGCTGGCATTTTGTACTCACCTCTTAATATAGAATTATTTGCTTGTACTTTGCGTGCTGCATTGCAGTTTGTTTACCTGTCTCTTTTCCTTGTGAAACAGGATTTGTGAGTAGGATTAGTCTTGTTTTGCTCTGAATCATGAGCACAATGCCTCGCTCCCAGTAAACATTTGTTAACTCACAAAATGGATCATTGAGCACTGCGCTTCCAGCACATGGGGACAGACAAGTAAACAATGTCCCTTTCCTTCTCGCCTTTTATGAGTACCACTGTTCAGTAAATATTAAGGAGCAAAACATGCCTTGTCCACTGGCTCGTTGTTATGCAATGTTGTTCCCTTTGCTTTCAAGTGTGGTGTTTTTTACCCAGTCAGCAGGTTGGAGAGGAAGGGAGGATGGCTTTTGGAGTGTAAACACTCTACCAAAGAAGGAATGAACTCAGAGCTCTGTCGTTTCCCTCCCTTGATAGAAAGGCTTGTGGTCTACACTCCACTTCATACTGGAGAAGGAGCAAATTTGTTTCCACAGCTACTTAGTTCTTCATGGTCTTTCATTGCTTTTTCTCTTTGGACAAAACTGCCAGGAGAATTTTTTAAATTGCTGATTACATTGTTAAAAAACCTGATATTAGGATTTATCTGAGATGTCCTGTTGCAAATTTATAACTTTGCAAGGGTAACATTTAATTTGTCGTTTCTTAAAGTATGTTCCTCAAGATGCAGTAATCCTCCAGAGGGAAAAAAAATAGAGAACTTGTGGTCAGATTTGAGGTGCTGAATTAAATAAAATTAAATAGGGTTCCTTACCTCAAGACTTCTCACAGCCTTGCTACTGTGCATTATGTATCTCCTAGAAGGGTATGTAGTAGGCAGCATTTTTTAAATTAATTTTCATCTGAGGAGGAGGACATTTTAGTGTTGTGTTTTATGGAACACACACAACTCTGGAAACAGCCCCTCAGTTTAAAGTCATCCTTTGAGGTCCAGTTCAAATGCCACTTTCTCCAAGGCTTTTGGGTCTTCCCCCCAGAGCTACATAACCTTTTCCTTCTTTGAATGGCATTGCCTTTATTTGTCAGATTGTCTCTTTACCTCTCCCCTGCCCTCTAGTAGATCATAAATTCCTTGTACATGTTGTATCACTTCCACTCCATCTGGGACTTTGTCTTGCACAAAGTGCTCCAGAAATGTTTGCAGTACTGCATTGATGCTTTAGCTGAGTCATCCTCAGAGTTCAGAGGGCACTCGCAGGGGTAGGAGGCCAAGAAAGGTCTGGAGCTTGGGACCCTCACTACTTAGGGTTATGGGTGGAGGAGCGGGCTTATGGCAAGGACACAGGGTCAGTGTAAGACCCTGGTCCTGAAGGATAGAACAGGAAGGCAAACCAGGAGATGCTGAGAGTATAAATCAAATGTACCGAAGACTGATTGTATGCCAGACACACTGTGGTTAGCTTTGAATACTTAATCTTAATCCCAAGCTTTCAAGTAGATGATATTCTTCCCATTTCATAGATGAAGAAATGGAGCATCAGAAAGGCGAAGTAGAAATAAGTACCTGTATGTAGCAGGCACCGTACTAGAAATACAAAGGTGAATAAAATCCAGTTTTTCCCCCTAAGGAACCCTAGTTTTATTGAGTAGATAGTCCTGTAAATAAATAATTGTAAACAATGAGATAACTACAATGATTTAGCTGTGGTCAGGGTATCATGAGAGAAACTAATCTGTGTAAGTGGGGAAGGTAACAAACCAGGAAAGCTTGCAGGAGGAGAGTGATGCCTGAGCAAGGTGGAATAATAGTGCAGGGTTTGAAGGGACCAAAAAAATAAAAGCATGGGGTGGGAAATATCATGAGGAATTCATTGTTACTGGAGTATAAAATGTGAGTTAGATAAGAAGTAAGGCTGGGGAAGTTGAGAGGGTGTTGAAATATGTTAAAGAGTTTTCAGATTTGATTTTTTGAAAACTATGGGAAGCCATTGTAGGGTTTTAAGCAGAAGGGTGAGCTGTCCAGCACCTCTTAGATATGTACCCAGGTGGTGGATGGTAAGTAGTAGTATTCCCACTTTCTAGATGGGGCTCAGAAAGTGACTTGCCTAAGATTACTCAGCTTGTCAGAGGTGGAACAGAACCACGATTTCAATTCAAATCCGTCTGATTTTTTCCAGTACTAAGCAACCTCTCCAAGTTACAATGACCAATGACTGTGTTGAATTTCCTACCGAAAAGTACTCTTACTGTCACTCTGATATTTGAATCACAGAATAGGTTTAAGACAATATAACCAAGAGCTAGTACTTAGCACTATAAAAGGTTCAGAGAAGGAGAGATCAGGGAAGACTTCATGGGAGAGATGGCATCTATGTTGTCCTGAAGAAGGAAACTAGAACAGATAATGGGAATCCAGGTGAGAGAAAGTTGGGGCTGGAGGGTTGTGCCATCATGTGGTAGAGCAGGAGTGGGCATGGGAAACAGATGACAAGAGGCCACTTCCTAGCACAGCCATGGTCACTTGCTTCCTGAGATAGCCATGTAAAGAGAAAGGAAACAAAATGATCATGTTCCTTAATTTCTATCTCCACTCTTGCCGAATATAAATACACAACTGGCATTTACAAAAAATCTCTTTACTACTTTAGTGCAGTCATTGGAGAATTTGCTTCCTACAGTGTTCTTTTTTACACTGCACTGTGATTTATATGTGTCCTCATCCTCTCCTCAAGCTCACTCTGACATAAAAGGGTGATAGTCGAGGACCACAGCCAGACGTGCAATAAATGACATTTGAGTGAAAATACAATAATAGAAGTCCGTATGAGGAACAGAGCTTGCTTACAGAAAGGAAGAGCGTGTGTGTTTGTGTTGTCTCACAAGTTCTCTAAATATGCCATCTATCTCTGTTATGAGTCACTTCACAGACTGGAGTTGGGATTTTTGCAAATACTGCTGGGTTATGTGTATTACAGTCAGTGTGTGCTGGAAAGAAGATGCACCTTCAAGTCAAAACAGACCTGGATTCGTAGCCCAACCCTCCTGCCTACCAATTGTTTTACCTAGGGCACATTATGAACTCCATTACGATTAGTCTTACAGATCTGTAATCTTGTAATTATGCTCTCTCTTTGTCATTATTAAATTTACCCTCATCACATAATTCTTGGTAGCATATAATCATGCTCTAGTATTCCTTATCCTAAAACAACAGATCCCAAAAACCTTTCTAATTTTGTCTCTTAAATATTGCAAAATAAATTTATTTAATTTTAAACTGTTGACAATATATCTTTCTCTAGCTATCTTCTAGTTTCTTTGTTCTTTTTCTCAGTAAAACTTAACAGTTGTCCAAAGTTTTGATTTTGACTTCTTCCTCTCACTCTAATCTTTTCCTATAATTCCATCAGGACTATTCATGTCTATATCAACTAACGATCTTCATGTTGCCAGATTTAAAGCCACTGCTTTATTTTAATCTTACTTGTTCTCAGCATTTGACAAGGCCCATCACTGTTTTCTTGGAAACTCTGTTTTCGTGGGTCTCTTCCTAACTCTCTGCTCTCCACAAGTCTCCTTCTCTCCTCAGCCTCTATGTGATGTGCCCCATGTTCTGACACGGCCCCCTTACTTCTTTGTTTATTCACTTTCCATAGATATCCTCTTTCAATCCAATGGCGTCAATAATATCCATTTGCTAATATCCTTTAAATTTGCCTTTTCATCCTCAAACTTTCTCTGGAACTCCAGACTCATGTTCATTTAGATGTCTAAGAGGCATTGCAAATTTAACATGGCTGAAAGAGAACTCTTGAATTTGTCTCCACTCTAGACTTGCTCTTCTTCCAATCTTCCCCACTGGATATAGCACCAGTAAGTGGTGCTATCTCCCCCAAAGTGCTCAAGTTAAAATATCTGAGCATTACTTTTGACTTAGTTCTTTCTTCCCCCTCATCATCCAATCGTTCAGCAAGTCCTATCTTCAAAAGCATTCCCACATTTATATCCTTCCCTCCTTTTCCATCCACTACCAGCACCCTAATCCAAGACACACCATCTCTCACCTAGAGTAACTGCAGTAGCCTCCGAACTAGTCTCCTTGTATCCTACCACAGTACCGTCTGTTATAGGGACCAGAGGAATCTTTAAAAAATGTTTATTAGTTTGCACCATATTCCTTAAAACCCCCTGGGTAGCCTCCCATTGCACTCAGAATGAAATTTCAACTCTGCCCTGGCTGACCAAGCTCTGTGTGACCTGCCATGCATCTGTCTCTCAGCCTCTTCTCATTGACCATGCACCCAGCCTCATTTTTCTGGTTTTGGTTCCTTCAGCATGTCAAGTTTGTTGTCACTTTAGGGCCTTTGCACTACCTGACCCTTCAGTCTGCAGTGCTTTTCTTTCAATCTTCATGTGCTTGGCTCTTTGGTATTCAAATCTCATCTTAAATATAGCCACCTCAGAGAGGCCCTCTCTGACAATCCAGTCTAAAATAGCTGTCTAGTCAGCCTCTGTCCCTTCCTCCTATTTTAATTCTCTACTAGCACTTGTCACTGTTTGATATTTTTCTTATTCATTTATGTCTATGGTCATTTCTTCATTCATTCATTGCTCTACTTTATGCCCTGGAATGAAGGTTCTATGAGAGGGGGACTTGGCTTGCTCATGCCTGTAGCCCTTGTCCTGGACCAGTGACTCGCCCATAGTAGATGTTGAGTACAAATGTATGGAATGAGTGCATATGTTTTTCTCTCCTGTAAAATGGTGTGGCTAATACTCTGTCTCAGAGTTGTTGAAGACTTACATTATCTAATTTGATAACACATGTAAAGTGAATAGTTCTGTGTCCAGCACACTTTATTTAATAAATAGAAACTGTATTATTTTTTAAGTATCTGGTTCATCATAGACATTCAACAAATATTAGTTCTCTCTCTTTCTTGCAATCTAGATCCCCTGCAGCATTTTATATTTAAATAACCTGCACTCTGAACAAAGTGAAAAGTACTCTCCAGTCAGGTATGACTTTATATTTTTTTTCTGAAGAAAAGTACTCTCCAGTCAGATATAACTTTATATTTTTTTTCTGAAGAAATGATTTATATTTTTTTCTGAAGAAAAGCACTATTCATTCTATTCATATTCTGTCCCTTGTCCCCTAATACACACAAGAACACTGTATTATAACAAGGTTTGGCTTTCTCTGGGGAAATTATAATTTTCTTTTTCTCTTTGGTTATATGATCTTTGCCAATTAATCCTCTGTAGGCTCCAAATGTTTTGGGGTTTGATTTCCTCATCCTGATGTTTAGGTTCTCTGAGAAGTATTCCCAGCTTTTGTGTGTCCTAATCATTTTTTTCTTTTGCATTTATTTAATATTTATTTAGCATCTACTAAGTGCCAGTCATGAGGATACAGGTAGGAATTCACAGGGGCCTCTGTCCTTAAGGTCTAGTGGAGGAAGCAGGAAAACATAAATCAGTGAGGATAATAAAGTGTCTGTGGAATGTAATGGAAGCACAAAGGCGGGTGTGGCCAATTCACTTGGAGGGAGAAGGAAGGTTTCAGAGGTATGTGGCTGCTCACCGGCCAGCAAGGAGAGTAAAGGTGTGGAAGGATGACCCTGCCTCAGGGTCCACACTTTGGGAGCCTAGTGTGGCTGTGTGATCACAGTGGTAGCGGTAAGTCAAAAATCACAAGAAGCAACGCCGGAGAGAGAAGAGCAGGGGCTGAGTCATGGGTGTCTCTGTGTGCCCTGCTAGGGAATGTGAACTTTCTGCAATGGTAGCAATGACAGAGGTGGCATTTAACATTTGTCGAACGCTTCCCCTATGCCAGATTCTCTTCTTCATGCTTTATTGCATTAATTCTTTTAATTTGTACAGTAACCATGTGAGACAGGAACTGTTATTCCACCTATTTACACATAAAGAAACATAAGCACCAAGAGGGTAGGAAACTTGCCCAAAGTCACGCGACTCATAAAAGCGGAGGCAGGACTAAGGCTCAGACAGTTTAGCTTTAAAGTTCACCCTCTTTACCAGGGCACTGTACTTCCTCTCAGATGGCTCTGTCTAGGCAGCCTGGAGGCCCTGAGGATATTTAAGTGTGGAAATGACGTGGTCAAATTAGTTCTTTGGAAAGGTTGCCGTGAGTCACATTGCATCTTGTACAGGGGTTGGTTTCTAAAAGCATCAAAGGCAAAGAGTGGAGAATTACATTTTTCCCTAAAGTGAGGAGTATCTGAGTAAGGTTTGTTATGGTAGTGGTGGCATGTCATGTCTCAGCCAGCCCAGTGCAGCAGCTTTTCCCCTAGCCTTGGAACAGAGGGCAGTCTTTGGTCAACACAGATGTAAGAGGTGAATAGTTGGTTTGTGTTGAGCGGCCCTGTTGTCTGAAAAGCACAAGAACATCACACTCCTGTGGAAACTGAGCCCCTCGGTGAGGACAGCAAACTCAGCCACCCCTCTTACTTTCTCCATGGCCCACCCTCACTTAGTGGGCAGCCGAGTCCCCAAATCACCAAGACAGTGATTTTCCCTGTCCTCATTACTCTCCTAAGAGGAGTGGTATGGATGTAAGTTAGGCCTGTGGATGATGATAGAGTGGAATAAGGGCTGCATATGAGTGGGAAAGCAGGAAGAAGGCAGAGAAAGCAGGCAGAGCAGGGCAGCTGCTGCCCAGGTATGAAAGGTTGGGACCAATGAAGATCGGGGCAGGGGGACTGGAGAATGAAGATGTGAGACATGTAAAGGAGGTTAAATATTCTGGACCCACTGACCGACTGGATTTGTTCCCTTCAAGCTTTTTCTAATCTGAAAACTTTGTTCATCATTATATCTTTCTGTTTTCAAAGTCTGACAAAATCCCTTCTGGTTTTCAAATGTGTCAACCTTAGTAACGGTACTCTCCACAGTCCTGGCTTACGGCTACTGAACTAGGCTTGAGTCTTCTGTAGGTGTTAGGAACTTTGATGAATCCATCTATGCTGTGACAATGGTGTGATATTTCTGTTTTTTTTTTTTTTTGTTGTTGTTGTTGTTATAAACAGACATTAAATTAGGTCAGTTCTCTTGACAGCACTTGAAAAAGCCCTCCACTATGTTCTCTTACAGATTTTATGTTTAGTTCACTAATTTTTTGAAAACTGAATTGACTACTTTAAGGAAAACATTAACATGATTACAGTGATAAAAAGGAAACAAAACAGAACTACCCAGTGCATAGGAAAAAGAGAGAGAGAAGCACATCAAAATACTGACAGTAATTATGTCCCCTTTGGTCATTTATTTTCCCCTTTTCTGTGTTTCCTAATTTAAAAAAAAAATGTGTCTGAAGTACCTGCAAAATGTTAAAACCTTGTAAAAAAAAAAAAAAAGAAAAATTAAAAGAAAAGCTCCCTGTAATCCCATAATCCTAACACGTTCTTACTTTTGAAATGCCCTTGTTCACGTACATGTTTATCTTCCATAGCTGCCGTCCTGACAAATGCATCTTTGTGCATTCTTTTTATTTTATAGCCCATTATCAACATTATTTCATATTTCTACATAGTTTTCATAAATGGCATTTCTAAGGGCTGCCCCGCATTCCACGGTGTTGATGTTCCACACTGAACTAGTGGACATTTGGACCGTTTCCAGTTCTCTGAGATAAGACATAATGAGCATTTTTGTTCATTTAGTGTTTCAAATTTGTTCAGTTCTTTCCTTAAATTGAATCCCCAGCAGTGAGCTCACTGTAGGGAAGGTTTGAACTGTATGATGGGTTTGGTATGTACTGAGTAAGATCGTGATTTTTAGAAGAGATGGTCATAAGCTGTGTACATGTGTACCTGTCTCATGTTTCCCTCACTCGTGCTGAGCTCCTATGATATTTTAACAAAGTGTATCGTTTCTAAATGTCATGTTTATTGAAGAAAATTTAGAAAAGATATAAATATATAAAGAAAGGAATAAACTATGCATAATCCTACCTTGCAGAAGTAAGCATTCAAAAAATGTATTTCCTTCCAAGTGTATTTTTCATAATGTTACATCATGCGGCTCTATGAAAGTATAACCTCTTCTCTGTTGTTGGATGGAGGTTTTACTCCTGTATTTCAGGAGGCTATTCTAAGTAATGTGGGAATGAACTTTCTTGTGCATAAATCTTTGTGCACATCTTGGAATCATTCCTTAGGAAAATCCCCAGAAGCAGGATTGCTAGGTCAAAGATTATGGACACTGTTAAGCCTTTTGATGAGTATTGAAAACTTGGTATTGAAGAGAGTTATGCCACCTGCTTAGAAGTCTGTAAGAGACCTGCTGGATGAGAGCTGATGAGGGCCTGAGCCAGGTGGGTGCAGTGGAGACCAAGGTGGAGCAGAGGGGGAATTCAAGCTACATATCTGACAGAAAATCTGCAGGCCTTGGTAACAGATGGCTTATGGCATGCTCTGTGTGTGTGGGTGTTAGGGGACCATGCTGAGAGAGAATTTTTACCTTATTTTCCACATTGGAATTTGCCAGGATGCAGATAAGATAATTTACAGGAAAGCATTTATCAAACCTGAGGTGCTGTGTAGATGTAAAAGCTTATTGATAGTAATGGTAATTAAGAAATCCCACCCAACAGGGTTGTTTCGAGGATGAAATGGGCTGGTGTATGTAAAGTACCTACACCCTAGACAAATAGTCATTCTCTTGAGTGACACAAGACCTGGCACAAACTTGGGAGACAAACTTAGGAGAATTCCTCAAGTTTGCTTCCCTTTTACTTTTCCTGCTTCCAGTGAGGAAGGAATCTGTTTAAATAGCTGACAAGGGTACAGCATGGAGTGACAATCTTCTGGCAGGGAAGGAGATACCTCTGTCCTTGGTAGGCCTTGAGTCCTTCTGGCAGAGAGAAACCTTGAGCCCACTTGTGGGCTGAAGCCCTGACCTCTGGCTGTCTGGCCAGGCTGCATTGTGTGTTCAGTCTTGGGGAGGAGACTGAAGATGCTGATAAGGAGGCCCTTCTGGTCCCCTCCAGACAGGCGCAGGAAAGCTGCTGCAGAGGAAAGATTAGAAACAGTCCCTGATTTAGTGAACACAGCAGGGAATGCAGCAGGACAAACACCCCACCCCTAGCTCTTTGCGGGTGCTATTGTTTATTGTTGGAGGAGCGCGACAGAAGGAGGCTGGCCTGCTTGTGCAGAAGACGGAAACAGCAAGTTGGGTCTGGAAAGGCCTTTCTGAGATCAACTCGACAAACATGTTTTGCAGACAGAAGCACTCATCTTGGAAAGGGATTAATGAGTGGGAATGGTATCTTTCTTTCCCTCCAGGAAATGAGGTGCCAGTATTTTCAGGAGCATCCAAGACTCTATCAAGCACCTGCACCCATGTGCTATGATAAAAACAAATTATCTCTATCTGGGGAGTTAACCAAATGGGGACCTAGGTGGGTCCAATGCAGTGCCCGCCCCCACCCCTTCTCTTTTCACCTCTGTAGGAAACCAAATCTGTGCTCAGTGCAGTGATACCTTCTCACTATGGGAGGTGACAGATCACTATTACCTCAGCAAGATTATTTATGCATTTGCTTTGGTTAATGCTGATTAAATGTTGTTTCAAGGCTTGATTTCTCATTTTCCTTACATGTCTGAGTATTCCAAATCTATCGTGTATTTCTAGTAAATAGGAAAATATAAAAGACAGTATAGAAAGAATAAAATAATAAGATGTCTTCTTGTCTTGCTTTTTGAGAATAATGTTATGAAGATCTCAAGTCTACTTTATTTTTTATTTTTATTTATTTTTTTACTTGTATTTAAAAATATTCCCAAGGGCTGCTTTTGAGCTCCCTTCCATTGATGGATTCATGTCAGCCTCCCTGGCAGTTATACCTATGACTTTGCTTAGAAAGGGTTTATCTTTACAGACCTTATTTGTCCTAGCAGCAGCTCTGATTTAGAGTCAGGGGACCCATGTATATTCTTCTGACTGTTGCTAGCATGCCACATGGCCCAAGGCAAGTCACTCTTGATTTCAAATCCCCTTTCTGTAACATGGGGAGAAAAAGACAGGCTCCTCCTGATTCTTCAGGAAGATTCTGTGTCAACGTGCAGTGCAAGTAATTTTTGAGTAGTAATACGTGATACAAATGTGCAAGAGTTTTATTTTTATTAGTGACAGAAATAAACTGTTTTTCAATCCATTGCTTTTGGTTGTCATATAGTGGACACTTGGTATTGAGAGAAGTTGGTATGAAAGAATGAATCCACTGTGTAGGGACTTGCTGTGCTGAGATTTGGTTTAATGAAGAAGCAGTGGTACAGCCACCATTAGGTGCAAAAAACAACCCCAAAGTCTGAGTGAGACAGTCCTTCCCTGCCACATGAAAGGCTGCAGTAGAACAAAGAAAAAGGCAGAAAGATAGAAACAGAGCACCCCATATTATTTTAAAAGGGACTTTCTCACTATGTTAGGAAAACTGGCTTGCCTTTCTAGCACTACTGTAAACTGAATGGAAGGGCAGAGTATAATTTGTTAGGAGTTCAAGGTTATCTTTTTTGCTAGAAAGAGCTAGATACTGTAGCCTCCCCAGAGGCACACTAGTTTTCTTTTGCATTCTTCCAGAAATACTTTATGCACATCCAGATAAATAATTATATGCTCCCCATTCATAGCATACACACCATTTTTAATCTTGATTCTTTCACTTAATGCATCTTGCAGATGTCCATAGCAGATTGTGTGGTACATTGATGTATAGTTTCCAAAATCTGTACAACCATTTTCCTGCTGACGGATTTTTAGGTTGTTTCATATTTGCTGCTGCAAATATTGTTGTAATGAATATCATACTCCTTGTATCTTTGTATACATGTATCAGTATAAGTGTGGAATAGATTCCTAGAAGTGGAGTTGCTAGGTCAGAGGGTTTGTAATAGCCTTTTTTGATTTAAATCAATATTGCCCTCTATAGAGGCTGCATTGATTTATCTCCCACCAGTGGTATGTTGCATTTCTCTATACTCTATACTCTCTCCCATGCAGAGTGAACTTTGCCAGTCAGGGATGAAAAATGGTTTCTGATTATACATTCATTATAGTTTTCATTATAAATTATAATTTATATTTAAAATTAAAATTTATAATTATAATTTATCATTATGAATTTTAAGTTCATTAGAATTTGATTTACTTTTATGAGTGAAGCTGATCATTTAAAAAATATATGTGCTATTTTTATTTCCTGTCTTGTAAACCGTCTGCTCATGTCCTTTATCCATTTTTTTCTATAGAGTCATTCAATTTTTCTTATTAATTTGTAGGAACTCTATGCATTTAAGGATGTTAGCCCTTAGTTATATGTATTTCTGATATTTTAATCAGTTCATCTTTTATTATTTTGTCATATAGAATTTTAAAAAAATTTAATTATTCAAATTGGTCAATCTCTTTATTCTATGGCCTTGATTTTGAGTAATCCCCACTTTAAGATTTTACACATACTTTCCTCTAGTAATTTAATGCTTTTAGTTTTTAAATCCAAATATTTACTCCATCTGAAATTTATTTTAGCATAAGGAGTTTGATAGAGTTCCAATTTAACTTTTTCCCAGAAAGACCTTGGTTTTGAATCCTGCACTTTTATTCACTGGCTGTGTAATTTAGAACAAATTAAACTTTCTGAACCTCAATTTCCTTATCTGTGTAATGGGAATAATAATAATAATACCTGATGAGGCTGCTGGAAGATTAACTAAGATTGTACATGAAAAATATTTAGCACAGTTCCTGGCACATGGTAAGCGTTCAAATCATGTTCCAAATACCCAAAAAGCTGAGAAAACATAGCATGTTCCAGCAAAGGAGAGAAGTTCTAGGTGGCTAAGATACAGAGGTCAACTTGCAACTCACTAGTGTGTGACTTAGAGTGAGTCACTTTGTCATCTAAACCCTCAATAAGGACTAGCTCCTGAGAATGTTGGCAGGTCCACATTAGATCACATCTGTGAAAACATTGTGTAACGGATAAGTGGCTGGAGATTATGATCTGGTGAATGAGGAGCAGCCATGGCACAGGTAGGTGTTTGATATCCCAAGGAAAATAATTACCTTGCAATAACATGAAATTAGCAGCTGATGTAAAGCAAGTGAGCTTGCAGCCAGTTGATTATAGCAATGTTTAGTAATTGCCTTCTAGTAATTATGCAATAATGAGCTTCCTGAGACAGAACCTTGTTAGAGTGAAAGATGGATCAAATGTTTTCAATTCAGTGTATACATCTTGAACACAGCAGTGGGCTATGCAGATGTGAGTGTCTTGCTGAAGCATGTTTCTTGTCCTTAAGGACAGCAGGGGCAACAGACATGTAGAGCATTGCCTCCTCCACCAGGCAGAAGCACAGGTGGAGATATACTTGGAGGAAGGTCCATAGTGCTCTGGGATTTTCCAGGCAGGAGACACTTCACCTGCAGAGCCCCATGCATCTGCCAGTCTGAACCCAGGCTCTGAAGTCTGGCCCACATTCTAAAGAACCCCAGCCCAGTAATACCTTCTTCAGTGTCACTTGTTGCCCTTTTTTATTTCTCTGTTTGGTTGTTTTGAATTCATCAGGCACGTCTTGTTTCTCATGCCCTGCCCACGTACCTCCATAGCTTCTTGGTGGGCCTGGTATTGTGCTTAGGGCCTCTGTTTCTACTAGACCTGACAACTCAGATTTTCCCTGGGTAGGGTTGTTAGATTAAATATAGGATGCTCAGTTAAATTTGAATTTCAGATAAACAATAATGTTTTACTGTAAGTGTGTTCCATGCAACATTTGGGTCACACTTTTATACTAAGGAATTATTCATATGTCCCATGTCATATTTGGAACGAACATATTGAAATGTATTTGTTGCTATCTGAAATTCAGATTTAACTGGGTGTCTCGCTTCTCCTTCTTTCCCTCCCTCCTCCTCTTTCTTGCTCCCTTCCTTCCTTTTCGTAGCAACCCTACATCATTAGCCCTGATTGCAAATGCTATAAAATGTTCCATGGAGCCCTAGTAGCAAGGGATGTTAAAAGATGTTATATGATAATAGAATTCTGAGGTAAAATCATGTTTGGTAAATTCTGGATTAAACAAAATTAGCTGGTTTTCTTTATTATGGGAATTTTCAGAGCCTTTTAAATTTACAGTGTTGGGTTATAGTATTTAGTATTTCTCCTAGGTATGTCACTATCCTCCCCCTCCCCACTCCTGAGTATTTCGAGTCATAGGAGCAAATGTCGAATGGATGCTGATGGTCTCTGTTTGTAGACCATGAGTTCTGATTTTAGGTTTTGGGAAAATACTAATCTATAGAAAACAGCAATAACAAAAAACTTTGTATAATGTTATGGTTCTATTTTTGTTTTAAAAAATCCATAAATTTTTAAAATATACATATAGATGTGAGTATATGTAAATAAAAAACTAAAGGGATGTATACCATAATGTTAACTGTAATTATTCCTAGGAGTGTGGGTAGGGAAAGAGATTATTGGTGATTCTTTTCTCTCCTTTTTGTTTGGCTGTATGTTTTGCCCTCTGTATATATGATTCTTGTCAGAAAGGTTAAAGAAAACAACATTTGATCATTCTATTTTTAAAAAGGTCACTACTCCATATATTATCTTATTTGCCTCTCAAGCAACTCAGTGATATAGATTCTAATATTATAGGTTCTACTATTATCCCCATTTTATAGATGAGGACACTACATAGCTCTGTAGTTTCTCTGTAGATCCCAGACCCAGATCACTTAATTTCATTATCATGCTGCTTCTGTCCTGGGAAGGGGCTGTGGCACCTAGGCACCCAACCCCCTCAATTACAGACCCTGAATGAGAAAAGGACATGAGTGAGATACATGGGTTTTGAACAAGGACAAGTTCTCAAAATATCATTTTCTTCGGCAGAGGCCTGGGTCAGAAGATGGGGCAGGCACCTGGCCTTCTGTTCACCGGAAGCCTTGATTTTATCTCTTACATGGAGCCGAAAGGGCAGGGGGGAAAATGTTCTTATGTACAACAGTGAATACATTATTTTAAAGGTCACTTTGATAAATGGTGTATGTTGCCAGAATCAAATTGCTTAGAACGTTTTTTCTTTTTAACCTTTTCCTAGTACATCTTGTTTCCTGTATCATTTTTTTTTTTTTACTTATTTTTTTTCTTTTCCTCGCCTATTTTTCCTTTCTGAATCTTATGCGTATATCCATTTATTTAGAGCTATCATGGTGATTATGGTATTTGAGATTTTGCTTGTTTATCTGAATAGTGTTCCTGTGCCCAGTACTTAGTTACATGGATGAATGATGACTCAATTGTGAGTATTCAGGGAAAACTCTGAGTCCATCTCCTAAATGAGACGGACTCAGAGGGCAAAATGAGTGCTTATATGATCTGGAATCTATGTGGCTCTATTGATGTGGGTGTGCTGCTTCCAGAACAGGAGGATTCTAGAAATGCTACAGTTCACAGCATTCTAGGGTTCCAGTCAGCTGAGCCTCCGGCCCTCATGACAACTATAGCAACACTGTCAATCACAAGGCAGAGGATAGCAGCATCCTATTTCAGAAGGAGCCGGGCTTTGGAGTTTGATTGATCTGCGTTTGAATTCCAGTCTTAAGACTAACTAGCTGTGTGACTTCAGCATAACCTCTCTGTGCCTCAGTCTCATCTTCTGTAAGCTTGATAATAATATTATCTACCTCATAGGGTTGTTTGTAAGGATTAAATGAGTGAATACATGTAGAAGAGAACCTGGTACATAATAAACATTGAAGAAGTATTAGCTATTATTATTATTATTAACAATAATGGCATAAAAAAATTTTACAATAGTGGTTGGCCGGTAGCACATCTTGGGACTGTTTGCTCCCCACACGAGGTGTGACTTTGTTGTCCATTTAGGGCTGAGTGTAACTAACTGCCTCCAAATGGATTTCCCTTCCCAGGAAGCTGTCTCATCACATGGTGATCGGCGATGCCTGAGCTCTGACCTTACTTACCAAACAGAAGGGCTTCCTCAGAGAATATTCTGAGCTTATCATTCAGCAGTGTGTTTTCTATTAGAAATAAAACAGTAACTGCAGCAGGTAACCCGGAGTTTACAGTCCAGCCTTAGCGCCAGATATTCCACAGTTTTAAAGAGACCAAACATGTTTTCTCTAGAGATTTATTTAAAAAACAAACAACAAAAAAAGTCTCAACAGAGTATTAAAGTAATTTCTTATAGAAAGGAGAAGGGCCTTGACTTTTATCTGCGCCTTGCTCCACGTGGTAAGCACATGAGACTTGACTATGAGTGCTGACTCTGACCAAGTAACTCTTCTCCTTCTTTTCCTGAAGATGCATAATTTAGGTACTGTTAACCTCTTAGGAGCCCTGTTTCTTAGGTTTTAGTTTTGGGTGTTCTCCTTTGGATTCCCTGCTCGTTTCTTGACTTCTGCCAAAGATGGAAAGTAAAGTGTGGCAAACAATCGAAGCTCAGAAAAAGAATGTGGCCCCATTCTGTCTTCTCTGTCATTGACTTAGGAAAGCAGTGAGTTATGGTCCATGGTGGTCCACAGAACCTCATGACTTTCTACTATCCTTGTGCCTGTCTTTGAGATTTATTTTCTTTTCACTGTTAACAACTTTATCGAGTTTTAATTAACATACCATGTCCCTGAGTTTTTTTCTCAGAGTTTGACTTTGATTCTTATTTAAACTACTATAGTGCAGTAGAGTTTTGGATTTGAAGGTAGAGGAGGAGAGAAGGGAAATCACATTTCTTAAGTGCTCACCCTTCATGATTTGATTCATCTGATCTTTCTTAAGCTTCTACCATAAGCCAGGTATTGTGAAAGGAACTACAAGGTAGTGGTTCAAGGACAAATGGATCCTGGACCTAGGCCATCTGGATTTGAATCCCAGCTCCACAGGTTAAGTGGGACCCACCATTAAGTGAGACCTTAACAACTTTTTATATAACTTCTCTTATGCTTCAGTCAATTTAAGATTCTAATAGTGTCCACCTGATTGTTTTGAGGATGAAATGAATTAATAATATAGAGTAAGATGATGATGATGATGACAATGACAGTAATGAGATGGGTTGGGATCATGGCTCAGCCAGACACTTCATTACTCTCATGCCACTCATGGTTGTGCATGTATGTGTGCATGTGTGTGTGCGTGTGTGTGTCTGTATGTGTATGTGTGTAGGGCGGAGGTGCTGAAGGATGGTGTTGGAGTGTGGAAAGATATGTATAAGTACAGTGAAGCATGGTGAGTATTACTAAAGGAGAGGGGAAGGGTATTGTGGGAGCATATAGCAGGGGAGCCCAGCCTCCCTCATAGGTCAGAGAAGTGCACTAGAGAGAGTGATGTTTAAGCTGATATCTAAAGGAGGAATAAAAGTTGGCTAGGCTGTGGATGGTGAGGGGAGGTTGTGTTCTGTGTTTTGGGCAGAAGGAACAGTATATGTGAAGATCTGAAGAGAAAATGCAGTGATGTTTAAGAAACTGAAGAAATACAGTGAGCTTAGAGCATGGCATGTGAGGAGAGTGGTCAGAGATGACACTGGCAATAATGAAGGCAGAAACCAGACCATGGAACATTTGAGTCATATTGAAGAGTTGGGAGCTCTGAAAGCCAGATACTGTTCTTGGGGGTTTCATTAATTCCTTCAGGCATCACAACTCTGTGATATAGGTTTTATTAGCTTCATTTGTTGCTGGGGAAGTTAAGGATCTAAAAAAAATTGCTACTTGCCAGAAGGCACAGATTTAGAAGGCAGTATAGTCAGGATTTGAACCTAGGTTTCTCTGGTTCCAAAGTTAGAGTTCTTTTGATGACACCATATTCTTCTGAAGTTGAGGGCTGGCTGTTGGCTTTCTGACTTCTGGATACATTCTTAATTTCCTTTAACTTCTGTTGACTCACCTGAAAAATAGGTACCATATTACTAAATACCAGCCTCACAGATGTGTGAAAACAAATGGGAATATTCATAAAGGACCTAGTACAGTGTCTGGTATATAACAAGTTCAGCAACTGCTTTTGGACCCAGGTTCTTGACAGAGAAATGTTTTTCCTTCATGGTCCCATAAACTGAGACAGAACCCCACGAACTGCTACCTGCATGTGGCTTAGTTTTCAGTCATCTTTCCAAGTATCAGTTGAAATCCACATAGAAATCACCTTTGCATCCAGGAAATCAGCTCCTCTAAAGACTTGACGGGTCTCAGTGCAGTGGACTCTCCTTTTGCCTTGCAACCCTACAGTCATTTGTGCTTCAGCTGGTAGGAGTGACCCTGAGGCTTCTCTAGTTTTTTCAAGCATCCTTCCCCTAATGGGCTTGCTGCAGGGGCAAGTGTTCCTTTTCCTCCTCCTCCAGAGTCTACCAGGCTTGTTTTGCCTGTACCTTATAGAATGAGCTCTGCTGCAGATTTGAACTGAATTTAACTTTGTTGTTGTTGTAACTTTTCTCATGTTGGTCTTGAGGGCAGAGATTGTCTCATCTCTGTATTTCCTATGGTAATTAGCATAGTACTATCATATATACTCAGTAGCTTACAATTGTTTTCACTAGGATAGGGCTTTATGAATAACAGGGCTCTTTTGTATAGATTTTTTTTTTCGTAATCTTTACAACAGTCCTCTGAAGTAGATAGAACATGTAGTATTCTTTTTAGCACAATTGGAGAAACTAAGGCCTTCACTTAAGCAATATGACCATGAATTCTTTAATTCTAAAGGAGACATTTAGGTGTAACTCTGTTCCATGGGGTAGGAAAATAAAGCTGAAAGATGTGATCCCTTCCATCAAGGATGAGGCAGACATTTGAGCAGATAATCGTATATAGCAAGTGAGGTTTTAAGACAGAGGAATGATGAAAGTCTTTAACTTTATTTGGGGAAGATCAGCGAAAACCTCAGGAAGAGCTGGTTGCACTGGGCCTTAAAGGATTGACTTCATGAGGCAGAAAAGGTGGGAGGGAGGCTGTCCCAGACAAGGGAAATGCCATATACCAAATCCCATAGCATGGCTGGTAGCATGTGTATAGCCCCAGCATGGGGTGGTGGTAGAAGAAAAAGATTGCAATATCTCCCACTGGTAAGACCCCAAGACTTACAAGAAACTGAAAGGTTCCTTCCTAAGTATCTTTACCTCCATTCAGGCTCCCAGCCCCTAGATCTTCTTCCGAGGGGCATATACGGCCTATACGTGAACCACCTTTAAGCTTTGGATGGGCTCTCCTTTGCCCTGCTTCCTTGCACTCTCAGCTTGTCCACACGTAGATTTGTAATCTCCTTTCTATGCTAAAAGAAAACAAATCTTATCACATGAACGACCTGCGACCTGACTACTTGGAAGAATAAAGGTTACCAGGTGAAAGAACATCTGTGTCATTTACTCTTTGTGGCGTGAGATAACTGGGAAGGAATAAAGTCCATCAGTGACCAGACACCTGTGTTCCTCTTGCTGGCAGAGTCACCAGAGGGGAGCATTAAATTGCTCTTCAAATGAATCAGACCTGTTGTTTCTGAGCAGACAAGGCTGGTGCAGCTTGAGCTCTGTGGGCAAGTCTGACCAGGCCCCTTCTCACTCTTGCCTGTATTTGTTTGCCTTGCAGCTGTGTAAATGAGTATGGAAGATTATGATTTCCTGTTTAAAATTGTTTTAATTGGCAATGCTGGTGTGGGGAAGACGTGCCTAGTCCGACGATTCACTCAGGTAAGAGATCTCGAAAGTCCAGGGTTGGCCTTTTCGGTCTGGCCTGCAGGGTTAAGGGAACCTAATAGGATGAGTGACTGGCCTAGCGCCAGCCTCTTGGCTGCTAATTCTTAATGTACCCTTTGAAGGTGCACCGGCTTTGTAGCCTGCACTAGAGTTTTTTAAACCATCTCAAGGAGGCCTGGTTCCGTGGGTCACCACCACCCTGCTACGCTTCTTGGTGCTTCCCTTAATGAAAGGGGTAAGTAGTTTTCATTCAGTGTGCAGTATCAAAAATGGTTTATTACATTAAAAAATAGATCATTAGTTAATTATAATCCGAAGGTGGAAACAAATGAATCTGGATATCAAATTAAACCTAAATATTAATTTTTAAAAAACTTAAATACAAATAAACCAAACTCCCTGCCTATGCCCTCTGATACCTCCCAGAAAACTGGGTGAATCATTTTGGTTCAGAATCAAATATGCTGATTTTTCTAGATCTATTAAATGGAGATGAAATGAGACCAGTGAAGGACTATTTGAACTAAATTAAGTGTTCTCTTTGAGGTGAGCCCTTATCACATGGTCTTAGTACAAGTTTCCTTTGGGGCTGCCCTTTTGAGAATTACTGCCAGAGATTACATACCTATTTTTATACAAGAATGAGTAGGAAATCATTCTGAGGTTGACCTTCTTTTGTGTTTTCCCAGAAAAATATGAATGGTATCCGTTTAAGGATTATCATGCGTGCATCTTACATTTTCATAAAGTGCTAGTTGGGAAAGTTGAGACTAGCTCTTCTAAGGCACAGGGCATCCTGGTGTCATGAAAAGAATATTGGCTTGAGAGTCAAGACACAGGTCCCAGCTCTGCCCCTGGCTCATCCTGTGAGCCTGGGTAAGTTACTCACCCTTTCTGGGCCTCCTGCCGTCCTGCTGCACACAAGTAGCCTGGTGATTTCCAAGACTCCTTGCAGCTCTGACATTCTGTGATTCTGTTCTGTCAGAAACTGGAGAGCCAGATCCAATAACACACAAACAGCTTTAGGGCAGAGAGTCATCTCTGGAAATGCCAGAGTTTTCCCTATGATAATGAACACAGAAAAGAACTCAGTGCTTTTTACTAAGCCTTAGTCTGGCGAAATCAAAAGTAACAAGCTAATGCATCTGAGCTTAGTCCACCAACATGGCGCATTGCATTGGAAATGCCAGCTGGTTTTACTTCCATCTAACATTAGTAATTTTTTCTGCTTTTGGCAGGAGGACAAAACTGCAGACATGTAGAGAAGTTTATACTCCTTTTTCATAAAAACTCTCTTGACCTTGTTTTATTACTGAAAGATTCTCTCATTTTACAGATGAAGAACTCAGGTCTAGAGGGATGAAATGACGTCTTTGCATCTCATGGCCTGTTAGTAGCAAGGCTAGGATTAGAACCCAGGTCTCCTGGTTCTCAGCCTGATCATTGTTATCTTTCACATATTCTAAGCTCTGAGACCATTGAAGTCTTGCTTTTCTCTTTAAAAGTATAAAGCTTATCATTTGAGGTAAAAAAAGCTTCCATTTTTGAACACTAATTTTTACCAATAAACACACCACCTCTTATTTTTCATTTCTGTCTACTTTGTACCCTTCCCAGTCCCCCAACTACTCCCAAAATTCATATTTCATAGGCAGGATCATGTTTGTTTTGTTATTTAGTAGACAGTTAAAATGAATTGGATTCAGCTGTTTTTGAAGCGTGAGGAATTGGGGAACAAAATGATAGAGAAGTCATTGGGAAGGATTTGTTTTTATTTTTTGGCATTTGTTAGACTGCAAAACAGCTGGAGCTATAAACTTGAAGCTTAGCAGCCTTGTGTTTGAGCCAAACCAAAATAGAAGAAAATTGATTCAATATTTGTAAGTAAAGTTATGAATGTTTATATTTATATCTTTTGCAGACATGCAATGGAACATTTCCTGTTGTTTTGAAGCCTAGTCTTTTAAGTTTAAACTTTAATTGAAGAATTCTCTTGTTAGGGAATGGACTTAATTAAAAGTGCCCCAATCTTAGCTGCCAGAGCTAATAAAGTCTATTTTACTTTAATTTCTGGAAATTCTGGACTATAAATGAAGAGGGAAGGGAAACTAGGTAAAGTATTCTTTTCTGTTAGAATTCCTTCCTACCTCCAACTCCCTCCCTAAGCTTGCGGGAAGTATTATGTACAGTACATTACATTATACAAGTAATTTTGCTAAAATCTTTCTATTTCAGCTTCCAGTTTAATGTTAAGCTTGTTTTTGTTTTTGAAATGCTTACATCAGCCTCAAACTCATTGAATTTGAGACCCAGAGAAGGGGACTGGTTTGCTTGAGGTCACACAGATATCCTAAGGCTGCTGCCTCCTGGATTAGTGCTATTTCTACTATACTTTCTCACTGAATGACATTGTTTTCTTTGATTATCTTCCCAATATCGTTGGTCTTGGTCTCATGTAATCATATATGTATGGTACATTGCACTGAGGGAAATAGTTATCACCCTAAGGGCAGGAGAAAATCCAAAAGCTTCACTGTACCATTCATCTTTCTCACACTGATTTCTCATTTTTTTTCATATTGGTTGTCCACTCCTATGGCTGCCCATGTCATAGACTGATAACCAGTTTTAATCTTCCTTGATTTTACCTCTCTTAGAGCACTTATACATTTCGCCTTCACTATAACAATCCTGATCTCACCCCTGTGGTTCCCCGTCCCTTGATCTTATCCTTGGGCTGATTTTTGTTTCATTCTTTGAAATCAGATCCCCTTGCCCTTTCCCAGTTCTCTCCCTTCACCCTCTGTCTTCCTCTCCTTTTCTTTGCCCCCCTTTCCCTTTCTTTTTCTTTCAGAATTTCTCTCTTCTCCTTTCTCCCTCATTTCTCCTTCCCTCAAAACATA
Source organism: Pteropus vampyrus (assembly GCF_000151845.1). Taxonomy (NCBI): domain Eukaryota; kingdom Metazoa; phylum Chordata; class Mammalia; order Chiroptera; family Pteropodidae; genus Pteropus; species Pteropus vampyrus. The sequence continues at coordinate 2,004,487 of NW_011888999.1, read as the reverse complement.
CATACATACAAAATTAAATTAAACAGGGCTCCCATGACACTAACCAGAGTTCTCTTTACTGCTAGTTAACTCAGCCAGAGGAAGGGCTGGCAATCGTAGTTATGGGAGGAAGGAGGGAGGGAAGGGGAAATTTCATTTGAAAGATTTGCTTAATTGTTATTTTCCATTATTTATTCTCTAGGGTCTTTTTCCGCCTGGCCAAGGAGCCACAATTGGAGTTGATTTTATGATTAAGACAGTGGAGATTAACGGTGAAAAAGTAAAGGTAAGATGCTCAGTGTTCAGTAAGGTTTTTCTTGTGCTATGTGAAAAGAAGTAGTGTTTTCATAACATTTATTATATCTTCCACATTGAAAATAATATACTCTGCCATTGCAGCTTATTTCTGAAGTTCTTCTGTTCCCTTTATGGGGGCAGGAAGGGTTCTGGATGGTGTGTTTATAGATGGGAAGACAGAGAAAGAAGGGCTAAGGCAAGGTTGTCCTATCTTCTGTCATGTCAGAGGTGATGTGAAAACAAAGAAGAAAATTTGGAGGGGATCTCCCAAGTTGAGCCAATAAGCAGTGCTACCTTTTCTGAATAGCAGCCCCATGGAAGATTCTAGTGATTCCTACATTTGTTATGGGTCATTCAGTCATATCAATCATTTACTAGAGTTATTCTGTCTCCCATCATACCCTTATTTCTAGCAAGGGGGATATACTAAATGAGGGCTTCAGAAGGGCTCCATGTTCTCTCCCTTCCCCTTTGTGGCCTCTGGATGTTTTGGTATCTGTAAGAACTATGGTATGTCCAATACCGGGAGAGGGAGATAGTGTTTATCAAGTGACATACTATGTGTCAGTCTCTCTGCTAGATGATTTTACGTGTATTGTCCTATTTAATTTAATCCTTACTGTAAACCCTGTGTGGTAAATGGTAAATTATCTTTATTTTATGGATTTTAGAGAGGTTGAGAGACTTATCTGTGGCTTCATAGTTAGGAAGGGAAGTAGGCAGGATATGAACCAGTTTTGTGAGCTAAAGCACCCCGCTGCCTCCTTGGGGTCTCCCCTGCCATTAAAGAAGATGGGAATGAAGGCATAAGAAGCTTGTCACCTTGGAGCAAGGGAAGAAATCAGATGATGGAAAGAAATGTGAAGTTAGACTAAATTACGTGGAAGAAGGGTGCAAAGACCTGCCCGTCAGAGTTAGTGGAATTCCGTTGTCTGATCTTTCAGAGCTGAGGCCCATGGAAAGAAGCCATAACCCTGGCATCAAGTGCGCAGTGCAAACTGTGGCATCAGAGTCCCAGCTGGATCCCAACCTAAGCATTCCAAGTTTGAGTACATGTCATTTGTATCCTTCTCCCATATGTATCTGCACTCCAGCCTTCAAATGCTTTGGGAAGGGCAGAGAAGCTCCAGGATGCTCTTGTAGCATTTCATCGACACATAGAAATATAGGACGAGGCTCCTGAGTTGGAGGTAGAGGCTCTCCCAGTGTTTCTTCTAGCTCTGACTCCTCAGAGTAGTTCCTTACTCCAGATGTTTACACTAAATACAGTAGTGATGGAGAGCTGAGGGCTCTGGAAAACAAAATTATGGAGTGACATCTGTGTAAATGCCAACCGGAAAGCTCAGATTGGGGTGGAGATTAGGAGCAAGGGTGTGGGGATAGGAAGGAGACAGGAGTGTGCATGCAACAGGCATTGGCTGGAAGAGCCACTTGCAGCTCTCTGTTGTTCCAGCAGAGTGGATTGGGTTGCTATCCCTAAAAGTTAAGTGAAGATAACTACTGCTTCAGGCATTTTACTTGCAGGTGTTTGGGTTTCCCATTTATGTACATATATATGTGTGAATTAATTCTTTTGACTAGAATGTTAGTGCCTGCCGTGTGCCAGGCACTGGGAATGAGTACGAGTGAGTAAGAATTGGTCCTCACTGTTAATGAACACCTTCTTCTTCTTTCCTGAGTCCTCAGGTTTAGGCATTACATTTATTCCACTTTCTGTAAACCGTAACTTCATTTTTAAGTGCTTATTACACTCAGCTAAAAATCCATCTTTTTATAAGATCTGACTGTCTTGAGACCACAGGCTTCCCAAGAGCAAGGTTTGTGTCTGACTCATTTTGGTATTCACATCTAGTTTCTGTCCCCATTGCCTCTGTACCTCCTTTATTCATAAGGCTTGAGAGTTGGCTAATCTCCTCAACGGAGTCCTAACCAATTTGCCTGTGCATCTTTCTAGCCATATATGCAGAATCAAGATATAAAGTGACCCTATTTGACCACATTAATCCAATGGCCTTGTTAACACTTGGACACCTGAGGATCAACTTCCTTACTCTGTCAGTAGAAGAGGGCAGAGTTGCCCAGGCTTCACGCAAGAAACAGTTGTTGTCTTATTATTGTCTTTGTTCTTGAACAATTACAAAATACCTCTTCCTGGTGATATTTAAGTGTCTTTATGCTAGAGGTTTTCAGGCGTTCTCAGAGCCCCATGAAGACAATGGAAAAGAGCTCACCTGCCTGGCAAGTGGCAGAACAGGACCAGAGCCCAGGTCTCTCTCCTGACTTCTCCTCACCCCTGACCCCCAGCTTCCTCTACAAGTCTCATTCTTTCTAGGATGGCTCCCAGGATTGAAGTCAGGGAATCACAGGTATTAGAAAGGTTCTTGTAGCTATTAAGGCTTAGTGCTAAATCAGTAAAAGCAAAGTTGGGGAAGAGGCCCTTTACTTAAAGTGCTCTGCATTATGAAGGTGACCTTGGATAGAAAATATAATTAAAATATATATAGAATTTTCTGCTATCTATTGATATTTTTAAAGTCTATCTTAAATAAATGACTCATAAGTAAAACTAAGCTAGTCTATAACATTTTAACTTTAGGAGATTAATTATTATAGAAATAGAAGATTTTTTTGGAAGTCTCTCTGATCAGGTTCATTTTGCATAGATAGGAAAGTCTTGAAAGAATGCAAATATGTTTGCTTATTCAACCATTTGTCCATCCGTTTATTCATCTATCCTCTGTTATGGTGGATGCTTTGTGCCAAGCACTGTGTTAGATAAAGCATCTTTGCTCCCTAGTAACTTACTATCATCTAACTCAAATATTTTAGCCATGAAACCTTTATTATCCTACTAACCATTACCTGGACTTAATCAATCTTTCGTGATTCCACAAGCCTTTGTTCCTTCAGTTAGCCATCATTCAGATGTGTTCACCATGTACCACAGACTGTGTTAGGAAGACACTGGAAGGTTAGACTTAAATAAGAGCTAGCCCTTGCCCTCAAAGAACTCAGTCTAGCAAGGAGACACAGTAGTAAACCAATGATTACAGTACATTATTGTGATGGTGAGGCAATAGAGGTGTAAGTAGTGGTACAAAGAAGAGAGTAAACAGTATGTAGCCCCATGTTGGAGGTGAGAGTGGTTAGAAAGCCCATGGCTCTGATATTGAGAGCATGTCGACCAGCATGAGACTTACACTAGGAGACTTTCTCCTCCTAGTGCCTTTTTAATAGAACATTTCATATTTTATTATGGTTAGTTACCATTGTGTTTGTCCTCCCTATAGACGGTGCGCTCTTTGAGATAAGTGATTGTGTTTTATTCATCTTTGTAACCTTCCTGTGCTTAGCACAGTGCTCTGCATTTATTTGTGACCTGTAAATGCTGAAAAGGTGTAAATGAATTACAGAGAGAATGGTGAAATTGAGTTGAATAATAGAAGCAATAGAATACAGATATCCTCAAGAATCAACCGTAAGGCTGGAAACAGGCAGCCCCCTATGAGAAAGCAGCATACATACATCTTGACAAAACTATGCAGTCACTATTCTAGAAAATATTTTAGTGGCTTTACTTCTCAAAGCTGTCCTCAAGATGTGCCAGTCATAAGAACATGCTGATTTCTAATGATTACCAGAGTTAAATCCAATCACAACTGTTTTTAGAGACTCAGCGTGGCATTAAGACAGTAATCTGTTGTTCTAAGACACGTCTTGGCAGAAGGGAACCATGTCCCTAGGTTTGGGGCAGAGCAAAGAAATATCCTTTGTTCTGGCAAAAACCAGAGTATCTGTATGGTCGCCTTCAGTGTACACAGACTTTGATGTACATCATCAAAGGGCAGCTGCAGCTCTAAATCAAAGGAGAGCCTGTGTGCTGCTGAGTGGTGGCAGGGACTGTCGGTCACTCATGGTTTTCCTGGGCTAATCCTGGTATGAGCAGAGTGTGACACCACCTGACTCATCCTCTTTAGATACTGATGTACGTTGAAATCAGTCTCTGGGGGGCAAAGACAGCACAGTTAGGAAATGGAGTTTTCTGTTAACAAAGGGGAGGCATAAACTTGCCTAACCCCCTGGATTGTTGTAAAGGTTAGGTGAGGATGTCCATAAGTCTTTGAACAGCTTACTATTTGCCAGACACTCTATTTAGTGCAGGGAAAACATGAGTAAGATGGACCTGGACTTCCTCCTCATGAAGCTTTCAGTTTACTGAGGAAGACAGCCATTAAACAAATTATTACAGATAAATAAGTGGGTCAGGTGTTGTAATTCATGAGGGAGAATTACAGGATGAGTTTCAGGAGAGAATATCTGGGAGTAGGGGGTGGTAGTGATAGGGAACCTGGCCCAATCTGAAGATTCCAGAAGGCCTTCTGTAAGGAAATGATGTTCTGTTAATGGGGGTGAATGCATCTTGTGACATGTGAAATTTATGCAGTTAGAAGGGAAGATTATTATTGTTGTTGTTGTTGTTGTTGTTGTTATTTTCCAAGGCCTTCTGATTTGTTCTGCACTCAGCAGTCTCTCTAGAAAACAGTTCTCTTTCAGCAGCTTTCTGCTCTGTGGGGCAATTCAGGGAGAAGTGAGAAGTGTTTTGCCTTTTTCTTTGTTAAAACCATCAGTTATTAGGTCATAGAACTGG
>NW_011888999.1:1993814-1999513 GCF_000151845.1 Pteropus vampyrus | reverse complement strand
ACCTGTAAATGCTGAAAAGGTGTAAATGAATTACAGAGAGAATGGTGAAATTGAGTTGAATAATAGAAGCAATAGAATACAGATATCCTCAAGAATCAACCGTAAGGCTGGAAACAGGCAGCCCCCTATGAGAAAGCAGCATACATACATCTTGACAAAACTATGCAGTCACTATTCTAGAAAATATTTTAGTGGCTTTACTTCTCAAAGCTGTCCTCAAGATGTGCCAGTCATGAGAACATGCTGATTTCTAATGATTACCAGAGTTAAATCCAATCACAACTGTTTTTAGAGACTCAGTGTGGCATTAAGACAGTAATCTGTTGTTCTAAGACACGTCTTGGCAGAAGGGAACCATGTCCCTAGGTTTGGGGCAGAGCAAAGAAATATCCTTTGTTCTGGCAAAAACCAGAGTATCTGTATGGTCGCCTTCAGTGTACACAGACTTTGATGTACATCATCAAAGGGCAGCTGCAGCTCTAAATCAAAGGAGAGCCTGTGTGCTGCTGAGTGGTGGCAGGGACTGTCGGTCACTCATGGTTTTCCTGGGCTAATCCTGGTATGAGCAGAGTGTGACACCACCTGACTCATCCTCTTTAGATACTGATGTACGTTGAAATCAGTCTCTGGGGGGCAAAGACAGCACAGTTAGGAAATGGAGTTTTCTGTTAACAAAGGGGAGGCATAAACTTGCCTAACCCCCTGGATTGTTGTAAAGGTTAGGTGAGGATGTCCATAAGTCTTTGAACAGCTTACTATTTGCCAGACACTCTATTTAGTGCAGGGAAAACATGAGTAAGATGGACCTGGACTTCCTCCTCATGAAGCTTTCAGTTTACTGAGGAAGACAGCCATTAAACAAATTATTACAGATAAATAAGTGGGTCAGGTGTTGTAATTCATGAGGGAGAATTACAGGGTGAGTTTCAGGAGAGAATATCTGGGAGTAGGGGGTGGTAGTGATAGGGAACCTGGCCCAATCTGAAGATTCCAGAAGGCCTTCTGTAAGGAAATGATGTTCTGTTAATGGGGGTGAATGCATCTTGTGACATGTGAAATTTATGCAGTTAGAAGGGAAGATTATTATTGTTGTTGTTGTTGTTGTTGTTGTTATTTTCCAAGGCCTTCTGATTTGTTCTGCACTCAGCAGTCTCTCTAGAAAACAGTTCTCTTTCAGCAGCTTTCTGCTCTGTGGGGCAATTCAGGGAGAAGTGAGAAGTGTTTTGCCTTTTTCTTTGTTAAAACCATCAGTTATTAGGTCATAGAACTGGTAGATGACTACAGAAAATGTTAACTTTCAGCATGTTATACATGTTATTAACCTCTTTTTATAAAGAAACCACTGAAGCTCAAAGAGGCTAAGTGACTTAAGACCACAAAGCTTAAAACTGGTTGAGGATTTTTTTTTTTTTTTGGTCTTCCATGGCATTGTTCTTGTTTTCATTAACAAAGATAATACCTTAATATATTCATTTAAGTTTTGAACTGGAAAAGGTGGTAAAGTTGGACTTTTTCCCCTTTCCAGTTACTTTGATTGAAATGCCAACAATCACAGAATGGCAGCTTGCCCTGTACTGTAACTTTTATAATATAGCATATGGTTAAGAGCATGGACTCTGGGATTGGCTCTGGGATATATTGGCTGTGAGATGTTGAGCAAGTTTATTCATCTCTGTCCTTCATATGAGAAATGGATATAGCAATAGTACCTACCTCACAGAGTTATGAGGATTAAATGAGGTATTATGTGTAAAGTACTTAGAATAGAACTTGGCACCTCATAAATGCTCAGTAATTTTTTTAAGAGTAAAGAGGAAACTTAAAATAATCTAACAAAGGAAAAACAGAAGTAAATAAAGCCAGTCCCTATTCCTAACCAGAAACACAATAAATTTTTTTTTAAATTGTTAAGTCCTTTTAACCATGAAATTATTTGGGTGAAGGTGTTTCCACTTCTAAAGTAAAATAATGCTCGCTCTTTCTGTTTCTCCAACCTGATTCTTTTCTTTTGCCATTATAGCTTCAGATCTGGGACACAGCAGGTCAAGAGAGATTCCGGTCCATTACCCAGAGTTATTACCGAAGCGCCAATGCCTTGATCCTCACCTATGACATAACCTGTGAGGAGTCCTTCCGTTGCCTTCCTGAGTGGCTGCGGGAAATAGAACAATATGCCAGCAACAAGGTCATCACTGTGCTAGTCGGTAAGTGAGGACTAATGAAGAGGGAGATTGATTTGTGGGCATTAGAATATATAATCATGTAAAGCTTGTGCCTTGGTACCCTCCAAGAATATAATCTACAGCTATATAATTTAAGCCATCAGTATTCAGTTCTTTTGCAATTGCAGAGAAAATGAACCATGGTGATGGTTTAGAAAAGTCAAGTAGAAAATATTGCTGATTCATTTTTCTATTCATGTAGGCTCTAGGGAAGAAGGTAGACTGCCATGAAGGTTATGTGGGCTGCTAAACATTTTTTTAAATCCAATTACAAGATCACAGAAACTGTTGGTCTAGAAGTAAAATATATCTCTTAAGTTAATAAGGAATTCACTATTGAAGCAATTGTTTTTTTACTTAAAAAAGAGACTTCGGCTAATATTTTCCCTTCTTACATTTATGCTGACCTAAGAAATTCTAATTTTCAGAAAGAATCCACTAAGAGAATTTCTGCAATTTGTTTCATTTTGTAAGAGGGTACTAAATCTCTGTTTAGTATGAGGGGAAAAGCAGAAAATAGCCCATGATTTTCTTGTGGTGACAAATATACCCATTAAGAATGGAATTGCAGTGAAATGGACCAGAACATTAAAAATTCCTCTAGTGGTGATAGAAAAATGTTAATAATATACGGTTGTTAAAATGTTTTTTTTCTACAAAGGATCATTGCTGTGTATTCTAGCAAGACCTGAATTGGAAATCTGGGTAGAAAACTTCAGAAACATTAAGTTATAAATTATAGCTAACAGTAAGTTAACACTTTATAGTAAGCAGTATAACTAGCATATATGTGCCAGGAATCTTATTAGGCACTTTATGTGTCATGATCTCTAATTTACAGATGAGGAAACCAAGCCTCAGAGAGGTGAAGTTTTTTGCCCAAGGTCACACAGCATGTAAGATCTACTCCAAACTCTGCATTTGTCCAACTTAGTATGCTGCTTTATAACAAATTGCTGGACTTTTCTTTCAGGCTGCTGGGTTAAGTATCTCTATATATGCCTCTCTATAAGCTATCGCTTCCTGCCCAGTCCTGAAAACCCTCTTGCATACTGAAAACCTTTGCCATGAAGCTCCTGAAAGTTCTCAGCTTTGGACTTGGCTTTCTTTTTGTTCCACAGAAAGCCCCTGAGAACTTGAGTCAAAGCATTACTACTTGGGAATTTACCTAAGGAAGTTAAATGAAGATTTGAGGGGAGATAATTAGTCAGTTCAGTATGAAAGAGGCACTAGCTTTTTTTAAAAAAAACTTTTTATTATGGAAAATTTTAAACAGAAGCAGAAATAGAGAAAACACTATAATGAACCCCTATGTACACATCTCTCAGCTTTGACAATTATCTACTCATGGCCAATCTTATTTTACTGTTGCCATCTATTCTGTCTGCCTTCCCCTTCAGATTATTTTGAAGCAAATCCAATTGTTGCATTAATTCATCTTTCAAATTTCAGTGTATATCTCTAAAAGACAAGATTTTTTTTTAAAAAAGAGAACCTAACCATAATGTTATTTCACACCTAAAAATATTAAAAATTCTTTAATAGCTTCAAAAATTTAGACATTGTTCAAATTTCCTTGGTTGACTAAAAAAATTTTAAAATTTTATTCAAATCAAGATTCAAGTAAGGTCCATTTATATTATTTTTTTTATGTTTTTTAATTCTCCTTTTATTTGTAGGTTATCCCTCCATTTTTTCCTCTCTTGAAACTTATACGTTAAAGCGTTTGTTTTTCCTGTAGAGTTTTTAAGTCTGAATTTTGTTATTTCATTCCTGTTTGTGTCATTTGACATACTCCTCCATCACCTGAATTTACTGCAGATTTGTAGGAAAATTTAGAGGCCTGATCAGATTCAGGTTTTTTGTTTGTGTGTTTGTTTGTTTTCTTTTTAGCAAGAATACTTCATAGTTGGTACTCTGAGGTATAGTTCTTACAGGACAGTCAAGAAAAATGCTTGATTTTTTTCTTCTTTTATTTACTACTTTTCAAGGTAATGAGTTGGTGTTCTAGTATTTCCCAAAAGTAACTATCGAAGTTTTTTTATATTTTGAATGTCATTGTAGATTTAAGTATCTTTGATGTATTCTATTCCCTCGCTATGATTGTCAGTGCTCCAACTCTTCCAACTTTGATGGTAGGCTCCTGAGTCCCTTTGACATGACCCCAGGAATCTGATAATTTTCTTGTTTTCTGGTACGACAAGTGTTCTAGGCACATCTTGTGCATTTCCCATCCCAGACCTGGAATTAACCATTTCTTCAAGAAGCATTGCTTTTCTTTTTCTTTTTTTAACTCAAACCAACATTTGTTACTTACGTTATTCAAGGCAGTGTTTCCTTTAAGTTTCCTTTGTAAAAATTCTCAATTTAGTATGCTTTCAGTATTCTGAAAATTTTTTTTTACTTAAAAAAGTTTTTTTTTATTCTTCAATTATAGTTGACATTCAATATTATATTAGTTTCAGGTGTACAGTATAACGGTTAGACATTTATATAGTTACTAAGTCTAGTACCCACCTGGCACCATATATAGTTATTACAATATTCCTTATGCTGTACTTTACATACCCATGGCTACTTTGTAATTGCCAATTTGTACTTCTTAATCTCATCACCTTTTTCACCAAACACTCCCACCCTTTTCCCACATGGCAACCATCAGCTTGTTCTCTGTATCGATGAGTTTGTTTCTGTTTTGTTTGTTCGTTTGTTGGTTTAGATTCCACATATAAATGAAATCATGGTATTTGTCTTTCTCTGAATATTTCACTTAGCATAATACCCTCTAGTTCCATCCATGTCATCACAAATGGTAAGATTTTATTTTTTATGTTTTATTTTTTTAGATATTTGAAATACAACTTTATTCTGATTCTAAATGGAAAGGAATGGGAATGACAGTAATAAACAAGGCTTCACCGCTGAGCATTGTGATGTGACCGTAGCAGTCTTATGTTTGAAACTCAATAAAGAAACAGCTGCGTTCCAAAACAGCTAAATAGGCAGGTCCAAAAAATGAAGGTTTTTTTTAACTGCCACATTCACTTCGAAGCCCATTCACATGCTTCAGCATCCCAGATTAAGCACACGTTCTGCTTAGCTACATAACAGAGTGGCAAACACGCTGCACCACTGACATCACAGAACAGCTGCCTGTAAAACTAGACTTCTGCGGCTCCAGCTTCACTTTCTCACAGGTCGTCATCCTCATCCGGCAGAGCAGTTGTCTGAGCAACCTCTAGATTGTGCTTATATTGTGCTGCCAAAGCTGGGTCCATGACAACCTCAGGTGAGGCGAGAGCAGGCATGGCAACAAACTCCAAGTTAGGGTCTCCAGTTAGTTTTCTAGCAAGCCAGAGGAAGGGCTTTTCAAAGTTGTAGTTGCTTTTGGCAGAAGTGTCATAGTACTGAAGATTCTTCTTTCGGTGGAAGACAATTGATCTTGCCTTAACTTTCCTGTCCTTAATATTCACTTTG